>NW_022111373.1:36793396-36798388 GCF_000313985.2 Echinops telfairi | reverse complement strand
CACAGCTCTCTGTCTCCTGGTTGGGGGAAGTTCAAAGCAGGGATCTTGAGTTCAGATTCTTCTTTCTTGATAACAGTGAGATCTCCTTTCTGCCCATGAGATGGTTCATTTTAAGCCCAGCAGGATAGCAAAACTGACCAATCTTCATGTTAGGTTTCTATACACAGTCTTTTGCATGTACCACAAGGTACCAAGTACCATATTTACATTATTAACAAAGTAAAAAGTACACATTTACATTATTTACATAATTAACAAGTTACCCAACAACTTTGGTGGTCCACAAGTACCACAATTTGCATCGCTCTATGCTGTCATCCTGGGAGTTAAAAGCCTATAGCTAGAAAGGTCATATCAAGTATTTCACTGCATCAGATCTGGCCAATCTGTACTTACTTAACATGCAAAGTAATATGACAAAGAAGTGCCTGACAGGGAGGCAGATCTAAATTTTAATTAAATTCACAGCTACTTATCAACGATCACTACAAAATGACATCATGCTTGGTAGAGCGCCAGCAAAAAATATAGAAGTCACCTATGAAATAAACTGATACAAGGCTTGCAACAATGAGTTCAAACATATACCAACACTCATGAGAATGGTGAAGACCCGGTCATGTTTCAGTGTTATACACAAGGTCACTACATGGCAGTAAATTATTTAATGTGTGTTTTCTAGCCATAGTCTCCATAATTCCCCCCAAAGATCTTTTCCTGATGGGTGTGAGTGAGTAAGAAAAGGCGGTGGGAGATACTAATAGGATTCAGTTGTGAGTGTTTCTTCATGGGATTCATTATGCTTTCCATTTCACTGGGCATAATATGAATCGGGGGGGGTGGGAGTGAGTGAGGGGGTGGATGGGGTTCATAGTAGAATCTTCCTGCCAGCAGGACCCAGGAGTGGAGCATGTCCTCTGGATCCCGAGATCCCTGTGCAGCAAATCTCTTTTATCCAGGAGATAGTTGAGATGCCAGAGGAGCGACAGAGGAGGAGAAGCAAAACCAGGAGCCAGAGCATAAGACAGAGCAGTGGACTTCATAGCCCACAGAGCAGAGAACACTGAGTGTTTCTGAGCAGGAGGCTGGCCTGTGCAGTGGGGTTCATCTGGGCACTCTATTTAGGGAGGTGAGCTTGCTGACCCATGAGCTAGCTGAGGCTCTTAGGTTGAGGCTTACAGGGGGTTGCATGTCCTTTGACAGTCCTAAAAGACCTATGTAACATGTTCTGAACAAACAATACTATTCTCACCATTTCCACATGAACTGTAACCTATTAACTTCCATAATAAACCCCATAATAAGCATTTTCTGTGAGTTTTGCATGGTTATTGCAATAAATTGTACAACCCAGATGAAAGTAGAGGGTTCCATGAGAGGAAGAGCTGAAAAAGCAGAGTGTTGGATGAGACAGAGCAGTTACCATGAGTTGGAATTCACTGGACAGTAACAAATACTAATAACAAAAGTGGTATGTACACACTGTCAAAAGTAAATGAACTAATTAATTAATGAACAAATAAACATTAAATAAACACATGCCCCAACTAATGTGTTTCTGAGAGGGGCTGGTTAATGTGCATAGATTCTTATAATAACATCACAGGAATGCTAAAATAGTTATGTGAAAATTTTCCTGGAAACCAAAGAGAAAACTACTTGCTTTATGTTTTAAAACTTTAAAAGATCATTCTAGGCACAGAATTGAAGTAGGAACTACTGTAAGAAAAGAGAACAATAGATGCCAGGGCCCAGAGATGTATTTAAAGTAAACAGGTCTGTGACTAGATTGAATTAACTGTTTAATGTTCGGTACCTCAGTTTTCTCAGCTGTAAAATGGAGACAAGGTTGTCAAGACCATGGATTTCTCAAAGCATGGTCATTCTTATACAACTACTAAGCCATTATAGTTAAAATGCTTGTTTTGCCATAATATTAGAATCCTTTTAACCAGTTTCATATTTATCATAATACATGCTAAAAATTGATAGATATAATTTTTTTACATCCCACGCTGTAGTTTATTTGAATTATTTGGTATGGCTCTTCCAACTATAGTTCTGTAACTCCCACCAAATGACTGGATGAGAGCATGCAAATCAGGTGTGTGGTTATTTAACATGGAGATTGGTCAGTTTTATCATTCTGTTGGGTATCAAGTGAGCCAACTCTGACGCAGGAGATCTATCATGAAAGAGGAAGAGCCACAGGTGGAGCATGCTATTTAGACCCCAAGATCCCTGTGTGAAGATGCTACAGTGGCACCAAGAATAGGAAGCAGAGCCACAGAATTAGTAAAACTGAGTTCCTTTGGGCAGGAGGCTGACTTGCAGAGTGGGGTGCCTTCTGGGTATTTATCAGCACCCTGGGGGCTTTTGTAACACTTCCCAAGATGGGCAGAGGTCAACAGGCCACATGCCTATGAACACAGCTGAGAAGAGGCTGTCCTGACAGAATTCCTGTTTCTGATCCTGACGTATAATCTGTAAACTTCCCTAATAAGCCCCCATAATCATGAAAATTGTCTGTGAGTTTTGTGAGGCCACTCCAAGGGATTATCAAACACAGCAGAGCAGTCGAAAGCCAGGGGAGGGGCGGCTGGTGTTAGAATAGGGTAAGCCTCATAGGAATGGGCGTTGGGCTGGTGATTCCCCTTTACCTTCTGAAGTCAGAGGAAGGGGTCAGATACTGCCTCCATACCCTTTTTAGAAAAGTTTATTTTCTAATTTAAAAATTGTTGAGTACATTTTAATTTTTACTCATAGAATTTAATCTTTTTACTCATAGAATTTAATCTTTGCTATTTATTTAATGTTTTAAAATACTCTTGGCGTGTGGGGTTTTGTATCACTCATCTACATGATTCTGGAGTGACATGGCTCATATGGGAGAAATGCTAGGGATTAACATTCTATTCCTTCCACTACATAAAGCTAAAATGTTGGGCTTGATAAAAACCAATATATGAAGGCTCTGAACCATGGAGTGAAAAAGGAAGACCATCTAGGAGCCTTATCTCGGGCGTGGCAGTGGAGGAAGTGTGGGAGCAGTGATGAGGCCTCACCCTTCAGCCAAGGTGATTTCAGCAGGGATCTACTGAGCAAGCTGATTTTCCACCTCTGCCCAGCATAAACAAGGTAACCTTCTCCTTCCTGGTGTCAAACGGCCCAAGTGAAGAACATGGGCTTTCACCCCAAGGTGACAATG
Organism: Echinops telfairi; assembly: GCF_000313985.2. Taxonomy (NCBI): domain Eukaryota; kingdom Metazoa; phylum Chordata; class Mammalia; order Afrosoricida; family Tenrecidae; genus Echinops; species Echinops telfairi. The sequence goes on along the minus strand of NW_022111373.1, from coordinate 36,795,180 downwards.
ACAAGAAGCACCCCTCTTTCCCATCAGTGAAGTGCCAGAGGAATCCACTGTTAAACCAGAAGACTTGGAGCATACGGCTCCAAACGTCCAGGTTTCCCAAAAAATCTCATTTCGAGCAATAGGGTATGCGATGTCAGCAGATCAAGACATTGGGACTAGCTGAGAGGGACTGTAGTGATGGCATCATAAAAATCTTCAAGTGTACACTAACAGACGTGCTGGAAAGATGTGGTAAAGTAGAAAAGCTCTATTCAGAATAGAACACATCAAGAAAAGCCAAATGGAAGGTTCAGCACTAAAAAATACGATCACCCAAAGAGGAGAAATCATTGATGGGCTCAAGAACAGAATGAAGATAAGGAGGAAAAGATTCAGTGGGCTTGAAGACAGAACAAAAGAAAGTGCTCGTTTGGAACACCACAGAAAAGAGAACTGGGGGAGTAAGATCATTAGTTACCTGTTTGACTATGGCAAAGGCTCTAGCATTCATTTCTTGAGCATCCGAGGGGGAACAAGATGAAAGAATCTGACCCTTAAAAGTTCAAGAAATTATGGCAACTGTTTCTTCAATCTGTTAAAGCCATAAACATACAGCTCCAAGAAACTGAGCACACATCAAATAGGATAAACCCAAGGAAATATACAAAGATACATCATAAGCAAACTCCTAAAATGTAGACAAAAAAGAATAATCTTAAAAAGCAGCAAGAGAGTGCCACCTTACCTATGAGAAAATGTGAGCCAAAGTGGCTTTCCCATGAGAAACCATGGAGGTGTGATGGAAGAGATATTTTTCAAGAGTGCAAAGGAAAAAGCTGTCAAGTCAGAAAATCCTTCAGGAATGAGGAGGAAATTAAGACATTTACAAATGAACCAAAACTTAAGAGAATTTTTGGTCAGAAGACCTAGACTGAAAAGTAAGTGAAGTCCTTGAAAAAGGAAGGGAAAAAATCTTGTACCATGAGGAAATACAAGGGAGAGTAAAAATATGGAGTAATAGAATTTCCTTCTCTTGAGTTTTCTAAATTATGTTTGACAGTTTAAACGCAAGCCAGAGATGCACCGAGGAAAATTCCAACTCAGATTCAGGCCATAGTTTAGGCTCTGCTTTCTATTCCTTTTCCCCTTCTCAGCCAATGTGTACACTTGTCTTTTAACAAGAATATTTTATTATGTTTTTTGATGAATGTCCCCATATTCATAATGAGTTGGTGACATTTGTTATATTTTTCAGAGGTGTCAACATTCTCTTTAATTGCCTTTGATTGGTCTGTGCCCAGAACTCCATTTTCCCTGCTTCCCTTATCATCTCATCTTTGTTTTAGAATAGTGTTATACATTGCCAGCTAATCTCAAAGTCAGCAGTCCAAAACCACCAGCTGCTCCTCAAGAGAAAAAAAATGGCTTTCTACTCCCAATAAAAATGACAGTCTGGGAAACCCATACTGGCGATTCTAACCCTGCTTTACAGGGTTGATATGAATCAGAATTGACTTAATGGCACTGAGTTTGGAGTTTTGATTTTTTTGGTGTCGTATAGATGGTTTTGTGATTGAGCCCTGTATGCAGGAGAAAATATCCCTTCTATTGTGTGCAATGTTATTTCACAAATAGGTAATATCAGGGCATTGTTTTGGTTCAAAATTGAAAGAGAAGCACCGCAGGTAACAGTTTCAAAGAGTATATAGACCTTATATATAAAGACCTCTAGTCTCAACTGGTATATATAAGCCTGTACTTTTGTTTTGTTTTTAGAATCGTTTTATTAGAGGCTCATACAACTC
>NW_022111373.1:36791539-36792364 GCF_000313985.2 Echinops telfairi | reverse complement strand
TCAAGTTTCATCGATTGTGTTCCTGATCAGAGTGGACAGTGGTGGCGCACCCTAACCTTGAACCTCTCTTGCCTAGAGACCGGTCTTAACTCCATCTTAACCTTGTACTACAATGACTAACCATTCCTCCCTGTTAACTGTTTTAAGAAAGGTGGATTCCTCTGTTGAGGAAGGTAGGAGACAAGCCAAGAATGCATCTGACTGATAGAAGCCATTTGCTCTTTCACGACAGCAGGATGGAATAATTAAAAGCAAAGGCTAGCTCAGTCATATAAACGGATAAAGCAAAATTACATATGCTGCTTTATTCTGTGCCAACTTATTAAGTTATAGAAACATATCAAATCAGTATTCTGAATACCCCCATACATGTTTTATAATTTAGGAGAAATATACAATTAAGGCATTCAAAAATGGTAAAGTCCTTTGCTCTGCCATATTTGAGAGGATATGAACTTGCAGAAGAGTACAATTTACAGTGGGGAAAAAAAAGGTGTGGGAGGGGACCTTGCACCCTTGCATTCAGGACCATTATCTACTATGCTTGGCGCCTCAGCTCATATTTCATTGCCCCAAGCAAGATGCCCTGAGGATTTGTGCACAGAGAACAACAAAACATATGACAGCCATATTTCTGGTGCATGCTATTAGAGGTCACCTACGCACAACTACATCTCTTCTTGTACTAACAAAATATGAGTCCAAGAAAAATCCCACTGGGGACACACCACATTAGGGCAGTAATAGGGAAACTAATTAATTCCTCTTTCCTTTAGGCAAAAGTAAACCACAATGAATAAAGAGATGCTTTAAAAAAATAAAGGA
>NW_022111373.1:36774468-36791423 GCF_000313985.2 Echinops telfairi | reverse complement strand
GGGGGGGCGGACAGTGACCTTTTTATTTTTTAAGAACTGTTTCATATTCAAAAAGCCATATAAATCTCTTCAGAGGTTTTTAAAAGGTTTAAAAGCCAGGAAATTTAGATGTTTCAGCACCATTAATGCTAACCTTGGCACTGAGACCGCTACCAATCAATTTTTTTCCTTTTAGGAAGAATGCATAATTTTGATGAATGCTATTGCAAATTACACACTAAAAACATAATTTTTCATATGAATGGGGCCAATATCTTTTGGCACGCTTGTCATCATCACAATATAGCTGCTAATCTTCAAATGCAGTTATTAACAACCTGAGAAAATCATTTAGTAGACCAATTCTCCTTTTTAAGGTCAATGATTACCACAGTTAATGACCAATTGGCTTTAGCCATTATTATCCTGACCTTTACATCTTGTTTTAAACTAACAAGACAATAAATAACTATTAATTAATGACCTATTTTGAAAGGCTTTTCTCAGTGACCATCTATGCTCACTGAAAACGTAATTGTTTTTGTGTTTATAATAATTACTATGTCACTTGCTGAGTGGTTGTTTGTGTCATCATAGCTGGTGGTGTTTTAGCCAGAAGACAGGAAATAAGACAGAAGATGAGGGCAAAGAAAATCCTAAATGAAAACCTTCTACTGACCTTTAACAAAGAAAATATAAGTAAAACATGTACTGGATTGAACATATAAAGGATACTGAAAAATAAAAGCCATCACCCCTTCACTTTCATCTCCGAAAGGTAACCACTGTTGAATTTCCTGTAATTGCTTTGGCGGGAGAAAAAAGTATTCTAATACATATGATCATATATGTGTGTGCCTTCTGATTTTATTTAACACTTGAAACTTTACATGTGTTCTGCACTTTTTTTTTCTCCTATGGGATACCACACAGCCCTTCCAAATTAACATGCATAGAATGCATTTAATAAATGGATGCACATAAATCCACCATTTGAAATTACAACTTTATTTAACTGATAGATATCTAAGTTATCTCCTGTCTTGTTTATTTTTTTGCTTGCAATGCAGTAAGTTATTTAATATGGTTCTGCTAGCCATAGCCTTTGTTACCCCTAGAAAACCATCTTCACTTTTCTGGTGGGTCTGGATAAGAAGGTGGGGGAAGATAGTGATTAGGTTATTTGATTCAGTTGTGAGAAACTGTTAACAAGGTGACCTGCGATTGCCATCCTGCTGGGTATAAAATCAGCCACCTCAGAAGCTGGAGGGAAGAATTTCACTACCAGCCAGAGCAGTGGTTCTCAACCTTCCTAATGCCATGACCCTTTAATACAATTCTTGTTGTGGTGACCCCCAACCATAAAATTATTTTCATCGCTATTTCATAACTGTAGTTTTGCTACTGTTATGAATTGGGCAACCCCTGTGAAAGGGTTGTTCGACTACCAAAGGGGCCGCGACCTACAGGTTGAGAACCGCTGAACCAACGAGAGGAGGCAGGAGTGGAGTATATCTTTGGGACCACAAGAGCCCTGCACAGTGAACCTCTGATTTAGAAGACAGCTCTGACACCAGAAGGGTGGCAGAACAGCTGCTGGAGCCAGGGCATGAGACAGAGTGGTGGGTTTCCCCAATCACAGAGCAAGGAAAGCTAAGTGCTTTGGGGGCAGGAGGCTTGGCTTGTAGACTGGGGTGGCTTTAGGCACTTAATCTGAGGAGTGAGCTTTGCTGATTCATGGAGTTGAAGCTGAAGTGTGTTGAGGTTGAGATTTATGATGGAGTAGCATACCCTGTGGACATTTATTAGCAGCCCTGAAAGAGCTTTGTAATATTGCCTAAACAGGGCAGAGACCAGGTCCATCAGCTGAAGGTGAGAGGCCTGCCTGTGGACACAGTAGAGAAGAAACTGTTCTGACTGAACAGTACATCCTGAGCATTTCTCACCGAGAGGGTAACCTGTTTACTTCTTTAACAAAACCCATAAAATGAGTATCATCTATAAATTCTGTGTGGTCAGTGCAATGAATAATTGAGCCCAGCCAAAAAAGTAGAGAGTACTGTAGGAGAGAGAGCAAAATAAGCAGAGCATTCTGTGAGAGACAGATCAGTTTGTAAGCAATACTTAACTAAATAGTCTTGTATACACATTTTGGGAAGCCAGTAAAACCAGTCTTCACCAATTCCTTGCAGTGTTATTGTTGGGTACAGAGTATGCACCTTTTAAATTATAAGCATCAACTATGCTGTCTTCCAGAAAGACTGCATCGATTTATACTAGCCATTGAAGAAACCATCCCTTTCTTCACACCCTGGTCAACCCCAGACATTATCAAACTTCCACTTCACCAACCTCCAATGTAGAACATGTCTCAATGATATCATTTGGAGTTCTCTTGCTAGGAAGATAGCAGATTTTGGTCATTACATTCTTATTTAGTTACACTTGGTTAATATTTAACCATTTGTGAGGGTAGCACATGATCAAGAGCTGACAGAACTAAGAAAGAAGTCCAAGATACATTGAAGGAATAGGTGAAAATAAGACTTCAGGAATTCACAGAATAACAGTGTAGATTTTTTTGTGTGTGTGTGAGTGAGTGAGAGAGAGAGTGAGTAAGTGAGAGAGTGAGTGTGTGAGAGAGTGAGTGAGTGAGTGAAAATGAGTGAGTGAGTGGGTGAGAGTGAGAGAGTGAGTGTGAGAGAGTGAGTGAGAGTGAGTGTGTGAGTGAGTGAGTGAGAGTAAATGAGAGAGTGAGTGAGAGAGAGGGAGGGTGGGAGGGAGAGAGTGAGTCCATTGTAGATTTTTAAACAAGCACCAGCAAGTCAAGGAATTTGGGAGATAGCTGACGTCAGATGGATCTTGGATGAAAGCAGAAAACACTGTGATTTATTGATTATGCAAAGGTATTCAACTGTGTGTTTAATAACCAACTATGCAAAGAATGAGAATCCCAGGACACTTAATTATATCACGCAGAACCAATACACAGAAGAACAAAGGGCTATCACATGGTTTAAAATCAGGCAAAGTATGTGTGTCAAGATTGTATCCTTTCAATTTGTATGCTGAGCAAACAATCGAGAAGCTCAACTATATGAATAATAACGTGGCACCAGAATTAAAGGAAGACCAATTAACAATCTGTGACATGAAGATGACACAACTCTGCTTGCTGAAAGTAAGGAGAACTTTAAGCACTTACTGATGACCAAAGACTACAATCTTAGTTATAGATGACATCTCAACATAAATAGAACTGGACCAATAAGAAACATCATGATAAACAGAAGAGATTGAATTTATCAAGAATTTCAATTTACTTGGATTCAAAATCAATGTCCATGGAATCAGCAGTCAAGAAGTCAAAGAGGTATTGCATGTGGCAAATCTGAAAAAGACCTATTTTCAAAGCGTTAAAACAAAGAAAAATGCTTAATAAAGCCTCGAGGACTAGAGTGTGTCTGACCCAAGCCATGGCATTTGCGGTAGCTTCATTTTCATGAGAAAGCTGGATAATGAATGACGAAGACTGAAGAATTATTGATGCCTTTGAATTGTGATGTTGGCAAGAAATATTGAGTGTGCCAAGAACGAACTGCCAGAAGAATGAACAAATCTGCATATTCGGAGGGCGTATAGCCAAGGTGAGGCTTAGAAGAGCACGGGAAGACTGTCGCACTTACTTTGGGCAAGTTATCACTAGTAATCACTCCTGTAGTAAGACATCATGCTTGGTAAGTAGAGGTAAAGAAGAGCCAAAAAGAGGAAGCCCCTCAATGAGATGAACTGGCAAGAGACTGCAAGAATAGGCTCAACTATGGCAACAACAGTGAGGGTGGCACAGGATTGGGCAACGTTTCATCCTGCTGTACAAGGGTCACTGTGAGTTAGAACTGGTGGTGAGAGGGTGGGTGACTCAATTCTACTCTCTGTACTCACTAACAAACAATAATCATAATTCTCCCATCATATGAATCAAACAACATTTTAATACAAATCATCCTTCATGTAGTCAGTCTTTATTACTCTGCCACATCTAATATCTAGTTTTCAAAAGTCCACAAGATTCTCTGAAACTGAGCCAAGTTAAGCTGGCACACTACAGGGAAAAGCAGGTTGCAAACAGAAGGAACAACCAAGCCCACTGAGATTACATTGCTTACAACTCATACTATCCCCATAGGAAAGTGAAAAGGCCACACAGGGTTTCTGAGGCTGTAAATCTTTATAGCACAGACAGCCACATCATTCTCTCTCAAAGTGGCTGCTGAATTTAAACCGCTGACCTTCTCATTAAGTGGATGACGCAGCCCACTGCTTAATCCACTGTTCCACCAGTTTCACACACTTTCAAAACAGAAGACCTCACAATAGGGAATACAAAATGCAGCCCCTTTCCTGTAGATATAATTATGGATTATTTAACCATTTCTAACTCCTTAGGGCATCCTAGTAGTGTAGTGGGGCACTCACTGTGTTGCTAACCACAAGGCCAGTCATTAAAACCCACCAGCTGCCTGTGGGACAAAGACAAGTCTCCAGTCTCTAGCAAAGACTTACATCCTTGAAAACACAACATAAGGTTTTTAGTCAGGATCGGCTCAATGACAATGTGGCTGTTTTGCAATTCTCTAATATTTATCAACTGATGTTTATTATTACATTGTTACAAAGAACAGTTGTGTCTATTTGAAAACGTGTATGACCCAAAATGTGTCTCTATATATACATGTATATGTACACCAAAGTGGAATTTCTGAATCTTAAAAACTTTTGCATAAATATTGTAGAAGATATAAAGAGAACCCTCTTCCACTACTGATGAAAGCATAATTAGTGTAACAACTTTGGCAATGTCTTATAAAGTTCCTTTATCTGTGACGGTAGTTTACCTTAAGGCTCCTGCTACATCTGCAATTTTATAGATTGCAGATTTTCTTGTTAATAGCTATGAAATCAACTTAGATGTTGACTATTCACAGCAATTAAGCAACAATAGAAAAGTTACTAATAAGTGAAGAACAATTCTTGACAGTGTTAAAGCCTTATAAATACAACAAATCAGCAAGCTGTTTCTTGAGACAGAATAACCTGTTGATAAAAACAAATTCACAGAACAAAAAATGGTAAAGACTGTCACTTTCAAATAGCAATGAAATAACTCAAAGCAAGGAAAGGCATACCATGTATTTAGTGTGGGTTCCAGCGGTGATTTTTATCTAAAAATTGACAATACATAGACATTTGGGAATTTAATACTCTTTAAATGTGTGAATCATCATAAGCTAAGGATAACAACGAGAACAACAGGACTTTTAGAACACTTGACTGTGTCGTTCAAAAACTGCATGGACCAAGTGGCACTCGTTAAACCAGAGCAAGGGGATATACTGTGTGGTTTACAATCAGGAAGAGTTTATAAGGGTAGTGTGCTTCCAATCTGTATACTGAGCAAATAATCAGAGAAACTGAACTATATGGAGGAAGGCTTATTAATAGCCTTCCATGTGCAGATAACACAATTTTGCAGGCGAAAATCAAGGAGAAGGAGGACTTAAAGCACTTTTAAAAAAATCATTTTATTGGAGGTTCGTACAACTCTTATCACAATCCATTGTGTCAAGCACATTTGTACATTAAAGCACTTATTGATGAAGGCTAAGGGAACCTTGAGAAACTTTCAGAAACCAAAATTCTCTCAACTGGACCAATAGACAAAGACAAGATGGAAGCTGTCAAGAGCCTTACCTTGCTTGGATACACAGTGAATGCTCATGGAAACAGCAGTCAAATCAAAGGACACTTAGTAATGGGAAAATCTGCTGCATAAGACCTCTCTACAGGGTTAAAGAGCAAAGATGTCACTTTCAAGACTAAGCCATGAGATTTTCATTGCCTCATAAGCATGTGACACTGAATACGGAGGACCAAAGAAGAACTGATGTATCTGAATTATGGTGCTGGAGAAGAATACTAAATATATCATGGACTGCCAGAAGAACAGACAAATCTATGTTAGATGAGGTGCAGTACAAGGTTCCTTAGAAGCAAACATGGTGAGACCTGTCTAACATACTTTAGACATGGTATCAGGAGAGACTAGTCCCTGGAAAAGAGCCTTATGATTACTTTTTTTTTTTTTAGAACTAACTCACTGTCAGTGATTTCGACTCATGGCGACTCTATAGGATAGGGTAGAATGTTCCCTATGGAGACTGCAACTTTTTACAAGAGTAAAATGCCTCATCCTTCTACTATAGAGCAGCTGGTGGTTTTGAACTGCTAACCTGAGATTAGCAGCCTAATGCCTAACCCACTACGCTGACAGGGCTCCTGAGTTAAGTATAAGTAGGTCAGTGAAAAAAAGGGAAGAACCTCAAGGAGATGGATGGGCACAAGGCTGCAATAATGGTTCAAAGATAAGAACAATTGCAAAAATGGCACACGACCAGTGGTTCCTTCAATTATATACAAGGTTGCTATAAGTCAAAACCAACACAACAGCAGTACCTAATAACAAGTATATTTTGCCACATATAGAAAGTATACATTGCTTTGATAATGACAGTAAATAAGCCCCAAAGGAGTTATGTAGATAGCAAATTTCCCAGACAACAGAGAGGTAAAGTCTTTCAGCCAAACATCTAAGGAACTAGTACTGCTACCGTTTTGTCATTACTCACAGCAAATATGGACCATCCATTTGGATGAACCCATTGTACTTGAACTCTTAGGAAGGCATATACAAATGTGAAAATGTTCTAAAGCCCCAGAGTAACATCTCTAGATCTTCCAGTGAACTTACTTTGATTCTATCTCAATTATCTAAGAGATTCATTCCAAAGATCTAGAATCACAGACTAACTCAGTAACAGCAGATCCCCCATCAATAAAACATTCTCTTAACAAGCATTGAAAATTGTTATTGCCTGATCACAGCAACTCTCGAGATTAATGTAGAAAAGCAGTTTTTCTAATCTGCAGGTGAAATTTCCCTTCAAAAGATAGTGTCATTAAAAAAAATCAAATACTAATGCAAGCTACAACATGGATGAACCTTTGAAAACATTATGCTAAAGTGATATGGGTCAGTTGTCCTCTTGGACAAATATTATAAACCCTCTTTTATATGAACGAGGCAAATGTGTCCTGATCTAAGTAAGACTAAAACTAGAGTTAAAAATGGAGCTACTGAAGAAGATGTTCTTCTTCAGTTCCTGTCTATTGAGTTTCTCTAACTGGGCCAGCACCTTCCCAGATAAAAAGCACTAAAAAATATTGAAGAGAGAAGAGGGTCAAGATCACAAAGAATGGAAACAGATAAAGATCAAGGGCAAAGCAATTCTGAGAATCATAAGCAAAAGTGAGACTGATGAAAATATGAGTGGCATTAACCCGAGACCTGAGGCAAAGCAAAGTCACGAAAACTCAGGAAAGCCTGCTCCCCTGGCAAAGATAATAAACTATCTTCCGTTTAGATTATTTGCACATATCTCATCTCCCCAAACAGATCCCAGCTTCCTTGGAAGCAAGGATTATTGTCTAATTTACATTTACATTCCCTGTTATGACTAACACTTTGGAGATATTCAATTAATATTAGGCAAATTAATTAAGCATTCTGCCTTCTAAAGAAAATCAAAGCTTATCTTGACATTCAACAATACATGAGCTAAACTAAAGTCAAAATATTTACCATTGGGCAAAAGTTTGTTTTTTCTTTACTTTTAACTTTCATTTTATTAAAATCAAACCAGCTGGCTTGAATTATCAAATAACACCACATTTATTTGAAAAATAGCAGACCCTCACCTTCCCACCCCTACCCCACCCTCCATCGCCACAAGGAACCCAGATGGCACTGTTAGTAACTGCTAGACTGGACTGCTCATCGAAAAGTCAGGGGTTCAAGCCCGGTGGCGCTGGGGAAGAGAGCTGAGGAAGATTCACAGTCTCAGAAGTCCTACATAGGATGGCTGTACTTCAGAAACGACTCAATGGCAGTGAGTTTGGCTTAGGTTTCCATCACCACCACCACTTTGATGCTCCCAAAGGTCAGCCTTTGTAGTCATTTCAGTGTTGCGTTTTGTTCTGGTTTCCTTTTTTGTTGTTGTTTTTACTTCCATAACACTAAATATATGCTTGTAATATTACCTCTGAATTGTCTGTTTCCCAGATTGAATTCATATACAATTCATATACAATTGTTCCTATCAGATTATACTATAATTCTAGTTTGATTCATATTTAGCATTTTAATAATTAGGACCACATTAACAATATTCAGACTTGAGCTGTGCAGTAATATAGATAATGATACTTTTCTTTTTGTGCACATCCTTTTGTTTACCTTTGTCGTATTTTAATGCTGATGTTTGGTTTTTAATTTTTCTAAATCTGTATCACAATATCATAAATTGAACACAAAATTCCTCAATAGAGGATATTTTTAAGGGTTTGACTATGAATGATGGGCCATTCATTACTATCAAAGGGAAATATAAAAGATGTAACTTGCTTTTAACAGTATTTTCATTACCAACATCTCGATCCACTGAATTAGGTAGGACTCTGTTGGACTGGGTCACATACTACCTGGGATTTGTATCATTGTTGTCAGGTGCCATCGAAGTGGTTCCGGTGCATAGTGCATAACGGACAAAACAATGCCCTGTCGTTTGCTATGCTTACAATTGTTGCCATGCTTGAGCCCATTGGTGCAACCACTGTGTCCATCCATCTCATTGAGGGTCATCCTCTTCTTCACTGACCGTCTGCTTTACCAAGAACACTGTTCGTTTCCAGAAACTTCCTCCTGATCATATATCCAGAGAACTGAAGACAAAGTCTCACATCCTGGCTTCTAAGGAATATTCTAGCTATACTTCTTCTATGACAATTTGTTGGTTCTTCTGCGGACCATGGTACTCTCAACCTTCTGTGTCCACACCATAATTCCAATTTGTTCATTCTTATGTTGTGGGCTGTTTACTGAATGTAATCGGACTCACAGCAATCTTACAGGACAAAATAGAACTGACCCTGTGGTTTTCCAAGAATATAAATTTTTACAGGAGTAGAAAGCCCACAAAGCAGTTGGTGATTTTGAACTGTTGACTATATGGTTAGCAGCCCAACGCGTAACCCACTATACTACCAGGGCAATTGAAAATACCATGGCTTAGGTCAGACCCACCTTACTCCTCAGAGTGACATGTGCCCTTCAACATTTTGGAGATTTGATTGTTTTACTTTTCCTAGGATGGTTTGCTGATTTTGGATCCAAGTAAAATGGAATATTTGCTCCACTTATCACGATGTTATGGGCTCAAACAACAACTGTGAGGCTGGCACAGGACCTGGCAGGGTTTCGTTCTGTTGTGCACAGGGTTGCATGAGTAAGAACCCACCCGATGGCACCTAGCAGCATGATGCTGTCTACTGGTCCAGCTGAAGGGGAGAAAGCTCCTCAGATACCTTTTGTATGCTTATATGATTCTTTCAATTTGGGGATTCCTTTTGCCTTTTATTTTGTTTTTGCTTTGTGGTTTTTGCATCACATATATTTATGTCCTTGACACAGAATTTTTATTGTGTACTGAATGCGTTAGGAATTCTATTTTTTAACAATCTTTGTCCAGTTTGGAAAGTATTTTCATATATATCTTATTCATCTCTAATGAGGCTGTGTAGAGGAAATGATATGTCTCTGAGCGGTCATGTGTATCACATCTCAAAAACTCAACTCAATACCACTGAGTAGATTCCAACTCATAGTGACCTAGGACGGGGTCAAACTGCCCTTTGGGTTTTTAAGACCTTAAATCAGCCTCATCTTTCTCCAACAGAACTGGGCTGGTGGGTTTGAACTGCTGACATTAAGGTTGTTCACTACACCATACTTCCAATAAACAGCAACCTAGGAATGCAAACCCAGGACTAACTTCCATTCCAGGAGCCCTGGCGGCTATACCAGGTAACCGCTGAACTGCTTAATCACAGTTGGGCAGTTAAACCCAACAAGCTGTTTCCCAAGAGGAAGATGAGACTATCCGCTCCCGAAAAAATGTACAGGGTTGGAAACCCTGCACGGTCACTGTCAATTGGAATTGACTTAATGGTAGCGTGGTTTTAGTCTGGTTGGCTACAGGGCAGCTCTATGGGGAATGAGTTATTGTTCTTCTCTACACATAAGTTTTCTGGATTCTTTTAACATGATCTCTAATTCCACTATTACAACAGAAAATGAGTTTATCTGGGGTTTGCTCTTCAGATATTTTAAGACAAGACTTTCTAAAAAATCCTGTAGCATTCCAAATTAATAAGTATTTTTGATGGATTGTGCTATACTTTTATTTTTGAACCCGTATAGTCTTTTTTTACCTGAATCCTTCCTAGATCAGATCTTTCTCATTTCTGCCTCACAGAACTTAACTGTGGTGCTATTTGTTCTTTCTTCCCAATTCTAATTATGAACTAAAACCAGCTGACCGCAACCAACAACTGACTGTTAGAGGGGTAATGTTGCCAACAAAAACCAATGGGGAGGGAGGGGAAAATGAGCAGCCGATATTAAGGGCTCAAGTAGAAGGCAAATGTTTTGAGAATGAAGATGGCAACAAATGTACATATGTTCTTGACACAATGGATGGATGGCTGGATGGATTGTGATAGGAATTGTACGAGCCACCAATAAAATGATTTTTTTTTAAAAAAGCAAAACCAAAACCTACTCCTTTAAAAATCACAGAACCTTGTTATGTAAATGGTAATTGTGTAATGGCTTTCATTATGATCTTTGATTGCCCTGGAAATATGTCATATCTGGATATAGCCTATCACAGTTTTTATTATAGTATATCACTTCAGGGCCTGCTCGTGTTTAGTTTTTTCTAGTGGTTATTGATTTGTGTGGTTAGATTTTTTTTTTTTTAATTCGCGGGATCACCTGAGGGATATATCCTGGGAGGACTGTTCTGCTGACTATTCTACTGACACCTACAGTAGAGGGTTTTGTTTAGCAGGTAAGAAGTTAAAGGTCATGCACACTAACTTCTTTGAATATAGTTGGGGAAATGGAATGGTTAAAAGGATTGGATCAAGACTTTAGAGCTACTAAAGGACCAAGCAAGGCTTATAATCCATATTTTCTCATGAAATCTACCACTTAGATTCTGTGAATTTGGAAAAGTTATTAGTCACTGTAACTCAGGCTCCCCGCCCCCCCCCCCAAAGGGATAGAATTATGCCACAACTGCTGACATCAAGGATTAAACAAGATCCAACCATTGTCATCTAGATGGTTCTAACTCATAGCAACACTACAGGACAGCACAGAATTGCTTTGTTGGGTACACAAGACCATCAATCTTGACAGGAGCAGGCAGTCTCGCCATTCTCTGTGGTCCTCACACATTATGAGTAGCAACATCACAACTATAATTGCATTTGATTTTTATCGTGTACAGTTCTAGGCAATATAATTCTTATTATTTAGAAACATTAAATTGTCCTATAGCTTTTTCTAACTCAGGCCAATTCATTTCAATTATTTCATATTTCTACACTTTAGAATATGGTAGATGAGTGATATGGTATGGTAGAGTTGAGACATAGATAACAAATATAAATAGATTTTCAATATTTATATTTGCTAAGTATAAGCTAAAATCTGAAAGTTTACACTGGAGCACTAAGTAGTGACCCTATAGGACAGGGTAGAACTGCCCCTATGGATTTTGAGACGGTAAGTTTTTATGGGAATAAGAAAGCCTCCTCTTTCTCCCACAGGGTAGCTGGTGGATTCAAACTGCTGACCTTCCAGTGAAGAGCCCAACACATAATCACTATGCCACCAGGGCTCCTTTTCAGGGAACCATTAAAAACAAACTTGGCAACAAAGTAAGTCTCAAAATAAAAGTAATTAAACCAATTAAGTAAAGCCAATGTTAGTAACCAATATCCTATTTATTTAGCATTATTTAAATATCAGAGGAGATGCTCTGGATGTTATAGGGAGGTGAATATTTGGCTGCTAACCACAAGATCAGCAGTTTGAAACCACCAGCCACTCGGCAGGAGAAAAATGACACGTTACAGCCTCAAAAAGCCAGGCAGGCAGTTCTGTTGTACTACGGGGTCATTATGAGTTTGAATCAATGAATGGCAGTGAGTAACTATCACACATCTCGAGATGAATTGAAATCAACTTGTTGGCAATAAGTTTGGTTTTAGAAAAGTGGTTATAGTAAGTTATTTTAAATATTTCTTAAAAGTCCACATAATACATACATCGAAGCTTATTTCTCCTAGGTTAAACTATAAGCTCACTAAACAATATCAGAATTCCACCTTGAAAATAATTTTGTCTGAAGATATGTTTTCTAAAATGTTTACCCTATTTTTCCAAAGTTTTAAAATTTATACCCAAAAAAACCAATATTTGAGATTATTTTTTCTAATAAACTCCTCAGTGAAGTATTTAACAGAAAAAACAACATATTTGAAACAGCTATTTAGAAAGTCTCCAAACATAGCAATGACAATACTATAATAAGAGAGATGCTTTAGGACACATTAATAAAACTTTCCAAATTATATTACTACACTAGAATTCAAAATTCCACAACTTGAATGATACACAATCACAAAATATTCACCTTCTAGTGGGCAGAGATTAACAAGTACTAGTGGTTAGAAAGCCCTAACTATGTAATCGTCAACATTCATTCATGACGTGAATTCACTTGCTCTTCACTAGTCACTAGGAATGTGACCGTGGTAAAGGCACTATCTTTAAGTACTCATTCCCAGGCCTAGAAAATTGCCTTGGTGCAGGTACAGTGCTGGTAGGCAGAGGCGTGACTAGCACATTTGTCAATGCACTTGACCTAAACCCTAAACCAAAAGGCCTATGAACAGCATACGACTAGACGAATAAATAAATGACTAAAGGAATAAAAAGCAGAGTAAAGGGGTAAAAATGGCTGGGGGGTTCTCTGTAGGGCAGAGCTATACCAAAGAAAGACACCCTGAGAGAGTGACATTTGAGTGGCGACCAATCTCAAAGATGTGATTTAAAAAAACAATTATTAGTTATGTTTTCAGTGTTTCAAATTTTAAAAAATCAATATGCATTTATTCAAAATAATGATAATCAGAGACTGAACAAACAACTAAATGTAAAAAAACAATTTCCAATCACTTTTGGGCATCAGTTTGATAACTGCTAATAAGATACAACGTTTGTGAATTAAAACTAAGACGTGTCTCTGGTATGTGCCATCTTCTAGTAGAGCTGATGGTGAGAGAAGACAAATCAGAGGTTTACAGGTTGAGCAGTTTAGGGATGGGGGTAGAGAGAAAGACTGAAGAGAAATAAAGGGCTTAAATAATCAACTCAGGAACAAATGACGTGCAACATTTCAACTTTCATTTTATTCCTAAGAGGCAACATTCACTGTACCTCGGTGTATGTGTGAATAGTTGTGTGTACGTGGGTGCGCATACACGTGCTTCTATATCTAACCTCACCTAGAACTTTCCCTTTTTACTTTGAAGCATTTTATCTCAAAGCATAAGGGCTAATGGCAAATCCTAACTATGAGATGGCTTTGGTTCAATGTTATCAGAAAAAAACAGAAGTATAGGTTATATAAATTCTCATGTTTTCCTTCTGAGATGCATCAGCCACTTGGCACAATACTTCAGTCATTGCAGAAAGCCTGATGCTTCACTCCTTCCCTGATAAACTGTTCGATCATGACTACGGCGGATTTATTTTTAAGTGTCAAACTAAAAAGCTGTAACTTAAAACATGAAAAAGTGGTAGAGGGGGAAAAAAACTGCATTTTCTTTACAGGTATATAAAAACGATTCATATGAGGTAGCTATCAGTTAGTGTGTGTTATAATTCTTTTTATAGGTAAATTTAAGAACTTTTCTATTTGACTACATGGATTGTGTTATGTCTTCTTCACTTCTAACACCGGGAAAGCTCGCGATCTGTTCCTTAAAGGGGATCAAGGGGATCCGTGATTAGTACGAAAGTATTCAAAACAAAAAACCTGAAAAGCTGAATAAGAAGAATTTCACAAGAAGACTCCATCACACTTACGGAGCTAGAGATTTTTTCTAAATGTGTGAATTTCTTCATTCTTATTTTTCCTATCAGAACTAGCTATAGTCATAAAGTTGAGTAAAAGAATCCTGGAAGACAAACGTGTGCATAAGCAAATGTGGTGAAGAGAGCTAACAGTGCCCGGGTATCAAAAGATATAGCGTCGGGGGTCTTAAAGACTTGAAGATAAACAAGCGGCCATCCAGCTGAGAAGCATCAAAGCCCACATGGAAGAAGCACACCAGCTTGCCTGACCACGAGGTGCAGAATGGACCAGTTATCAGACATCAAAGAACTAAAAATCAGATCAGTGGCTGCCCACCTTCCTAATACGATCACTGAAAACAAAGGTGTGCATAAGCAAAGGTGGTGAAGAAAGCTGATGGTGCCTAGCTATCAAAAGATATAGCATCTGGGGTCTTAAAGGCTGGAAGATAAACAAGCAGCCAACTAGTTCAGAAGCAACAAAGCCCACATGGAAGAAGCACACCAGTATGTGTGACCATGAGCTGTCGAAGTGATCAAGTGTCAGGCATCAATGAACAAGAAATCATGTCATTGTAAAGGTGGGTGAGTGCAGAGTGGAGACTCAGAGTCCACCGCTGGCAACAGAACACCCGCCCCTGCTGAGGGGTTTTGGGGAAGAGACGAGCTATCAGGGTGCAGGGTAGCAATGATGAAACATATAACTTTCCTCTAGTTCTTTAATACTTCCTCCCCCCAATATCATGATCCCAATTCTGCCTTGCAAATCTGGCTAGACCAGAAGATGTACAATGGTACAGATAGCAACTTGAAACACAGGGAATCCAGGATAGATGATTCCTTCAGGACCAGTGGTGAGAGGGGCGAGGCCTGGAGGGTGAAGGGAATGTGGGGTAGAAGGGGGGAGCCAATTACAAGAATCTAAGTATAGCCTCCCTCCCTGGGGAATAGACAGCAGAGAAGGGGGTGGAGGGAGATATCGGACAGTATAACTTAAGACAAAACTATAATAATTTATGAATTATGAAGGGTTCGGGAGGGAGGAGGGAGGGGGCAGAGAGAGGGAAAATGAGCAAACGATATTGAGGGCTAAAGTAGAGGGTGTATATATGTGCTTGACTCAATGGATATATGTATGGACTGTGATAAGAATTGTACGAGCCCTCAATAAAATAAATTTTTAAAAAAGAATAAAGAGGGTAACAAATGTACAAATGTGCTTTATACAATTGATGTATGTATGGATTGTGATGAGTTGTATGAGCCCCCAATAAAATGACTTAAAAAAAAAAAGAAGAAGAATCCTGCTTCTTCACACTGGAAATAATCTGAGGGAGGCAAGACGATGAGAACATGAGTACTGGGTTTCCTCTTCCCCTCATGCTTCTTCTTCCCCCATCCAGACAGGCAGCTCCTTCCCCAGGAGACAAAGGCATGTCTCATTGATCCTTGAATCCTTAGCATGGATGAGAGTGCTGCTGCAAAGAAGATCTCCAAAGAAGAGCAATAGATGGGCTTTAGAAGAGACTGTTTCCACGCTCCTTTATTTCGGAAATCACCAAATTAAATTTAGGTGGTGGTCGTGGGGTAGTTAGTTGTTGGATGCTATCAAGTTGGATCCATCTCATCGCTGCCCTATGCCAACAGAAAGAAGTGTTGCCCCGTCCTGAGCTATTCTTAAAATTGTTTTCTGTTGGAGCCCAATCTCATCAAGTGTCTTCCTCTTTTTTGTTCACCCTCTCCTTTACCAAAAATGATGTCTTTCTCCAGGGACTGGTCTCTCCTGAGAGTATGTTTAAAGTATGTGAAGTCTTGCCATCCTAGCTTCCAAGGAGGATTCTGGCTGTACTTCTTCCAAGACAGGTTAGGTACTGACCTCCAATGAGTAAAGCATTTCCCTCTACTGCTGCTAAATACATCAGTGTGATGTACTGTGGGTATAGACCACTTAATGAGAAACAAAGCAGAACCTGCTAACATGGGGGTGGGGGTGGGGATGGGGGGGAATCCCGAAGGGAGGAATCCCCAATCTAAAAATCTCAGCAACTTCCCAACCAAGTTTTCTAACATGTAGATAAAAAAATACAAAGAAAGTGAACACACCCATGAATCTAGAAGGCATTGGTTGGAGAAAGTGGTGCCAGGTGAATTACCACAGAGTCTAAGAAAACAGTAAAAGTTCTTAAGAATGAGTCTTAAAGATTGAGAAGCTCTATCTAAGGTGCTCTATAAATGGCGTCATCCACCTTCATCTCACTGGTAGGTTGAGAAGAGGGCAGTTCCCTAATATACTTCCAACTATTACTAAGAGTCATGCATTGCACAAACACAGTAATAAAAGGAGTGGAGATTTAATCTCAAAAACCATGTGTTCTCAAGAACATTTATTAAGGCCAGAAACACAGAGCATCCATTAGCTATAAAATTAAATGCCATTAAACTTTTCCTCACTATGAAATTTAGAGTTTTCTATTAATAATATTGTATTATTTTTCCCATATGCCTTTTTATATTATCAGAAGGGGAAAACTCACATGAAGAGTAGGCTGCTGTAAGTTACCCCTAAAAGTACTTATTCACAAGACACTTCTATTCTTAATCAGAACTCTGTAAATAGGGCTAGTTTGTCTCCCCTGTTCCTACCTGTCATGTACCCATTCCCCAAATGCACAGCTCCTTCCCAAGGGCTCTACTTCAGAAGGCAGGAGAGATGACCACAATAATGATTTGGTGAATAGATGCAGTGATTTTTATTTATTTATTTTTAAGGAAACCGTGCTGGAGAAAATATGGTTATCATTATCTACACCTAAGCAATGAAAGTGGTAGAACCCATGGCACATTAATAGCTCCACTTCCCCTATGAAGC
>NW_022111373.1:36771947-36773799 GCF_000313985.2 Echinops telfairi | reverse complement strand
GGGGGGGGGGGGACAACCTTACAAGTCTGGAGTAAGCACCCTAGGAGGGTATCCTTAGTAAGAACTCATCAGATTTTCCATAACAGAGCTTGTTGGCTCCCTAAATTACCACCTCTGTGACTCTGAACCAATTAATCTCTGTGCTTCAAATTCTTCATTTATAAATGAGGCTAATAGAGCATGAACTTCATAAGGGCACAACCCACTGTCTTGGAGTCAAACAGCATACAGCAACCCTACAGGGCAGAGTGGAAGAGCGTCCTAGATGTAAAGACTAAATATGTATGGGGATAGATAGCCTTATCTTTCTTCTGTGGAGTAGCTGATGGGGTTTGAATTGCTTGCTTGTTTCTAGCAGCCCAATGCTTAACCCACTGAGCCACCGGGTCTCTTTCATAGGGTCATAGAGAAGATTAAATGAGCCATTCCACTGGAACGATAAATAAGCACATCAGCAGCAACCAATACATGCTAACTATTGATAGATATTTAGATGATAAATAGCTAAAACAAATTAATCCATGTTCCAAATTACTGGGACTTTACTTAGAATAAAATTGGTATTGTTCCTGTCAGAAACTTAACCACACATGACAGATTAAGTTTAAAAACTACCTTATGAATACAATGATCAATATTATTCATACACATATGTGTAATATATAAAAATATTAATCCTTATACTACTAGATGGCATGAGAAAGTAAGCACAGTTGATAGTCAACCTTAACTACATTCTGTATGTGAGGCCCAGCGCTCAGGACTTTTATATGTCCAATTTAATTAAAAATAGAACCTCCAAGTATAGGTATTATTATCCAAGTCAGGCATATAAGAAAACTGTAGAGTAGGATCCAAGTGGGAGGAAATTTACACCCTAACTTGTAGCTTGCCCCTTCGAGACAATCAAGTAAAATTATAAGAGAAAAGAATGTTTAAAAGACATTAAATGTATGACAAAATAATAATAATTTATAAATTATCAAGGGTTCATGAGGGAGAGGGGAGTGGGGAGGGAGGGCGGAAAATGAGGAGCGCTGATATCAAAGATTCAAGTAGAAAGCAAATGTTTTGAGAATGATGATGGCAACAAATGTACAAATGTGCTTGACACAATGGATGTGTATATGGATTGTAATAAGTTGTATGAGCCCCCACTAAAATGATTTTTAAAAAGACATTAAATGTAAAAATGCCCATGCTGTATTAAATCTGAACACATGGCAAAAATACATCTAATGATAGATTTCTTTACGTGTATTCTTTAGTCACACACTTGAGGAAATCTTCATTATGGTGGGTGAGGGGAGGAGAAATGTGTAATTCTGAGCATGTAATGAAATAGTTAATGAATTGGTCAGATTTATTTTTTACACGTTTTCCAACTTTTCAATCCTTTATAATTCAGTGCACCATACCACAGAACTTCAGAAAACTGTGCATAGTACTTTATTCAAAATATTTGAGTTACTTTGTTAGAATATTAAAATGTTACTTTCACAGATGCTATTACATGACCTTGATGATCTATACAACATTCATTATAGACTGGTAAACATTTGTGAAAATCCTTGCTGTGATGATTGATTGCGTTTTTCTCTGCTTCAGTTACCTCAAACTAAATTGCCTGTCATTAAAATGATGACTTCTGTCGATGTAGTTTCTTAATCTTTCCTCAGTCCTTTCTAGCAATGACAACGTTAGAATAATATATTGTTTTTAAGTCTTTATGGATCAATAATGCTCAGTATAAAGCACTGCAATCTACCACCAAGATTTTTATTCTTCCCCTTTCCCCCCCTAATTATAATGATCTCAGACAACCTAACTATCAGTAAAATTTCTAACTGGG
>NW_022111373.1:36748416-36770838 GCF_000313985.2 Echinops telfairi | reverse complement strand
AGAAATTAGTTCAGACTTCTTGTGAGAAGATAGGAATACAGAGATTAAGAAAAGTATGGGGGCATCTGAAAAGGCGAAACACATGGTTTCTGCATCCGAATATTTGGTCACAGGGCATCTCACTGTCCTCGAGTTGCTGCTGATTCATCGTGACCCTACAGTGCAGGGCAGAGCTGCCTCTGTGCGTTTCAGAGACTGTAACTCCTATTGGAGCAGAGAGCATTGCCTTTCTCCCACGGAACAGAGAGTGGTTTTGCAATAAGGATCTTGTAGATCTCAGCCCAAGGCTTAACCACTAAGCCACTAGGGCTCCTGGGTCAAGCGATAAAGTCAAGTAGCCTGGGGTTCCAATCCTGGTCCTGAAATTGTACTCTGAAGAAAATATCTTAAAACTCCATGGCTCAGTTTTCTATGTAAAAATCTGGATAAGAGAAACAATCATGAAGGGTGACCCAAAGGATCATGAGAATATCATTAAAGCAAGGACATACAATAAATGCTCAGTATTTTTTAACTCTTGGTATGACAGAATTATTATAGAAACTATATCGTTTCCAAAAGTGGGGCCAGGGGCTGTCTTCGTACATTCTGTTATTCTGAAAAAACTTTCACAGAAAGATACAAATATGCAAATGTACAGTGACAGAATTTACTTTCAGACACTAGAGCCCAGGGAAGATGTTCTGTGAAGGCACTGACATTTAAATACCATGTTCTAAAGGTCTTAAGACACATATTTTCATGTAGTCTCTGAAAACCGGATGCCTGGCGTAACGGTGCGCCAGTTTAACTGGCAATGTTTTCTCTCATGGTGTACCATAGAGTAAGAATACATTTAAGATTTCAGTGTCATAGAGTAAATCGGCATAGAGGGAATTCTCTAGAGAATGACACACTCGATGTAAGAATTAAAATTCCTTGTACACTTGTATTGATACAAAATTATACCCAAAGAGAAGTTAGGGAGTCTGAAAAGACTTCCGATTAGCTCATTTTCTACCCCATGCCAATATCCCTGAGTGAATCAAAACCATTTAAACTCAATGACTAGCCTTACGGTTGGTTGTTAGACCCACCTAATGCGTATGTGCTAAAGGCCTAGTGGTCTACTTCTCTAAAGATTACCATCAAGAAAATCCTACATTTTCTACTCTTTAATCCACGGGATCACCACAAAGCAGAATTAACTCAACGATATTAGGTTTATCAGGTTTATTTATCTATCTCTCTACTGTCATACTGGTTTTCA
The DNA here is from genome assembly GCF_000313985.2 of Echinops telfairi. Lineage (NCBI taxonomy): Eukaryota > Metazoa > Chordata > Mammalia > Afrosoricida > Tenrecidae > Echinops > Echinops telfairi. The sequence continues at coordinate 36,769,589 of NW_022111373.1, read as the reverse complement.
GTAGCTAATTCCACATGTGGCCTATTCCTTCTACAAAGTCTTTGTCTGGAAGCTCTGCTGAAACCTGTTCACCTGGGTAGATTTTGCTGGTATTTGAAATACCAGTGACACAGCTTCCAGCATCAGAGCAAAAGACAAGCCATCAAATCACAGCAAATTGATAAACAGGTGGTGGTAAAGGATATCATGCTTGGGAAAGTAGAAAGGGAGCACATAGAGCAAGACTGTCCATAGGATGTACTGATGCAGTGGCTACAGCAATGGATTCAAACGTTAACAGCTGTGAGAACGGCACACAACCAGGCAGTGTCTCCTTCTATTGTACACAGAGGTGCTAAGAGTGAGAACCTACTGGATGGCACCTAACACCGTCATCACACTGGTTTGTTAATATAGCCCGTGATAAACTTCAGGGCCTGGTAGAATGAGTTCCTTCACCACTGTGCACATCAATGGCCATTTTAAAGCCTGGTTGTCAACAGAAACAATTAGTCTAATGGACTCATGGACTTTGCAAACATCAGTCTCCACAACCCTTAGTCCAGAAGAACTAAATGGTACTTGGCTACCCAAACCACATGCTCTGAAAAGTATCACATTAGGAGGTCCTAGTTACAGTGGGCGTAAATGTGGAACAGAACTCAAACCCTCAGAGAAGCCAGGCTTACTAGTTGGATGAAGACTCCTGAAACTCCCAAGACGATAGCCTTAACCCTCAAGTCCAGACGTGAACGCCTATCAACAGTAGAACAATCAACCACTTAACATGAAAAGGGTAGCATTACCCAAGAACAACTTTAGAGGGTTAGAAAAGAAGAATGAGAACAGGAAGCACAGGGAAGAAGTAGGATAAGTGATGGTATATTGAAGGGATTGAAATGGATTAAGTGAATCAGAATGTTTATGAACTGTTTAATATGAAACTACGATCTCCTCTAAACCCTCATCTATAAAAAACCCTCACAATAAAAAAAATGTTAATCAGATTGTCAAGTGTAAGAAGTGCTAGCTTAGATTATTGCCTTAATTTTATTGAGTTTAATAGATTAACTTAACAGTATTTCTAGTGTTGTTTTCCAAAAATAAAAACAGAGTACTTCTCTCCATTTATTTAGACCATATTCCTTCCAAGACAGTTGTGTAGTTTCCTACATCATGTGCATATCTTTTGTTGGATTTATTATTCCATGGTATTTTACATCGGGGGGTTGTTATTTTAATTCCATTCAGTAAAATAATGGCATAGCTAGAATCCCAAATATATATGGTAAACTGATTAATAAGTTAATAAGTTTAATTTTGCTGCTCTGTAAGTTTAAATGAATTGCAATTAAAAAATTAACGAAAGCATTTCCATGACACATGGAATATTAAAACTTCAAAAGTACAAATAAAAGATTCATAACACATATGTAACTTCATTTTGTGCTTCACACAAAGCACAGATTTAATTTGTTCTAAAAAAGAATATAGCATCCAAATCCCATGCTCATGTGTAATACTGTAATACATAAATAAACATTGGGATTATTAAAACCAAAATTAGTTTCACTTCTGCAACTTTGAAATAAATGATAAAAATTGTATAAAAACAACTATTCTGACTATTAGTGATCTTATTCTATCAATTCCCTCTACAGTGCACACGAAGCAGAGAAAGGAAAAGCACATGCACCAGAAAAGCGCACATAATCCACCCAGCTGAGCTGAGGCACTCACTAAAAAGTTAGGCATCTCCTCGGTGTGAAGGATCCAGAACAGCTGCGTTATTATCATCTATCCCTTTTTTGATCTAGACAACTTCACTGATCACCTGACAAGAGATAGTGGCACAGAACTGGAATCGAATGGCAATAGAAATGAGTCCAGAGCTTTCTTAAAATCTTATATAAGTAAACAATACACAGACATATTTCCAAAATATCTCCACCTTAAGTTTTAAATTCTTCTAATTTTTAATGGATTAATCTACCCTGCTTTTAGAAAGTCATTAACAAACTGAAAAATAAAATTCATCAAGTAAGTGTGAGACTAGTAAACTAACTTTCAAATCTTTATCACCTGAACTCCAGACCTGTAGACCTCTAACTGCTGACTTGGGCGTCCCAAAAAGGTCTTGGACATCTCAAACATAATCTGTTTGATACTGCAGTCTACCCTACAGCCAAATATACATTCTCCTACTATTAGCTCCTATGTCAGTAGGTAGCAGTTCAAACCAGATATGGGTTACTGCCATCAAGTCAAGTCTGACTCACAATGACACTTTAGAACAGCGTACAACTGCCTCTTTGGTTTTTCTGAGGCTGTAAATTTTTATGGGAGTAGAAAAGTTTCTCATCTTTCTCCAACAAAGCAGCTGGTGGTTTCGAACTGTTAACCCTAGGGTGAGCGGCCCAGCACATGACCCACACAACCAGAAGGGAGGGCTGGGACTGTATTATATATATTTTTCATATCCAGGTTTCTGACTTGTAAGTTTCTGGCTGTAGGAGCCCTGATGACATAGTGGTTTTACCTATCCATCATTGGGCTGCTAATGACAAGGTCAGCAGTTCAAAGCTACTAGCCACTCGCTTCATGGAAAAAAGAGGAGGCTTTCAACTCTCATAAAAATTTAAAGGGGCAGTTATGCTCTGTCTTATAGGGTTATTATGAGGCAGAATCAACTTGCTGTCAGTCAGTGTTCAATAAGTGCCTGTCTTCAAGCACTACTCTTCTTTGCTGTACTATTGTAGGAATTTCTGTAATAGAGCTTTCTACTTCCTTCTCCACAGTATACCTTTCAGATATAAAAACAGAGTAGTATTTCAAAATTATAAATGTATATCTTAATTCCCTTCTCAAAACTTTGTGAGGCCTCCCCAATGCTTAACAGATAAAAATCCAAAAATTTCAACATAACACCCAATAATTCATATAACTACATCTCCAAACAGCCTCCAAACAGCATCATCATGATCCAAAGTCCTTTTGAACCTGGTCTGAAATGTTTCTATACCTTTGCACATACTGCAATCTTCATTTAAAAAAAACCCTCTTATTTTCTATTATGCACCGGGAAAGATTCAATTCCTTGTAAACTAGCTAAAGCAATCTCACCTCACAAACACCCCTTTTCTGAACCACTCAGAAGACCTAACACTTCTCTGCTTCTTTGGAACCATACCTTGGGCAGCACTTAAACGTCACACTGTAACTATTAATATCTTTCTCAACGTCAACTTCACTGGGAGTCCAGATTTAGCATAATGTCAATATTTATTAGGCACTGAGAAAAAAATGCTTGTAATAAAAGCAAATACAATGGAGGTATGTCTGACCCAAGCCATGGTCTTTTTAATCACTTCATATGCATGCAAAAGTTGAATGAAATAGGAGAAAGAAAGAAAAATGAATTGACACATGGGAACTGTGGTATTGGTGAAGAATGTTGAATACCTATTTGAGTTAGTTAATTGTGCCAACCTGGCCAATAATCACATGTGGGGCTAATTGCGGAGGGGAGGGATAAATGGGTGGTGAGCCTTGCCTTTCTAGTTCTCAGATCTCTTGCTTTGTGATGGTCGCACCAGGGTGCAGCTGCCTTAGCAGCTTCCTGCTTCAGCTTGCAAGATTGACTTCCTACAAGACATCCCCAAGGAGAAGCCACATGGACCTATCCCCATGCAGCCCTGGGTGCTGGAGCAGCCATGTGGAGACCCCTGCTAGTGCTGAGATGCTTATTCGTTTACTGACTCAGCTTTCCTCCTGCAGTCGGCATCATTGCCTCTTTTGTGAGGTGGAGGACTTTGTGGACTGGTGTTGGGTTAATGGGTTAATGTTGGACTTGTGGGCTTGGGCAGCATAGGGTTGGGATGTTTTCGTGGTGCACATTTTCTTTACATAAAACGCTCTCTTATACATGAGTTGCTGTGGATTTTTTTCTCCAAAGTACCCAGACTAATACACCTATGGATTGACAAAAGGATGGACAGACTAACCTTAGAAGAAAAAAACAGATTATTCTTTAGAAATAGGAAAGGCAAAACTTCAACACACTTTCTTTGGACACACCATCAGGAAAGACAACATGTTTGGTAAAGCAGAGGCCCAAGAAACACTAGGGAAACCGTCAAGGGAATAAATTGACACAATAGTTACAACAGTACACTAAAATATACCAATAATCAAGAAGATGCATAGCACAAACCAACTTTTCTTTCTGTAATCTGTAAGTTCACCAGAGCTGACAAATGGCAACTAACCACAAGTAGTTGTCTTAAATTCTAACAAGTCTGAAAATACGATAATCTCGGATCTTTAAAATTTAGGCTTGAGAATATGAGAACAGTTTGTAAAAAATAAAATCTCTTGGCAGGAGTCATCTTGCAATGAGAAATTTTCATTGAAAAGTCAAGAGTTACATAAAAAAACTGAAATATTTTGTTATTTTGCTTAAAAAAACCATTGAAAACTTTCCCATCTAAAACCCTTAAATGGTAAAACTTAACATAGAAACTATGAACTCAATAATTGAATGATATTTTCTAATGTGGACTGAGGTATAATTTTATTCCTATAAACTGTTTGGACTACTATTTTAAAAGATAACTTCAAATATGTCTCTTTGTGATTTCTGTAAATTTTAACACCCTAACTTAATCCTGAGCACATCAATTTTAGGCTCGAAAATAAAATTTAGTAAATAATAAATACAACAATAAAACAACAGTTAAGAATTACTTTATAGGAATTAATTAAAACATTCAAAGCAAACAAAATATTAAATAAATATGCATTGTCATAAGTATTAAGCTATAGAAAATGTCAAATAAATGACTCTTTTTGAAAGTTACTCATTATGTATACTTTTGACATGAGTATAAAATAATGAATGCAACAAATCCTATTTCTTCACTCTGTTGTCTAAAGTATATTCCTTTTTTTAAGTCCTAAAAGTAATAGAGTCCTAAACAGTGCTTTGTGCTTTACAATGTAAGCTAACGTTAACATGATCCAGTGATTCGCATTCATTATGAATGGTTTTATGAATTTTTGAAGAAAACTGTTTCGATTCAGAAGCACACATTCCAATGGATACGTTTATCCTTCATCTTACCAATGCCAAATTGTGAAAAGATGTTAACTACAAAATAAAATTTAATACTAGATGAACAATGAATTGATGGCACTTGCAATTTTGATAGCGGTTGCTTTGTAAAGAATAGACTGTATTGCTGCCTATGCCATAGTTGCTGATAATTTTTAATAGAACCATGTTGGTTACCAAAAAAAAAAAGATTTAAATATAAGTATATATTAAAATATTCATATTTCCTTATGTAACAAACCTATCGCTCCTCTTAAAACTACTGAAAGCAAGTAAAATGAAATGAAAGCAAATTAGTGGAAATCTTCATTTTGAATTTGGCTGGAAGATATCAGAAGATCCAAACCAGCAAAGATGAAAATACAAAGTAAAGTAATTAATTCTATGGCACTGTCATTCACAAGCAAGTCAATTGCTGCCACAAACCTTGTTAGGGGATCTCTGACTTCACACACTCCATGGTTGCCCTTTAATGCCTTTTACTCATGTTATTACATTCAGCTTGAGTTCATAAGGAAAATAATAGCTTATGCTCGATCTTTTTTCATGTAAAATATCTATAAACATAAAATTCAAATTTCTTATTTTATGTTCTTACAGTATTTCTCTAAACATTTCGGTTTAATTTAGAGTACATTGCCTTAACATGATACAGCAACAACTTTAACACAGATTACACATTTACTGATTTCCTGCTTAATAATCCAATTGTTAGTACAGTACAAATTACAAAGATCTATTTAAGTAAAACGTACTTATTTTTTATTAATTTTTATTGGAGGGTTTACATTTCAGGAGTATGAGCAATTCTTAAAGGAACTCTGCATTAAAAGAGATCACTTTTGACCTGTGCTCAGGCCTGCAAGGAGCTGACTCAGGGTCGGGAGAGGGAAGTAAAAAAGTAAGACTATAACAGTCTACCAAGGCCAGGTTGTACCGTGCCTGTGAAGGCCAGCCTAAGACATTTAAAGTATTTCAGGCAACAGTCAAAGAAGAACCCATAATGTGACCAGCCACTTTAGTGTAAAGACAAACAAAAGAGCTTTCAGGGCTCCCGAAAATACAGTGTAACAGGTAAGAGCCAAGCAACAGCCGCATTAGTTAGACAGTAATGGAATAGCAACAGAACAGTGAGAGAAGGATTGTGGCAGGGCAATTTAGTCAGGAGTGGAGGAAGAATGAAGAGTTAATTCTGAACCTTAGATGGGAAGAATGAGAGCTGTATCAAGGCCGAGTGTGATCTTTTGGGGGGAGTGATGACATTAAATAGATACAGGAAAATGCAAGACACCTTAAGGAGAATTGGGTAATGATTCATGATTTGAAATCATTTAAAACAACTGACACAGCTCTTCATATTTAGAGGGGGGAAAACCCAGTGAGTTTGTGTTATAAATAGAAAATACCAATATAATCTTCTTAACCTTGTTTCTTTGGCCACATTCATACTATTTTCTTACTAAAAATATACCTAACATGAAACATGTGATAATTTCTGCTGCGAAAGTATGACCTAAAATAAAAAGATCAATCTCCCTAAAACCCAGAAGCACTGATTTATTTACTGTACATTATTAATGCATGAGGGTTAAGACTTTGATATAGCTGTAGCACTCACTTTGATGTCAGGAATGGAAAGAAGTACCATAGCTGCCTTCTGTTCCTAGTCTTAAAGAGCATACATTGTTAATATCTTTGAGAGTATCTAATGTCACTTCAGACTTATTTCTTGCTTAGCTCTGAAAACATTAGTAGCTTATTTTAATAACATTTATAAATATCTACGATTAAAATTGTGCCTTAGATTAATAAGTTGCTTTATTAATTCCTACTTGAGTTATAAGTGTCTAGTTCAAATATACATATGCTATATGCCGAGGGGCCCTGGTGGCATAATAGTTAAAGCACTGAGCTGCTAACTAAAAGGTCAGCAGTTTCAACCCACCAGCCACTCCATGGGCGAGAGATCACATACTCTCTGTTTCCATAAAGATTTCCAGCCTTAGAAACCCAATGTAAAAATTGTAATCTATCCAACAGTTAGACTGAGTTAGTATTGAATTAACAGCAATGGACTTTTAGGTATATTATAAAAGTCCAACATTATAAAAATAAATAATGTGATCATAAATTATAATGTTTTAGTACAGTAATTCATTGTTTCAAAACAGCTATAGAATTTACTGAAAATTCTTAAAGAAAAAAGAGAAATGAAAAATATTTTATTTTCTTAAAAATTAAATCTAGCATCTCTCAGGTAATGAACAGTTAGGGCAGGACTTACATAGCTTTGCTTCCACATTTTGGTAATTTCTATATAAAAAACAGACTAGAGGGCACCTAAGAACAATAAAACAGTTATGTTAGTTATTTTCTATATCAACTAGGGTTAAGGCCACTCACTACCTTAGAAAAACTAATAGGATCCATTAACATTTAGCAAGTTTAGGACAATTTAAACAGTAAAGGTGATTAAGGTGGATCACATTAACTTTTAATATTAAAGGCATTCTGTGACTTTGCTAATAGGTGCAGATTTTTGCATAAATCAATAATGTGACAGGATTAAAAGATATGTAAGACTCCAATGGTTAAAAAATATACAATAATAACAAAAAAATAATTTTGCTGAAATCACAAATTAAAACACATCAGAGTGACCAACAAGTGGTGTTCGATCTCCATTTATATAAAGAAAATAAATATCCCAGATGCATTTCGAGTACATAATAAAACTCAATGATAAACACCACTGTGTTCCTACTGAGCAGCAGAAAACAATTTTGTCTATCTTCCAAAGTGATTTTGGGGACTGATACATTCATTTATCTAAGTTTTTAGAACGTTGCTAAAATACTTCTTTAAAATTAACATTCTTAAATGCAATACTGCAGAAAATGCTGATCTTAGCAATAAATTTTAAGCAATTACCCCAGCATTCATAAGGTAAGTGTTGATTTTCACAGATTTTACACCACTTAAATTCATGCTTTAAAATTCTTACTATGAGAGTGTGTATACTACTATCACATTTTGACTCTTAGAAAAGCAATTGTTAAAACAAAACAAAAGAAAAACTAACAAACTTCACTCAGTAAGACTTTTCAAATCCAAGCTATGTGACAATGACTATGACCTCAATTGTCTGGCTAAAATCTATACGTAAGCTACCGTCACCAAAAGCAATGCTGTCATTACTTGAATGATAAAAACCTCACTCCTGAATTACCACACATACCTAAGGAAGGCTTAGAAAGCATTGTTTTATTACACAAACTATAAAATATAGCATCATATAATTTAAAAAATCAATTTCATCTACTCAGGTTACAGCTTTCTTGCTCCTTCATGTGAAGTTAAGACAGCATATATCTGTCTTTTATTTTTCTGTATAAAATACTTGCAAAGGAAAAGTTGTTCCTTTCCATTCTTTTATTCAAAGGTAGGTACATTAATAAAAAAGATAGACATGGATTTAAACTAAAATCTTCAAAATACTACTTCAACGGACATTCAGTTTTACTGAAAAAGGCTACATTTCCCTTTATAAAACTTATACGTCAGTGAATATACTAACTTGCCTAATAGTACTAAGAAGAAATCAATTCAAATTCCATCAGAGATGGGAAACAATGTTATAATCATAGAAAATATAATAGAGTTTTAAAAATAGCAATGTTCTCAATCTGCACAAATGTAATTTACTCCTTGACAATATACTTTCTCATAGAGGAGTCTCTGAGAAAGTATCTAAAGTCTATAATACTCAAATTATTCTACTTGCTTAATTTTTAAACCAATGTTTATGTATTCACTGTTATTCTTCACAAACAAAAGCCTAATTTGAGTCTTACATTTTCCAAATGAAATAAAAACTTAATACTTCAGTATTCAAAATGTATATGAAGCCTCCAAGTTATTATATCAATCTATTTTTCATATCTATATTGATCTAACTATATTAAAAATAACTTTCAGCTTTTTATAGTACCAACATCTCACTCAAAGAGGACAGTATACCATTGCCCCCTCTATTACCTAACTGCCCATACTGTGGTGTAGGTTTAACGTGAGCACACCACTGAAAAAGGCAGCAAGACACAGCTACACGCTTATTCTCAGCACCATTGGACTCAGACCATTTGTTTTTAATATTGTAAAAATAAATTTAGTCAAGATTTTACAAAATTGTTCCTTTCTTTAACTAATGGCAGAGTTTTGCCTTCATAACACATAGGAGAAATTTCAGATTTGCAGTTACCTCTTTAAGACATCCCTCGAATTCCTTAATAAGCCTGAAGTTTCCACACATCATCATTAAGTCATATTTTGTACATTTTTATTACTACATATAACAACCTAATCTCCTGCTACAAAATGTCTTGGCAAAACAAGCTACCAAGCTGAGTTTATTTGTTTGTTTTTTCATGTATACACAGCAGGTTTACATCACAGAAGTACACGTTGAAAAACAAAAACATAGTGGTTTTTAGAGATAGGAAAATGCTCTAGTCACGAGGTAAACATTATCAGATGAGAAAAGAACAGGTAGATTCAACAATGAATAAAAATTTTCTACAGGAAACTCACTGACTTTCACTTTCCCATGCATGACTATAAAGCATAATTATACTTTAAAATGCACAAATTATACAAATTTAAATGAAAAAAACAAGGTCAGTCTGCCCCTGTTCACGGATTGGCTGCTTGTCTAGTACAGCCTGGGTCCCTAGGTAAGCTATGCGCTCTGCAGGAGCTGACTGAAGCAGTGCAGCATGTGAAATGTCGGGAAGGCTCCAGGGGGAACTAAATAGCGTGGACACAATAACAGGAGAAAACGCCAGCCGAAAATCTGAAAAAAAGGGTAGATGCCATGGACAATCATTAGATACTTCTTCCCAGAACATCTCAAATGACGGGTCAATGAAACTAACTGACCAAATTTAGACCCCCTATTGAAAAGTTTATTTTTAAAAAATGGATTTCTTAAGAAATGTGTCCATTTTCAGAGAAATATAATTACAATACTGAGCTTCCATACTCTCTAATTTTTGAAGCCAAAAATAGGTGGTCCATTACCAGAGTCTCACTTGAGATTACTAAAAACATTTACAACCAATCATGAAGCCTGTTAATGATTAGATTGGTTGATTTAAATTTTATATCATTGAAAATGTAAAAGCTAAGGCCAATATTTTAGTCTCACTGAGACAGTACTTAAGAATTCCTTCTACTTGGTTTAAAGAAAGACCAAAAGAGCACCAAGGAAACACAGTTACTTACACTTAATGCATTACACATACATACTTACACTGAACTTTTCAGACCCGGCAAAGAACTATAAGGGAGGGTTCCTTATACAGAGTCAGATCCACTTTCCGCTATTAGTTCCACATGGCCTAACTTGAATAAAATTTTGTTTTTTGTTTTTTCAAGCTCAATTTTTAGAAGCATACAACAGCATATACTTAGGTGCCAATTGAAAACATTAAAGAAAATGTGGTGTCAATTAAATGTATAGACCAAATTATCTATTATATTAGGACAATTGATAACTATTTATTTATGAAATACTTATTTTTTATAGCTTAATTATCTCCATAAGGACAGTATTCATTGTAAAGGAAGTAACCTTAACATGCTATATGTACAGAATTGTTTTCATTCTATATGGTTGTGTTTGGTTTTATTTTGCTTTGGTAGCAATTTGAGAAAACTCAGAGGGCAGCTACTAGACTATAAAAATCGGTCACTAGTATGAAATAACTCACTTAGCTTCCTGTTTCACACATACCAAAACAAGGTGGGGGGGGAGAGACACACAATACAAAGGGAAAAAAAATAAAGTTCTTTATTTCTGGTTAAACTTCTACTACTCTTAATTTATATGATGAACTATGAAAAATGATGAAAATTTTCATTTTCCACCAATATTTTAAGTCTCCTCTTATGTGTGTTTGTACTGTGTGTGGAAAAGTTCTAGTCTCAATGACTCAATGACTTATACTTAAGCATTGTAGTTAATAAAATTAATATTAAGCAATATCTTTTAATTCCATTTTTCCATGAACTTTTTGAAACTCCCTCATCTGTACAATAAAGAGTAACAGACATATTAAAGTTTCATTTCATGAAATAAAATTGCTTCAAGAAGTGATTACTATAGCATGAGAAGTACAACACTACTGCATTTTTTAATCTGATTGGTTTTATGAAAAGTTTTAAAAACCTCATAGATATATGAACTCAGTTAATCCCAATACTTATTAAGAATTGTTATCAATTACAAACAATTTGAAGTAATTTTATTAAATTTCTTTTAGTACAAATTTACAGCAACTTATCTATGTTGCAAACTCTTGCATCTTTCCTTGAAATTATACTTCTAACAGGCAAAAAAAGTTGGTTAAGTGAAATTGGAGGCTTTTTGTTGGTTTTAAGTGACAGTGCCACAGATATAGCCTTAAGTAAAAAACCGAGGCTGACAGTGGAGAAATAGCATTTATTCTTGAATGGAATATAAGTGATAAAATCCGATCATTTCTGGAATATATATATTCTTAATTTATTAGTGTAACAGGAAGATGTTAATAATTATTTCAAGACACATGATTTTTCCATTTAGGAGAAGCACAAAGAAATTGGGGATCCAAAAATAGTCTGGCATGTCAATACTCTTCTAGAATGATAATTTCCATGAGTTTTAGAAATACTATAATTGTTAACTCTCCTATTAACAAATATAGGTACTTCTAATTCTTAATGGGTGATATAAGTATTGATAGAATATAACAGCATAACTAATTTTAAGAATACCTCCTAGAAGGACAGGCAATCCAACCATTTCTCATGTCGTGATTGGAACATGACATTTCTGTGCGCCAACCCATCATAAGTCTTTCTGAAAAACATGCCACAAATTTGGACCAATCAATAAAGCAGTTGGCCAAGGCTAATTTATCTGAAAATATAGATGTCATCCAATGTAACTAAACAGATACAGCCAAAGGAAAAAAAAGTTTACACAGAAATAAGGACAAATATAGTGTAATGATTATAAAAAATATAAACACTTCCTAAGTCTACATAAATATGAAGTTGTTACTAGGGGAAAATGTCTCCATGATACATAAGTATTGTAACTGAAGGTAATTTTTCTCAAATAGGGAGTGAGGCATTTAACTTGCAAATGAAATTTAGGAATACTTATAAGTATTGTTTTCTAATTCTACTCAGCAAGTCTTTACTTAAATACCTCTCTACATGAATATTATTGTTTTTAAAAATTTACTTTCACAATCCCGTTCAAAAAGCCTTAGAAATTTTAAATAATATGTATTTGTGTTAGAAAACTTGAAAAGTTTCTTCTAATAAACAAGTGTAATTAAGAAGTTTTTCCCCTTCAAATACTGAATTAAACTATGAGATACATTAAGCACTAAAACTCAAATGATTTTTACTATACTTAAATAAAACTCTAAGGAATAGTATGGTTTGTACTTATATAACAACAAACTCATAACTGTCAAGTCAATTCCAACTGACGGTGACCTAGAGGACAGAGTAGAACTGGGGCACAGGGTTTCCAAGCTTGCACTCATTAAGCAGCCTGCCATTCCTTCCAAGGAGCAGCTGGTTGGTTCAAACTGCTAACCTCTGGTTAACAGCTTTAGCCACTTCATTAGCATGGCTCCTTAGTATGATAAAGGATCTTTTAATACAAAAAGTTTTCTCCAGATGTCGACATGTATCTCTTATACATACCTAATATTTTTTGGTAAAAGAATCCAGGGCATTAACATGCATGCTGTTCTTTCTTACTTTTAAAAAATATCAGTGTTGAAAGACACAGCAGTGATAATTCATAATTCAAAATATTTTTTCATTTTACAAACAAAAAACATAGAATTCCTTTAAGGCAAAAATGTCACAACTACATACAGCAAGTTGTATGCTAGTAACAATACGAAACACTAAGGTCTTAATACAAACACTTCATAAGTCTCAGAAAGATCACGGGAGTCTCAGACAAAAGGATGCTTCAAAATGCAAAGGGGCTTCAAAGAGTTTGTAGAAAACATGAAATAAAAAAATCATGGAATTTTCCCATGAATTGTTAAAGCCTCCTTGTACAGTGTCTCACAAACTGTCCTCTCTGGTGATTAACCATAATGTACGTCCTACAATATGCAAAAAACTGAGTGCCCAACACCATTATATACAGACTGCAAGAGCAACTTAAAACACATTTCTAGTCCCAGTTCAATTCTACCTGACCAGATCACTTCTCTGAAACACACACACAAATACACAGAAAACACTGTCCATTTTACTTTTTCTTCCTTCTTTTTCATATTTTGGTCTTCCAGTTTAAGATTAAATACAAATAAAGACATATCAAGGTGCTATCTTGCCCAAAGGACAATAATTCAAAATTTAAGAGGAATGAGTGTGTTGTTCCTGGCAAAATAAAATATATGTTGTATATTTTTTCACTTCAACCAAAAACTTCTTAATTTAAAATAACAAGTTCCGAGGGGACAATATTTTAACTACAGGAGTCATTTTCAAATTTTATCCCAGGGATCCAAAGCAGAGACCATGCAAGGGAATCATAAAGTTAAAATTAGTTTTAAAATATAAATACTATGAATTTTTTCCCTTTCCACTCTCATTCTTTAAATATAGTTTTGTAACAAGTGATTAATATCATCATTCTGATAATGACTAGAATGTATGCTTGTATATTCAAGCTTTCTTGTTTTTAACTTCAAACATGAAAACCATCAATAGATAAAATAGCACAAAAAAATTTCTTTTGAGTTTATTTATTTTTATTTTAAGAATGTAATCAACATGATTAGGGTCATCACATAGCATGTTCTTTCTTCTTATCTTTCACAGTCCATGTATAGCCATTGTTTTTTATTTTATTTTGAAATTTTTAAATCCAAAAAAATAATCTGTCATGCATGCTAAGTACTTTTGTTAGTTGTTTTATATAATTTTTAAGATGCCCCAAACTGCAAAGCCTTTTAAAGTGCTAGCATCTTCATGAAAACTTGCATTCACTCCTTTCTGCTGCTTTTATTACATCTGGCTTTTCTTCAACTTCTAGAATTACACAAAAACTATTTTAATTTAAATTGTTAATTGTACTTTAGTAATACTACTTCAATTTTGTTATTATTCTATTATAAGCTATAATACTTCAAGTTTATTTGCTAATACTTTTTAGCTAAGATAAAAAATAATTATAATTTATCATTGTTTTCAAGAGAAACTATATTTTAGATACCAACAGAATTCATAAACTTGGAGAACATAATCAGTTTTCAGTTAATATTTCCCCCACTTAAGTTTGGCTAAAGTAACAAATAGACATGATTGTTTGCTTTTGGTTTGCCAGGAACAAAAATCAACTCAAATGTTCTCCAGAGAAATGCAATTTCTTGTAGTTATCAACACAACCATGAAAATGGGACGTGCCAAAAGACCATGATGGATGTGTGTCCATTTCTACTGCTCATAGACAATCACTCTTTCTTTCCTGTTTCCTCATATATCAATCTTGCATATGATCTATAAAAACTATCCATTCACCTCATCGGAGTGTAACTCTTACTGATCCTTCTCTACAATGTGTCTACAATAAAATTATTCAATTTGGAACTGTTTTTTTATTATACAGCTCCTAAAACATTTTTTTCTACCAGGCATGATTCTATTACCAATTTCTAATTTCCAAGAACGGAATTGGATCAGCTCTTGGGAAAGTTAAACTTTCTAATGTTCCACTTTCTTCTTTGAAAAATGAAGAGATAATAAGACTTTCCTCACAAGCCTGTCATAAATCAACAAGCCTTAAAAGATGTCTTGTGGAAAGAGAAGAACATTTTGGAGAGAAAAAAGTGAATGAGTGCCAAATTCAGAAAACGCTAGATAGATTCAACCAAGTCAAGTGGACTTCTCAGGCATGGGAGCAAGCTTGCTACTGAGAAATCTGGTCAAAGGGCATCAGCAACAATGCAAAGTACAGTAAGGTTGAGGAAGAGCTATTGAAAGGTTTTATCAGAAAATGGAAACACAGAAGAAAACTACGTTTGAAAGAAAAAACAAGAAAAAATATGAGTTCAGTCCAATCCCGTTTCCGCATGTTCCATTTGGTCATCTGCACTATACCCACAGAGAAAACAGCTAGAAACGTATTCAGCAGGCTCAACATAAAGAGAGTAACTAAACTCAAAACTTAGGAACTTTTCAAGTGGTTTTCACCAAATTCCACAGACAGAAATAAGCATCCATTTGTCTAATACCTAGCTCTGAAATTAGAGTTCATGAAACACTATCCACCCTTACTATATAATACATCTGTATAGCTTCCGATACTTGAAAAAAAAAAAAACACTAATTAGGATATAATAAATTTGTATCAAAGCCAACTATTACATTTGTGACTTGCAGAATACCACTAGTCTAGGGTATTATTATAGTACTTAGGTCAAAACATTAAACCAAGTGTAGTTACATTAATTTTAAATCCATTCATAATTATCTATCTACATTTAGAGGTACCGGTATACAAATGTTTTTATATTGTGTTATTTTGATAGTAATTTTTTTTTTCCCATCGATCCTACTAGGGACAGGATTTTTCCCCCTTTCTTTGAGAAGTGAAAAAAGGATAGGGACGAACCAAGATCCACCCCCACCCCGTGCCATCGCAAAGACGTGGGCGCTGTTTCTCTGCAGCTGCGGTACCCTCAAGGGAACCACGCACAGATCCCCAGGAGGCGAGAGTAAATTTTAATAAAATGTCTTATATATTTATTTGCTCATTTTATTCTAGGAGCACATACATATATATACAAGGGAAAATACACTCCCCATTGTGTCAAGCAGGTGGCTCACTGCTATGAAATGAATGGCTATGCACTGGATATAAATTACAAATGGATACAGTTCTCAAAAGCAACTTTTACTGGGATTGGTCTAAAAACAACACTAGGATAAACAATTGGCTATAATATGGAACAGAGTAGTGGTTAAGAGCATGGATTTTGAGGTCAATCTGCCCAAATTCTGGGCCTGAAATTTAGTAGCTATCATCTCCCTGTGCTTCAGTTTCTCATCTGGAAATGAAGTAATTAACACTATCTATGCTTCACAGGGTTGGCATAAGAATTAACCTAATTGAAATACATCATGGATTTAGAAGAGTGCTGGGTTCAAATGTTCACTTTTAATACTGTTGTTCTTTGAACATATCCAGTCAAGCTCTTCTTAAAGGGAAGGGAGCCTTTCACTATGTGCTTTGGCCAACATCTTCTTATTCAGCTTGGGGAACAGGGCTCATGTTTTCCTATCAGCATATGGAGAGATTAGCCAGTCACAGTATGTTAAGTAGGATGCAATTTGAAGGTCTTATATAAAAGGAATTTGACCCCTTTATATTCTCTTTTCTAAGTATCCATTTTCAGTATATAAAATCCAAAGTTATTTATAGATACTGACACTACTAATTATCCTATATTATTAAATGTATTTATTCTACTTAATTTATATCTTACTCAGCACCTGTCTTTTATTAGCTCTTAGACTTATAGTATATATTGTTTTTAGGTATCTTTCATGAAACCCCAAAATTAAGAAATAATTTAGGACCATTTGATGTCAGGTCAAATACCTCTATATTTATTTCTTGTCCCTGAGTGTCATTATGTATAGCTAACACAACACTATTTCTGGTATTTACAGCACCCACTGCTGCTATCAATTCAATTCCAACTCAAAACCACAAGCTTCCAAGGTTGTAAATCTACAGAAACAGCTAGTGGTTTGAACCACTGCCCTTGCAGTTCGCAGTTCAACAAGTACCCAACAGTGCGACCTGGACTTCCATATATATACACACATGTAGAGAGACAGATCTTAATGTATTTTCTTTATAAAGACAGCTAGGCTTTACATATAAATGAATACCTTTATTTATTTAGTATGGGGTATTAATTGCTTTGTATACTGGTAAAATTCTACTTTATTATATACCAGGTCCGCCTGTTTGCTGGCAGATGATCTTTACATGAAAGTACTTGTTGATAGCAAATTCTACTGGACAGAAAATCTTATGTGGCAAGGAAATTAAAAAACAAGCAAACTTGTTAACATCCAGTTGATTTGGAGTCATGGCTATGCTACAGGGAAGGACCTCCCAGGGTTTCAAGAATGTAGCCTTTACAGAAGCAGGTTGCCACACCTTTCTTCCATGGAGCAGTCATTGGTTTCATAGCACTGATCTTTTGGTTAACATCCAGTACTTAACTATTGAGGTTCATGGACTAGTCTTCACTGTAACTTAAAAAGTGGTTCTTTTAATATATGCTATTATTAAAGAACATCATGCTTGGCAAAGTAAAGGGGCAACAAAAAAAGAGGAAGACCTTCAGCACAAATGGATGAAGGGCTGATAGAACAACTGTGAAGATGGAAGTATTTAAATCTGTGGTACACAGGGTTGTTATGAGTTGGAACTGCGGGACAGTTACAAAATATAATGGAATAAAGGAAAAGGCTGGCCACTGTGGTACAGCTGTTACAAAGGAGGCTGCGAGCCGAGAGTCTGGCATTAAAAATGACCCACTAGTCCCCAGGAAAAGACAAGGCTTTCTGACTCCAGTAAACAGTTCCAGGTGTTTTTGGTTTCTTCAATATAAGTTTTATATTGATTTTAAAGTGCGCTGTAAGCTTTGTCTAAATCACAAAATAACAATCCCATTTGAATAGTGTGAGTTTGAGTTATATGGTAAGATCTACGCATTACAAGTAAAATTCCTTACACAGTAGGTGATCAATGATTATGCCCTCAGAGTCAGGGTTTTCATTTTGTTTGTATCTAGAAACTGACAGAAATCTCAATCTTGTACCATGTTTACCCCAATAAAGAAATTCTACTACTGCTATTTCTCACTATGTTTGCTTTTTTTCTCTAGAACGTTTAATGAATTTAAAACTAAGAATGGAGAACATTATTTGATTAAAAACTAATAATAAAAATAATGATAGAAGTAGTGATAATATAACAATAAACAAGTAATGGTAACGTTCACTGCTTGAGTGCCAAAAATGTGTAATCATTTCCCAAAGCATATTATAGTGGACGCTGTGTTTCCGGGTCTACCAAGCTGTCCACCTTGGAGATGGTGAGTCATCGCATTTCTTTCTCCGACAGGTTTCCACCTTACACAGACTCTGGCTTTCACAGCTTCTAATGTATAGATTTAACCTCGTTATAACAATCCTCTGAGGAAAATACACTGCCCGTATGACAGATTATAAAAAATTGAATTTGAGAGGGATTAAATACTTTGCTCAAGAGCACACAAATAATAAGTGGTAGAACAGAAAATCAAACTCATCTGCATCCTTACTTAGCACTATATAACCCTGACTCCTCTTTGTCTATTCCACAGTCAAAATAGACTTGCTTCATGGAACTATTACTCTAATTGGAAGGAGGGGTTTCCCTGCTGATACATTTATTCTAAAAAATTGTTTTAACTGCTAAAAGAATCTAAATGAGAAGTCTGACCCCTCAGGCTGCTACTTAGAAGAGAATAAAACATCCTTTGCCTTTAGCAGATGAGAAAAATATTTTCACTGAAAAAGAAATACACCATGTAGCAGTGTTTTTTATATAAACATAATTGCTCATTTACTGACCTTAAAAAATTAAAAAACAGGTAACGTGGTTTAGCAAAGACACAGAGAAAGGGGCGCTCATGTTTACTGTGAGCGAAAGCACAGACAGATAAGGCCATTCGTTCTGGAGAGTTATCGGCTGAGAAGCAGCAAATTGTGAAAGCACACACCCTATGACCCCAAATTCCAATTGAAGAAGTTATTCAGAGGACACCAATAAGTGACAGGCACCTAATAACGGTATCTAACAAAAGAGAGTTATCACAAGGATATTTACAATACTGAGTATCAGAAACTACCTAAATGAATGTACAACAATAAATAATAGGTTACAACATAAAACATAGCTCATTAGGACAATGCAATGAGAACTGCCTTTCAAAAATACCACAAATCTATATTTACTAACATTCAGTAATACATCAAGAGTGACAAAAGCATAACATAAAACAATGATTAGTATGAACCAATGTTTATATTAAAATAAATATATGTGTAGCTGTGATTATATGCATTAATAACTCTGAGGAGACCTACCAAATTGTTAATATGGACTATGTAGTTAAAATAATTCCGAATATTAACACTTTAAAAAAGTAACTTTCTGTATCCTTAAAGGTCCAATGAGACCTTACTTGTTTAATAATCAGAGAAAACTATTTCTATTCTGTAAAAAAAAAAGCACAAATCCTCTCGAACTGTATAAAGATGCTTACTAAAGTATAACACAAATAGCAAAACAAAAATAACTTAATACCTAATAAACTGATACATAAATTCTCCCCAGTTATGAAAAGGTACTGCTTTATCCATTTATTTCTTATAATATGAAAATATTCATAATGTATCAATAAGTGAAACCATATATAAAGCATTGTTGAAGTACAAATTATATTTATAGAAAATACAGCATTTGCAAGTATAAATAGTATTTGACCTTTTTTGTGGAGGAGTTTATGGGTAAAGATTTCTGCTGTTTGCACTTCATTGTGTTTTTCAAGGTTTCTTCACTGAGGATGTATTTTAGTTTATGTATTTTTATGTATTTATTTTTAAAAAGTAAAATACAAAAATGTCACACTTTTCCCCTTGCCTACATTCAAGACAAATATTATATATCTAGTACTTCAAATGAAAAGTACCTTATTTAGAATAGGTATGATACCTAAAAACCACTCAATATTTTTCTAAAAAATATTTCTATCAAAATATAAAATATTATTTTATAAATTAAATATTTAAGGGTTTTATTTTTTTAAAACAGGTACATTTCTATACATTAAAACTTATCTTTAAATAATTATTTTCAAGGTTTTCTTAAATATCACCAAGATTTCTTGGCATCAAATTTCCTACTCAACATTAGTTTTTTAATTGTGTGAGTTCAAGAATCTCTGTGTGATCTGTGAGTACACTACCCTTTTCAGTAGCTGAAAAGGGAAGTATGGTACAGAAATAAAGTACTTACCACTTTATCCACTTACCAGGACTCTTAATATATGACCAAGCAGTATCTTCTTTTCTATCCAAATTATCTATTTTATAATTAAAATTATCTGTTTTGCTTTACAAAAGTGAATAAAAAGTTATCATGCCTTAAAACTTGCGCACACTATTCTACTATTGGACCTGTTCACTACTTATATCCCAAATTACTTATGTCAAAAACTAACCCCTTAAACCATATAACTTCAATAAACTACTATGGTCCTGGTAAAAACATGCTTCATTTGAAATATCCTAGCAAGTTATTTAGATAGAAATTATTTTCCCCATTAAGCTTTTAAATATATTCTTTAAAGTTTCAAAAACTAATATAGAGAAATCCACGTGAAAATTAAGGAGTCCTGGTGGCACTGTGGAATAAGCACTGGATTGCTAATTGTGGTTGGCACTTCAAACCCACCAGTGCTCCCTGGGAGCAAGATGAGACTGTCTGTACCCCCAAAATTTCACAATCTCAAAAACCCCATATTTGGTTATTGTAGGTCAGAAGTCAGTGGGTTTTCTGTTTTGTTTTACATAAACATTAAAAGGCTTACTCCCTCCACATCTCTACAGGTGAAAAGACCTAGCAATCTCCTCCCACAAAAATTTCAGTCTAGAAAATCTTATGGGTACAGGATGCTAGTTCTAACATTTATGGTTTATCACAAACAGAACGTGTTTAAGCATTACTATGTAATTGGTGGATAGCTGTAGACAAGGTCTCTCGGTAACATTACTTTCCTTTTTTTCTGAATTTTTAAAAATCATTTTATTAGGGACTCATACAACTCTTATCACAATACATACATACATCAATTGTATAAAGCACATTTGTACATTCATTGCCCTCATCATTCTCAAAACATTTCCTCTCCACTTAAGCCCCTGGCATCAG
>NW_022111373.1:36747309-36748316 GCF_000313985.2 Echinops telfairi | reverse complement strand
GTCAGCTCCTCATTTTATCCCCTCGCTATCCGCTTCCCCTGCCCTCATCATTCTCAAAACATTTCCTCTCCACTTAAGCCCCTGGCATCAGCTCCTCATTTTTCCCCTCCCTTCCCGCTCCCTCATGAGACCTTGATAATTTATAAATGATTATTTTGTCATATCTTGTCCTGTCCAACGTCGGCCTTCACCCACTTTTCTGTTGTCCAACATAACTTTCATAATCTCAATAATAGTGTTTTTTTTAAAATGTTCTTTTTAAGTACCATAAAAATACTTTGAGGTAATGACTAATATCAAATTTTTAACAAAACTGAAACGGACATCTTCCCAAATGTGCTACAAGTTTACGGAAACGTAGCTACACATTAACAAAGGGCTGGATAGGGTGTAGATGGATAAAGCATGTTAAGGAAGATGCAGAGGACCTCACAGATGGCCAAGGGAGGAAAAGCCCATCACTGCAACAAATGAAAGAAGAAATGGTGGCTGGACTTCACAGCGGGTGGGAGAAGGCCCCAGAGTAACCATGGGTGTGATAACTACTGAACTGGGGCTCTCACATGGTTCAACGTTGTCAATTTTAAGTGAACATCTTTTATTAACCAGTAGTTCTATTGGCATATAATTCACATATCGTATAATAGTTCAATCTTGTCGCGAAGCATTGTAAAATCAACACAATTAGTTTTAGAACATTTTCTTCAATCTTGTGTTCACCATTACCTCTTCATTTCTCCACAATCTCCTCTCCCAATTCCCCACAGAACCATTAATCCAGTTACTGTCTCTAAAAATTTACCTATCCTGGATTTCATATACAGAAAAACATTTAAAAATCAAATAAGAGAAACTAGTAACAAGATAAACAGAGTTGCAGATGTAATTAGATTAAAATTTTAACTCCCTATCATTAGATCTTTTTAATGAAACATTTACATTTGTTTTAGTTTTTAACAATTTTCTGCTTTCAATTCATTTGAGATTTTTACTCTGTTTATCTTGCT
>NW_022111373.1:36706371-36746334 GCF_000313985.2 Echinops telfairi | reverse complement strand
TCCCTCTTTCCTACCCATTCTCCCTTTACCCTCCCTGTTTTGCCACTCACACCACTGGTCCTGCTTTTTCTTCAGCGATCATGTCAGGAAGGTGAGCATCATGGAATGCCAGTTTAATAAAACAAAATGTTCTTGCATTGAGGGAGTACATGAGTGGAGGCCCAATGTCCATCTGCTACCTTAATACTAAACCTATAAATATAGGCACATATATCTATTTCCCCATCATCATAAATATTTTTACATGTGTACATACCTCTATTTAGACCTCTATAAATGCCCTTTGCCTCCTAGTTCTTTCCTCTATTTCCTTTTACTTTCCTCTTGTCCCACTATCATGCTCAGTCTTCATATGAGTTTTTCAGTAATTCCTCTTGGTTACATTACCCTTGATCAAGTCCTACCAGGTGTAAGAGTACACCCTCCTGGCCACCTATTATTTTGTTAGGAAGCCTAAGCCTATCTACCCTACAGCTCTGATCTTGCCCCTTCAGACTTCTTTTTGTTTCCCCAAACTTGGAGAACATCTAAAAGGAATGCAATTTGAGTCCCATGAGGATGCCAAAACTGCCCATTTGATAGGGTATAAACCGAAGAGCACAAAATTATTCAGGGAAGGCTGAGAAAGATAGAAATGTCACCTTCACAAGGATATAGAAGTCGATGGTGAATATGTTGAGAAACAATAGATTAGCATTTGATATCTTGGTTTAATAAAGGTTTCAATGATTTTATAGCAATACTTTTTACTTCTGGTATATGGTTGCTATCAGTGAGAATAAGCACCATGGTATACAACAATAACATCGAAATGAATAAAATATTGTACTCAATATTATGGAAGCCTTCTCCCATTAGTATATTAGAAAAATAATGCAGTATTTATAATTATGATAATGTAAAATTTTAGTTCTATTCCTTTAATCAAAAAGCACTGTGTAGCATCCAAGCATTCCTCACTTGCACATGTTCTATATGTGAATGACCAATTAGTCCATGCTAAAAGTCCACAGATAACCCCCTTTCATTCTTTGCTGCTGCCAACTGGGACTCAATCCCAACCACTGCAATTCCTGGCTACTAGTAGGAAATAATTTTGGACCAATTAAGCACAAGCAGAATTTGGGACTCAATGGGCAGAGGAAGTAAATTGTAGAGGGGAACCATGAAAATCACTGCATTCTACCTTCAGTTGCCCACTGAAGAAAGTCAATCTATTTTATCTCTCTCTCTCTCTCTCATCATGTTCTTTACCCTAAATGTGTTTCAAAGATGTTGAATGTTTTTCTACATGTAGACAAATTATCACTCAAACTCTTGGTTCCAGGCGACCTACCTTTTTTTTTTTCTTTCTTTGGTCTGAATCTTCCTTAAAAATCTTTGTATTCTTTCCTTGAATCTCCATTTATTAAGTTACAAGAAATCTTAGAAAAATCTTTAAAAACAGAGAAGACTTACTCTAATGTCAGGAATAGCAAAAGAAATGCCAACATAGTTTTCTGTTTTATTTAGCCAAAGACACTAGAAACCCTCATCGCAAAAAGACTGTCAATAACATAAAGTTAATAATGAATCTTTGGATGATAAGGATGAAGACAAAGGCTTATCAGAAAGCCAAAGTATTCACAAAAGAAAGAAGCCTATTTAGTTTCATGAGCTACCAAATTATAAACTAGGACATCTTTGGAGTCCCTATCCAGGTCACTGGAGTCACCATCAGAGGGCAAAACATTATTTTTTGGACATCCTACTCTGCAGCTTTGAAGACGCTTATAGTTGTAAGAGGCATAGTTATAAAGGCTGACTTGGTCACAACACCTCAACTTAAATTGAAAATCCTCACACCTGGATTAATAATCAACATCTTGATATATGGATAAAAGACTGAAGTTGTCAAGGATTTCATTTAACTTCAATCTACAATTAGCACCCTTAGAAACAGCGATCTAGAAATCCAACAATACATTGTTTTGGACAAAACTGCTACAAAAAACTTCTTTACAGTTTAAAAAAGCAAATGTCACTTTGAAGACTACAGTAATCTGGCCCAATTCATGGTATTGCCAATGGGCTCATATGGATGTAAAAGCTGGACAGTAAATAAGAAGATAAAAGAACTGATTTTTTAAATTATGACACTAACAAAGAATATTAAATATTTCAAGAACTTCCAGACAATAAACAAATTTATCTTGGAAAAAATAACAGCCTGAATGTAGCGCAGCCTGAAGGATGGTGAGACTTCATCTCATGTACTTCAGACAGCGAGTCCCTAGGGAAGGGAACCATGCTTGTAGGCTTATGGGCCATTAAAAAGAGGAGGACCACCAACTAAGAATCATATACCCAGCAAAACTGTCCCTCGTTATGACAGTAAAATGAAGACATTCCCAGAAACACAAAACATCAAGCAATTTGTAAAACCTAAACCTTGTAAGAAAGACTAAATGGAGTTTTTCAGAACAGAGAACCAACCAGGGCAAGAACCCGAGATTAACAGACATGACGTGACCCAGAAGTCAAGTCAGACACAGAAGTATCCAAAGTAAAAAGATCTCCAAGACTAAAAATAAACTGATCTATGAATTTATAATGAAACAATCACAAAGAAAAATGAGGTGCAAAATATCATTATAAAACTTCCAAATGGAGAGGAGGTCATGTAGATTTCAATAACCTAAGTGAAGGAAAGGGCAGCATACAATAAGCAGGAAGCTAGTAAAGAATGGAGGTAAACTGAGGCACTGAATGAGGTTAAAAATTAAAGGCAACTGAGGTAAATACTGTTATATATACAATCCTGCTACAGTGGTGATGTGGAAGTAGATGTGAAGGTAGATATGTGGGCTAAGTAAATGTGGGAAGAAGAGAGGAAGTATACCTACACATGGGTTTGTCAAAGGGTATCGATACGTGGATATTTACCGTTGCTGCAACTATGTCTATGAATGTGGAAGCACATATATGGGTCAAAGTTAAGAAAACTTCTTGGACATAACCAGATACCTAGGGAGACTAAATAGGCTCAGGCCTGGGGACTTAGGACCGTAAGTCTCAGGAGACATCAAAGTCAACTGGCACAACAGTCCATGGAAGCTACACCCCACTTTAGTGAGTAGTGACTAGAGTCTGAACAACTTATGTGTGGCCATCGAAGGTACAACTATTGGTTTTTACCTATCTGGAAAAAGGGAGAATGACAGATGAATATCAAAACACATGGAAACAATCAGTCAAGTAGACTAATGGACCACACAAACATTGGCCTCAAGGATCTCAAGACCCATAGAACTAGATGGTAGCTGGCTACCACTACCAACTGCTCTGAAAAAGACCACATGAGAAGGTCTTAGAAAGTATGGGAAATAGTTGTAGAATAAAATTCATGAAGGAGACCAAGCCTGCTAGTCTGATAAGAGACTGGTGGAACACTGGGGATCTTGATCCTTGGTTGCTCTTCAGGTTTGAAACTAAACTCTCTCCTGTGGTTCAATTTTCAGCCAAACAGCAGACAGGTCTATAAGGGAAATAACACTGTTGATATGTACATATTTTACAGTGATTGATCATTTGAGGATCAATGAGGCAGCCAAAGCGCAAAGTTCAGAAAAGTTATGAAAGGAAAAAGAATGAAAACAAAACACAGAGAGAAGATGGGATTGGTGGTTTTTCATTGAAGGGATGACAATGAATGAGATCAAACAATGTATATGAAACATTCAAAGTAAAACTGGATTAACTGCTCTGCAAACCTTTACCCAATTCACAAAAAGCTAATTTAAATTTAAGGAAGACCATTCAAAGAGATGATTGACACAGAGGCTACAAGAAAGAGGCTCAAACATAACAATGACTGGGATCATGGCCCAGGAGCAAACACTGTCATTCTGATGCACACAGGGCAGAATCAACTCAATGGTACGTAAGAACAGGTATTATAAAGGCATAAGCACTAAACCTCACATAAAAAGAGGGTGAAGGGAGACGTCAGACAGTGTAAGATATGACAAAACAATAATTTATAAATTATCAAGGGTTCATGGGAGTGGGGAGTGGGGGGGTGGGGGGAATGAGGGGCTTTGGTAGAGAGCAAATGTTTTGAGAATGATGAGGGTAGCGAATATACAGATGTGCTTTACATAATTGATGTATGGATGGATTGTGATGAGGTGTATGAGCCCCCAATAAAATGATTTTAAAAAATTAAATAAAATAAAACACATAAAAGGCTATGGTAGGCTAGATTAGGGAACTATTACATGCAACGGTCCTAGTATAAATGTTCTCCTATTCTACACACCCATTCCCTACAAAAATGCAAAACATTAAAAAATCTTCTTCGAGCATAACTAAATTATATGGCATGAACAAATAATACAGCTATAGTTCTGACACAACTGAACTAGTATAGCAATATTTCAATTTAGATTTGCAATTTCTTTTCTTCTTATAAGAAAAAGTTATCTCCTTTTTCTACCCTTTTATATCCTTGCTAGCAGACTGCCTGACTGTAGCAGTCCAAGCCTTGCTGGAAGACAGCCCCAACAGTGGAATCAAAGTAATTCCACACACAGTTTCTTTTTAAGCATTCACACATGCATGACACTGCCCAAATCCCCAAATGTGAGCAAAGAAACTAACTTTCCTAAAGTAAAGTTTCAGTTGAAGGATCCCTTAAACTTAAAGGGGCAAAAGGTATTTTAATTCAAAAATTATCACCTTGAAAGTACAGGGAAACTTTTTCTATCCTCATAAACTATACAAATTTCTCAATACTTTAAAGAAACACAAAGGAATGCTTCTTACTCCATTAACATTTGAAGGCTAATATAGTCATAAAGGTAATTTATTCAAATGCCTATAATTTGAACTCTTCAGTGCTGACAATTTCTAAATAAATGAAGTTATGCCAAAAGGTAAAAGGTATTCTTCCCCAATTTCACCAAAATAAGTTCATGGAGATGGAAAAAATTTTTACTTCCTGCTTCTGTAAGTACAAGTGTAAAGTAAAACTTGAATCTAAATGCAACCAGTTACAAACTCTAATTGATAACTTCTGCCATAGTTTCAAGGGAGGCAAACATTTCATGTTATGGCCGAACCTCAGTTATTCAAGAGCTCATGCTTATTTCTCCTTCCAACTTTGACTTTTCACTCGTTTTCATTTATAATTCATTGACTATCAGAAGATTACAAGAGATAATGAATACATTATTCAGTTTTAAAGTGTTAAAAAAAAGAATTCATGTAGTCCTACTTTCTACCTGAAAAAAGAATCCATCAAGTCCAACTTTCTGCCTAATGAGTGACCCTTTTCAACAATATATTGATCCAAACTATGTGTCTATATACGCCTTTCTATTCAGAGAAGCACCTGGGATCAGGGCTCTTCTGGAATGTCTTCCTACCGCTTTCATTCCTGTCCAGCCTTGGGCACCTAGGCTGGATACACATCCTCTGGGAGCCGATACTTCATTTTGAAAAAGACAGGTCTAGTAGCTACAAAAAGTAAAGGCTTAAGGCCATTTAATTTTGACTCTATCTTCTGCCACACAGAAGCCCATCACTGTGGTGGTAGGGAAAGAATTAAAACAGACAGACCTAGTTCTGTCATTCATTTACAGGAAGCTAACAAATGCAAAGTACACCCTTAGTAGCTGTACTAAACTATTCCGTTCATTTCCATTTCAGTAAGAGTTGAGTAGCAGCAAAAGAAGAACTAAATTGAGAGACTGTCTCTAAATTATATATATAATATTCCTGTTACTATATTTCTATTATACCTCAACTCACTACTAACACATAAAGGTTATCATTTCCTTTGTTAGTCTCAGAGTCAACGAGCATCATATCTATCCATCCATCTATCTGTAAACTTGAAAGTAAGGAAATAGGGCCATTGACAACTCTGTACATTGTAATTATCTAATGTTTATTACTCCTAGACCCAAAGCTTATCGGAAATACATCTACAATATCAATTATAGAATTCATTTTATTTTTCTATATAACAAAAGGTTTCCATTGCAAAGATGAAGAAGTTGATTAAAAAAATCTAAAATCTTTACTAACATAAAGTTACCATAAAGAAAAATGTGTACTTTCACAATCAAAACAGAGGTTGGTAGGGTAATATTTGGTGCCAATATGATCCTACCCATATGCCAATACACATTAGTAAATCTGGACAAAGTACAGCAGTATTTTGTAATATTCTGGTAATGCTTTGGTTCTGAAATTATTTCAAACAAAAAATCTGTAAAACTGAAATGAAACAAGAAGAAAATGTTTGGTTAATACTAACAATATTTTAAAAATAACCAAACAGATGCTAGCATTTTTCTGAATATATTTTCTTCTGAACTGTGACCAAAAGTGGTGGTGGTGGTGGGGAATCAGTTCATATATACTCTTAAGCAATCATGGCCTTTGCATAGCTGTCAATAAAAGACAGCACAATCATGAATTATCTTTACATGACTAGATTTAAGAGAAAGTGAATCCATCTAAAACATCAAATTTCTAAGGTTTTCCTGTAAGTAATGTTAGAAAACAGGCACATAGAGAAAGTATAATTTAACATTCAAATGGTTGGCACATATTATGTTCCATATACCATATTAATATTATAATTTAATCCTTAATTCTGGATTTAGAGTGATTCTTCTTCCATATTACAAATATAAATAAAAACAATCGGAAAAAAATTAATGGTTGTTTACACTACCTAGAAAGTAGGGGGGGGGGGGGGGGAGAACTAGCAAAATAAAGCTGAACATTCAGAATCTGAAGATACTATTTATTAGAATCATGACATGTTTAATTTAATTTTATTATTGTGAAATTGGGAAAATCACTACAGTTCTGAGTAATAATAATTTGTATAATGTTTTGTAGTTTAGAAAGTATTTTCAAATTTTAAATCTTGTGTTAGCCTAAGAAGAACTTTGTACACTAAATAAGACAAAGGTCATGATATCAATTTAATGAATCAGTTGTGATAATCTATTTTAATATTAAACTTAATATCTTTATCATTAAAAATAAACCTTTCTCCATCTGTACTTATAGTTTTACAAAGAGTAAAGATAATTAAGGAATGCAACGAATCATTATGTTCACCATCAGAATTATCTCTAAAAAATCCACTTAAAATGAAAGATTAAATATTCCTGGAATTAATAGTAACTGGGTTGCAGAAGAAAAGCTTATTAGAAAAGAAGGAAAAAATAATCAAACCTTAAAAAAATATTATATTAATTACTCACTTTATTACTGAGGTAAAAAGGTAAATGCATATACATAAACAAAATTTTCTTTCATCATTTTAGAATCTACTGAACTCTCTAAGATCTAAAAAAGATAGGCGGTTAATCAACATGAAACCTTTTCTTAGTTTTTCTTTTTCTAGATTTATTAAAAATAAGAGTTTCTGAAACACAGAGGACTGTCATTTACAATTTAGTAGTTTGTGTTTTTATATAGTGAAGGGAAAACAAGTGATTTAAGTACAATTTTTGTAATACTTTGGTATATCATGCTAAAATAAATGCAGCAAACACTATATTTCAAATTGTATTTCTTCTGTCAATAAATTCAATAACACTACATATTGCCCTAACAGTGCATAATTTTAACTAG
Organism: Echinops telfairi; assembly: GCF_000313985.2. Classification (NCBI taxonomy): domain Eukaryota; kingdom Metazoa; phylum Chordata; class Mammalia; order Afrosoricida; family Tenrecidae; genus Echinops; species Echinops telfairi. The sequence continues at coordinate 36,738,693 of NW_022111373.1, read as the reverse complement.
ATAACATTTTCTTTAACTATTTTTCTTCTAATTACAATGCAACCTAAACAATAAACTTCCCAAACCATAAACTTTGTCAAAATAAAAAAGGAACATTTAAACAAAATTATAAGCCATACTACGTAGGTTCTCAAATATCTAAAGGGCCCCAACACAATAATCTCTTGTATGCTTGCTAATCTACTTCACTTAGAAGCTTAGTTAACAGAAACCTAATATTTATAAATATTTATAATTAGAAATCAATTAACAGGTTATAATTCTATAAGATATTTCCAAATTGTTAATACGGGGATGTTTATTTTTATAGAGAGAAATGATTGTCTTTAATATATAGAATGAATCCTGTCCGTAAAGAACCTTCCTCATTTTTATAAGTCCCAAAATGGGCACAAAATCTAATTTGAGCCTCACTGAAATGGTTGGTGTCTTGCAAGGACATACACTTTGCTGAACAACCTTTCTGAAAGAGACCTACACAACTCTATCCTGAATATGATGTGTTATGATTCATGAAAAATGGCATTATGATTCTACCTTTATGAAAAGCAGATTAGAATTTTCAGTAAAATTCAGTCTTGTGTTTCCTGGCTCTCTCAAAAATTTAAGGGAGAAACAACTGGTGACATATTGCAATTAAAATACTTTGTTCCACAAATATGTTTTTAAAAGATTACCAACAATAGAACTGCATTTGATATGCAAACCCTCTTTGTTTGGCAACATCTATTTTAAATTCTAATTTCTCATTAAATAACTCCTACAATGGTAAATTACTTCTGTTATAGAATACAAATTAAACTTGAGACACTTAATACATGATCAACAAAATTCTATCACTCATAACACAAGCACTCGTCATTATTGTGCAGAACCTTTTCCATAGGAGACTCAGAACTTTACAGATATAAATTAATAGCAATTTTTGAAAATAAACTTTAAAAACTTTTACAATTAAAATAGCCAAAGAAATAGAGAGGGACATTTTTAATGGGTTTTTCCTGTGTTCAATGATGGTTGGTAATTGTTAGACAAATTAGATTCAATATAATGTTAGCCTTCCAACAAGTAATCATTTTCAAACAATATGATAATCTCCTAAGCAAAATGAACAGGCTGTTAATTAAATAATAGCATACAAGAATAAACCATTAAATAAACAATAAGGAAAAGAGCTATACTATTGATATTTTAGATATTAAAATATACTTATTCATATCAAATTATCTTCATAAGTTATTAAAAACTCACTTATTTTAAAATACCAGCATTAACATTGAGGTAAAATAATTTTCTCCATGTTAGCTCTTTTTCAGATTATTTATTTAGGTATTTATCCATCACATTTTAAATTCTTTATAATAACAATTTAAAAGGATATTATATGTATGCTTTGTATTCTGTATTACATCGTCCATTATAACATTTTAAAAAAATGAATGTAAAGTTGACATGCCAGTAATTCTCCAAAAAATAATCATGTGTATATTCACGTTTATTAAAATCAAACACAAAAAACCTTCGTCACAGATTTTTAAAATCTGATGGATAGTACTTTTAATGAATTAGGGAGTTAGTTTCCCTAAAGATGAATAATGTGCTACAGAAAATACTCTATAACTACTAGACTATAAAAATGGATATATGTTATACTGAAGGTCTCACTAACTTAAATATGAGAAAGCCTTTCCAAACATCTTAGAACTCTCAATTCATGAAAGAAGCATAGATATGCATATAAGAGTCATACTAAAAACATTAACTGAAAACAATAAAATTAAATGTCTAGTCCAAGAACTATATAGAATTTTAGCTGTCAAAAAAAGGAAGAGTATAATTTAATATAAAAGTATGGCCACCTTAAAAATATAGCTATTTAATTACAGAAGCATTTTAAGTATACATTTCACTACCTGCAATAAATCCATTACAGGAAACTTAATTGTTGTTATTAAAATTCTCATTTGCCAAATTTAAAGCCTTAACATATTCAGTAAATGTAAAATTAAACATTCCCTGTTCAAAATAACTTTCATAGAACAGTTCAAAAAACATTCCAAAATCTGAATATACAAAATAATACAGAAAGCAATAAAGGCTGTACACACTCTTCTTCCCTAGCATTCTTTAGGGAAGAAGTTTCCTTTTTAAAAAGGCGGGGGGAGGGAACCTAAGTGCACATCAACATAAATGCCCTGTAGTCCTTAAAAAATTTTACTAGTCTATTTAAATAGTTAATAATAAGCTATACCCAGCACACCATGCTCAATAATAGAATTCCACATACAATAACTCAGTGCCTTAAACAGTAGGTTTCCAGCTTTGCTATGGCATTACTGAAAACCATCAATAAGATACACAGATAAGAACCATGTATACATCATCTAGTTTATATTTTATACTATGCTATATTTGAATATACTTGTGATTATCTTGATTTTGATTTTAAGTGAACACCAAATAATGCAATACTAAAAAACAGTACATATCCAGGGAAAATGTATTCAGTCACATAAAAACTCCGAGATTATGAAGCAGGAATAAGTAGTTTTAAAGACTAATATGATTTAATGTCTTTTACTATTAGTATGTTATATTCTCAAACGTAAAACATTATTTTCACTTTTGTTTCCCAAAACTGCTTAATTAAGCCTTTCTGCCACTACAAAGAATCATAAATAGGAAACAGAAAACAGCAGAGCGCAATTTTACAGGTATGGGAGACTTAGAATTTGAGTACAAGGAATCAATAATACACAGAGTAAAGATATCACATATATTTACTGCTCTCAAATAATGAAATGTTTAATATTCCCATGCGCAGCACTCAAGAATATAAGCCAAAGAAGTGGCGTTTTTAAAACTTTTGCCTAATTATCATTCTATTTAAGATAACCTTTCCTATTAATAATTTCAAGTTTTTAAATTTTCAGTCAAAAGTAAATAGTCATTGAAAAAGTAAGTTACAGCACTCCCTTAAATCAAGCCAACCCCGCCATGACTGACGACTGACATGTTTAATAACAGCACTGGGACATTCTGCTTTGTCTATTCCCCTAAAAACACAAGGTGGGGACATAGAGCACTGGTTGCCAATTCTATACAGACACAAGGGTTTTCAAAAAATTCGTGGAAAAAAATCCATTCGCCTTTAATTCCATTTTTTCATGAAATTCCGAAACCCCTTTGTATGCATAACAAAAGAAATAAGTAATTTCACGTGCATTTGTCTCTAGACCAATAGTGCTAAAATTATATCACCAATCAGTTCCTTCCAGAAATTGGTCTTTGTTAAGTACTGAATGGGCAAAATTATCAACAGATTAAAAGAAAAAAAGATGCTTCTTAGAACACAGCTGTAACCTTGCTGGAAACTGATGTAGACATGAAAAGCCTCTGTATGTTATTAGACCTAGAAGTTGTTTGGATTCTGTTCACTTTTAAGTTACATATCATATATCTTAGATTAAAGCTTCTCCAATCTGCGTAGAGCAACTCAATACAAGAACCACTAAGTGAATTTTAAGCAATGAAATGCAAAAGCATTCACAAACTCAACAATTTTAATTACGTAATACTTTGGGTGAGAATTTACTTTACCAGTCAACTGAAATAATGAGATGTTAGAGCTTTCCTGTGAGAGTTCTGAAATAAGCACAAGCTAATTTAAAAAATAATTATATATACTTTTAAGAATATTACATTTCAAATTTGCAAAAAATCCATTATTTAAAAGTAGTTGTGTTAACTGGTGAAAAGTATCCTTCAAGAAAACAATATAAATTTATATTTATAACTTTGACTTTTTCTTCAATATAATAATTTTTAAATAAACAACATTTAATATTACAAAAAAATTTTGGATTGTTACCTCTATAATATAAGCTAGACACACCCCTAAATCATCAGTAGCAATATGTTTTTCTCAAATATGTGCATTTAAGATGTCTGGAGTCAAAAATAAGTTTCACACGCATGAGCTGAAATTGTTTCCTAAGGCGCAAAAGTGATCTATTAGCTTTGAATATTACATGATGAATAATTTCTCAAAATTTTTCTTTCCTTAAAAAACAAGCAAAAAAAAAGCCCCTATTCTACCTCAATAAGCATTCTCAAAGATGATAATGAGCTACTCCCTTTGAACATTAAGCACTGCATACCTTTTTAGGATTACTACCTTGAACTTATTTCACCTTTTAAAATCCTCAATATCCTCTTGTTCTTTCACCTTTGGCTTTGTTTCTTTCCTTACCTTCTCTTTTATGCCCTTCTTTGTCTTTCAATTTTCATATTTCATTCTTTCTTTAAGGCAGCAGCACATGGATTCAAAGTGGCCTATGTCAGCAAGGCTGAGACAGCTATAAAAAATAAGTTCTCACTATTTTTAAGGGAAGTAAAACAAGCCAGTTATCATCTGGGAAAGGATGAGGGGATTTTAACCCACCAGACAAGCCTGTCCAATAAAACTCACACTAGAATCAACTGATTATAACTTCTCATGCACACACATAGAGTTCTTGGAAAGCATCCAATTTTTTTTTTTTTTTTGGTCTCTTCCCTCCAGACTAGGAAAGGGAACTAAAAAATAATTGAACTATAGTAACTCAATCTCTTCCACAAGTCTACTGAACATAAGTTGTTTTAAACGAAATCTTTATAAGCTAGTACTTTAAATGTTTTGGCAATTTTTAATTTCACTTAAACATTCAAATCTGAAAGGCTGAACTGTTTTGTAAATCCCACAATGTTTGTTCCAACTAATAAGTGTATCAGTTACTACACTTATAATTGTTAGATTAGTCAAGAATGGAAAACCATAATTTTTGCGATTAAAAATAACCAAAGTAACTCCATAAGCCTTTAAGATTTTATTTTAGCACATTACCACGGAAGTAGGCAAATTTTAAACAGGTTAACTTTGTAATCATTTATGGACAGTGCTGATTTTAATGTACAGGGCAATCATAAAAATTTACTTCAAAGAAAATACCTATCTGCAAACAAAATCCTATGCCAAATATTTACATTTATATAAATAACTAGTGACAGCAATTTCCATGCTGCCTAACAACTGGTGTTTGCCCCAAAATTATCACTATTACTAATACTTCCAGTAATTGGCATCATGGTAACATTTAATTTTTTTTAACGATTGAGTACTTTGCTATTAAGGCAATGGATTTCAGCACACGAAATATCAAAGTATCTAAGGCTAACCACATATTCACAACTTCAAAACGTTCACTCTGCATCTTTAAAGACAGAACAATAGAGAAAACAATTACATATGTGCTTTTTAATGGTACAGATTCAAAGACAAGGCCAGAAGTCCTTTCCACATTTCCCATACTTTCTCCACACAAGAAAAGGCCTCTGATTTATAGAACAGAGAGCTGGTCTGCATGCTCATCTTTTAAGAGTACATCTGCATACTGTGATTCTGAAAATGCTCCAATAGCCCCTCCCATCCACCAAGCTATGTTGCTCCTATTACCTGAGAATACACTTACTCTAAAATTGCAGTTTCTGCCTTTCTAATTCAAAATTGAGAACCGAAAGGAAAAAGAACGGTTAATAAATGCAAATGTAAATTAAATTAAATTAAAGACTCCTGTATGGCAAAAGTGCTATAGGCAAAGTATAAAATCAAATGACAAACTGGAAAAAATATTTGCCATTCGTATCACAGTCTAAGAGTTAGTCTCGCTAACAAACATAAGATGCTGAAGAACAACAACAACAAAATGAGCAACTCACTAGAAAAATTGGGCAAAGATGAATGGTCACAGAAAAAGAAATCCAAATGATTCTTAAACATCTAAAAAGATACTCCAAAACATGCATAATGGGAGAAATGCACATTAAAATTCATATACCATTTCTGGCCAGATGTAGAAAACAAGCACTCTGAATACAATGCTTATGGAAATGCAAAATGGGTTTTGTAGAAGGGTTATGTAGCAATTATCTATCAAAATCACAGCTGCTTCTGACAATGAAACTAGTACAAAATTATGTGCAACTGATATGATAACTCATAGAACAGCAAAATAGGTTCAACCTAAGGGGGCCGAAATTAAGTAGGCAACACTGTTTATATTACTATCAATAATTGTGTAGGTATACTCAAAGGAACTGTACAATCAAAATAAATGATACCTGAGAACTTACAAGCCACTTAGGAGTTGGGAGGAAGATACACAATAATAAACAAAAACAGTTGACACTACACAAAGATTTCTCCTCCCTCTGTGTGTGGTCCAGGATGCCTTTATTTAATGCATACGTTACATGATCAGTATACAGCTACTAAAAGGATACTGTGTACACTAGATGTGACCAATACTGCTCACTAAAAACTGACAGAAAGGTACTGCCTTCACATTTACTGTCACCATCAAATTCAGTCAAGAAAAGAGCAATCAACTAATGAGCATCACCATATATAAAAAAACATCAGGCTTATGAAATCTTACCAAAGAAGAAGGAGGCATGAAATGAGTAGTTATAGAAGGAACAAAAATATATCATCAAATAACTCAGAAACAGGAGTCAGGTGAAAATAAAAAAAGAAGAAACTTATTTGAAGAATAAATGTAATTCATTTTGGCAGGAGACACAGAAAGAGTATTCCAGAAAGGTAAAGAATAAACAAAGGCCAAAACTATGTACAATAAGAATCAAAGGAGAAACAGAAAAGCATTAATACTATCCCTGATACCATGACCAAACCATTGTCAGTAAGTCAATTACTCATAGTGACCCATAAAGGAGTTTCCAAGACTAGATCCTCATGAGAGCATCTTTCTCTCATGGAGCAGGTGGGGGGGGTATGAACTACTGACCTTCCAATTAGCAGTTCAATGTCTACACCATGGTGCCACCAGAGAGCCTTCCTAATAGGCCTTTTAAAAGCTCTCAAGCAGGAAAGTAATATTGAGAAGCTGAGTAAAGAGCTGATTAATTTGTCTGGAATTGGTTTCTAGGTTAAGCTATGGGGAGAGGGGGCGCATCTGACACGTGTAAGGAGGTTAACTGCAATTCAGACACCAAAATAGAAAGACGGGCGTGAAAAAAGTTAGTAGTAGGTGTAGTGGGTCAAGGAATACCGCATGTGAACTAAAACAAGCTAACAGGTGAAATACAAAGATGGAAGGGAACAATGGCTGAAATAGTCTACTCTATGAACCAAAATGAAAAAAATCCCTTCATAAAAATTACTGAGCACCAACCATGTATGTTTTAGTGAACAGGGCGAATAAGCTCTTTATGCCTACCAAGCTTACACTGTAGTGGACAAACAATCATAATGAAAAACAGCTGACATCAGACAAAGACCTTTTTAGACAAAACATTAACATTAAAGAATTACATATAGAACCTAAACTTAAACACAGGAAATCCAGAACAGATGAACCCCTCAGGACCAGTGCTGAGAGTGATGATACCAGGAAGGTGGAAGGAAGGTGGGTAGAAAGGGGAAACCGATTACAAGGATCTATATATAACTCCCTCCCTGGGTGACAGACAACAGAAAAGTGGGTGAAGGGTGACGTCGGATAGTGTAAGACGTGACAAAATAATAATAATTTAAAAATTATCAAGGGAGGAGGCCAAGGAGAGAGGGTATAAAATGAGGAGCAAATGTTTTGAGAATGATGATGGAAACAAATGTACAAATGTGCTTGACACAATGGATGGATATATGGATTGTGATAAGAGTTGTATGAGCCACCAAAAAAAAATGATTAAAAAAAATTGAAACAGCTTTACAATGGGTCTAAAAGACTGAATGATAATACATTAAATTTTTTCCTAAAAAAAACAACAAAAAAACCCCTAAACTTAATAAAAATTAAGACCTTGTTTTTTTACACCTTAGAGGTGGGCCACACTCTATCTGCTTCACTTTCTTGCGGTTGGGACACTCAAGAGCTGGAGCAGCCACACGGGGACTCGCCCCTGCACTGAGATTTTTCTACCACCATTGGACCCACAAGACTTTTCACTCACTGGCCTGTGCATTCAGCATCATTGTGAGTGGCTGCATGAGTCGGAAGAGGAATTTATGGACTAGTATCAGACATTTGGGCTAATATACCAGACTTACAGAGTTGATCTGGACTAGGCTGGGATGTTTGCTTGATATATAATTCCTTCTTGATGTAAAGCTCTCTCTTACACACATAGAATGTCCTGGATTGGTTTCTCTAGTCAACCCTGACTAACACACTCTGAAGCACAGCTTTTCTGGTTTTAAACCATGAAATATCCCCTTATTCTGTTTAATGAATGACATTTGGTCTATGTACAAAATCTGCATGAGCACAATTAAGTGTTCTAAAATTCCTATTCTTCACAATGTTTTCTATAATATGACACCCACAATTGGATAACTTTTGAATAGTCAATAAAACACAGGTAAACATCCTTCTCTTTTCTCTACTTTGAACCAAGATTCATCTAACATTAGCAATGATATTCTTCCATCCATCTCTTGTTCTGAATCCAACTTGAATCTGGCAATTACTTGTCAATGTACTTGCTGGATCCATTAATACATTCTATTGGGCAAAAAAATTATTTGCATGGAATACTAAAAATATTGTTCAATAATTTATATATTTTTTTAGATCACTTTACTTTGGTATGGTCACAAATATAGTTCTTTCTATGAGTTGGCTGTGTAGCTCTCTTCCAAATGTCCCAGCCTAGACAAGTGAGTGGTTCCAATGTTGTATCCATTTGTTGAAATATCTAAATGATAGCATGTAAATTGCCGAAGCCTTGATTTTCAACACGGCCCTCACTGTACCTTACACTTCTTCCTTAGATTCACTTCCTTCAGTTTTTGGTCATATGCTACCTGTTGAAATGATTCAACATTGACCAACTGTTTTGGTAGTGATTCCATGCATTCCTTTCATCTTTTGGTGTGTCCTGCATCACTTAATATTTTGCTGATAGAAACCTGCAGTACTGCGACTTAAATATTAATTTTTTCTTCAGTTCTTTCAGCTGGAGAAATTTCAAACATGCTTTTCCTTTATGGTTTTTCCAACTCCATGTTTGCATATTTCATTAGAATGCTTTAATTTATCTCCTCAAGCTCCCTTAAAAATCTTGCTCAGTTCTTTGACTTCATCATTCTTTCCATAACTATTCCATGTTCAGCAGCAAGTCTCTTCTGACATCCATTTGGTTTTCCATTTCACGTCATGTTTTTCTTTGTTACATAAATTGTATTGCATCGAAACATCACAGACAGATCTAAGGAATCATCGAGCTTTTAGCTGGACCTACCTCTTGGATCGTAGTCATCAATCTGGTGAGCTCTTCCTTTTTCAAACACAGATACCATCCAAAATTTTTCAGATATCCTTGTTTTTAACTGTTATGACTTGCTGAATTAAAGCAGCTGAATTTGATACAATTTCAATGTGCTTCAAGAATTAACAGCTGTCCTCCTCCGAATCCTCAGGATATATTTTTCACCCAAGAACTTATAGATTTTCACAAAAGAGACCCTATCTCCTGAATAGTGACAATGATGGGGAAGAGAGCTTGTATCACAAGTCTTTTTTTTTTTTAATCATTTTATTGGGGGCTCATACAACTCTTATCACAATCCATCCATCCATCCATCCATTGTGTCAAGCACATTTACACATTTGTTTTCAACATCATTTCCAAAACATTTTCTTTCTACTTGAGCCCTTGGCATCAGCATACTGTACCACCTTTGATCATGTTCTGTTCATGACTACAGAGCATAGATTGTAGCCAGTTCCTTTCAATTTCCTTGCCTTTGTCAACGTGACCCAGCCTCTTTTTCTTTCCAAGAAGACTATGTTCTATGTTGATGTGATTTCAGTTCCTCTGCAGGATTTCCCTGGGGCTCTTTCAGGAAATGTCAACATTCTCTGGAATATTGATGGTCTGGTTGCTGAGAATAGTCTTCATTTTCACAGAAGGGGCAACAAAGCTCTTCCTGTCTTTTAAATGCCCTTTTACTTTATGCATAGTGTCCTTAATGCCATCCCACAATTGCCTCGTCATTAGAGTTCAATATATCAAATCTATTCTTGAGATGATCTCTAAATTCAGATGGGATAAACTCTGAATTTGTTTTAATTTTCTTCAACTTCAACATGACCTTGCATATGAGCAGCTGACATTCTGTCCACATTTGGTCCCTGGCATAATGGTTCAAATTCTTACCTTTTTCTGACTGAAAATATGTTAATGTGTTCCTTCAAGAATTAACACCTGTCCTCATCCGAACCCTCAGGATTTATTTTTCATCATCTCTTTTCATAGATGTATTGATTTGATTCCCATGTATTTCCATGTGCACTGAGGTGCACATATAGCCACTGTTTTAAGTTGAAAAATAGTAACTGCAATAAATAAGTTGCTGGTCTTACAAAGTTCTATCATGAAATCCCCAGTCGTTTTTTATCACCAAGGCCACATTTTCCAACTAGCAATCCTTCTTTGTTTGTAATTTTCACATTCGAATCACCAGTTCTTAACAATACATCCCAATTGCATTTTTGATCAATTTCAGATTGTAAAAGTTGGCAAACTGGATCTTCAATTTCTTCATCTTTGGCATTAAATGATTAGTACAGAAATTTGACCAATAGTTGTATTAGCTAGTTTTCCTTGTAGGCATATGGCTATTATCCTGTGTGTGGCAGTAGTTTACTTCAAGGTAGATCTCAAAATGTTCTTTTTTTCAATGAATGTGATGTCATTATACTTAATTTGTCATTACCAGCACAGATCATGTAACGACCATGAGAAATGGCCAATTCTTGTTCATTTCAGCTCACTAATAGGATACTGATCTTTAAGCATTCCATCTGATTTTTGAAAACTTCCAATTTTGCTATATTCACACTTTACACATTCCACATTCTGATTAATGGATTTTTGCAGCACTTCCTTTTATTTTGGATCATGCCGTATCAACAAATGACAGTCCCAAACGCTTTACTCCAATCAACATCATAAATGTTGACTCAAATTTTTAGTGCCTTCTAAACCGAAGAACTTATCTTCCTGACACTTATCAGAACAATTCTATTCATAAGGTTTAGAATATCTAAATGCTTTAAAAGTAGATCACCAAGTCCTTCTTCATGGGCTATCTTAGTCTGGAGGTTCCCTTGACACCTGTCCAACATGGGTGACCCTATTGGTATTTGAAACACCAGTGGCATCGCATGCCACCAGAGAAAAACAAGCTGACATATAATTTGGTGGTTCCACTGCTTACCTTTAAATATATGAGAGGTTCAGAATCAACTCTTAATCAATGATGTGGACTGGGTATATTACTGTTCTCTCCTGGCACTTGCTGCTATTGTTAACTGCCAGGAAGTCAATTCTAATTCATGGTGATGACAGCACAACTGCTGCATAGGGTTTTAAGATTGTAAACTTTCGGAAGCAGATTCCCAGACTTGTCTTTCAACATATCTCTACGTAGAGTTGCCAACTTTTCAGTTAGTAGCCAACATGATTAAACAGAAGTTAGAAGGAAATTACCCTATTAGTTAAGTTACAATAAAGCAAGTGAGTTGGCACAACATCCAAGGAAAGAAGATCCAGCATCACGGGGCCTTCTGTTAGGTTGTGGAGGGTTAGTTGAGTCAGTACAACAGAATGACACACTACTGGTCCTGTGACACCCTCACAATTGTTAGGAGGGCCGTCTTCTTTTTCACTGACACGCTCCTAAGCATAATGTCCTTTTCTAGTGACTGGTCTCTCCTAACATGGCCAAAGCACAAAGTTTTGCTATCCTTGCCTCCAAGAAGCATTCTGAATATACTTCTTCCAAGACAGATTTGTTTGTTCTTCTGGCAGTCCACGGTACTCTCAATAATTTTCACTGACTTCAAAATTCAGAGGCATTGGTTCTACTTTGGTCTTCCTTATCCGTTATCTAACTTTCTCATGCATATGAAGCAATTCTAAATACCATGTGACACCTCAGTCCTCAAAGTAACACCTTTGCTCTTCAAAATTTTAAAGAGGTCTTGTGCAGAAGATTTACTCAATGTAATGCATTTGCTATCTTGACTGCTGCTTCCATGAGCATTGGTTGGGGACCCAAACAAGGATGAAATCCTTGACAATTTCCATCTCCTCTCAAATTAAAATGAGGTTACCTATTGGTCCAGTTGTGAGGGGTTTTGTTGCTTTACATTGAGTTGTGATCCAAACTGAAACTCTGCAGCAGCAAATGCTTCAAGTCCTGCTTGGTCTCAGCAAGCAAAGTTGTGTCACTTATATATTGAAGATAGTTCATAAATCTTCCTCTAATCCTGATGCAGAGTTCTTTTTGCTCATATAGTCCAGATTCTGGGATTATTTGCTAAGCATAGAAACTGAATTTAGTATGATGAAAAGATTCCTAAAATGAGTACCGATAAATGCTTGTACTCAATGAATGGCTATTAAGATAATGAGCAAAAGTTAGGAGATTCAACTTGTGAGAAAACAAATGATCCATGTAAAACTAAAAATGATAAAGAAAACAATGTGAATATATTTCACACATCCTATACAACAGCATTATTTATTTACAAGATTTCAATATCATTTTCTAAGGTATAAAATAATATTACTACACTCTCTAAACTCTGCCTCATGTTCCATTTTTCAAAATATCATGAATCAATATACTTGGTGATTGATGAAAAAAAAAAGTATATAAATTTCCCCCATTAGATTCACCAAATGATTTATATTGAGGAAAAAAACCAAGAAACTACACTTCCATATCTTGATAAAGTTATTTGTGAGTTTTAAGAAGTAGGCATGGCCATTATTGTTTTTCTTCTCCAGATGTGCCACACTGTACAAAACACTAAATAAAATAAACCATCTGAAGCCTCTCAACCACTCTAACACTTTATTCTAACCTCCCTAATCACCGATAAGCAATCTCAACAAGATATGCTTTAGAGAAAGAACACTGACAAATCAACACTCAATGGCATCATTTCTAATCTTTTACAAGGCAAATCCTTTAAACAATCTAATAACAGAAAGAAATAAGGAAACAACACATTATCTCCCTTTTAAAACACAGTAATTTTTACATTAATCTGAGATCATGCCAGTCATGTTATTCATATGTACATATGCATAAATAGTTAGGTTAAAGATATCCTAAAAATAGACACTCACACAAAAGTATATGTCCCATATTCTTATAAATCCAATTTATTATTAACTCCTTCAAAAGAGGGAAAACCCATGATAATTCAAGTTGAAATGTGCTAATTTGACCTAAAATAATAATTCAGCAATTGCCTTACATACATATTCCAGTTGCCATTGAGTCACTATTGGCTCACAGAAACCCCATGTGTTTGAATAGAAATGTGCTTCAGTAGTGGTAATCGCTCAGAAATAAATCACTATCCCTTTCCCCATGGCTCTTCTGGGCAGATTTGAACCACTAACTTTTCAATTATTATTTAACCACTTGCACCACCCAGAACAACCATCAGGTAGCTTCCTCTTTACTTAAAAACATTCTGATTGTGGCCATATTTTTTATTATATCTTACTTATTTCTAAATGGCTAGCAAAAATATACAAATTTATGTGCGTATCTACTTTTCAAAAAACAAAAACATGTTAAAATTGGAAAAGAGAGAAAAAAAACCACCTGTAGTCAGAACTATTTTGCTTTATTTTATTTTGTTTCATCTTATTTCACCTTGTGAAATATCCACTCAGTTACTATACTATTTTGATTTTATTTCACCTTGTGAAATACCATACTTAGCTATTGAACTGGTTGTTGTCAAAACAGAAAACTTGGGAGGGAGGGGAAAAATTGAAGAGCTGATACCAAGGGCTCAAACAGAAAGCAAATGTTTTGAGAATGATGAGGGCAACAAATGTACAAATGTGCTTGACACAATGGATGGATGGATGGATTTGGATAGGAGTTGTATGAGCCCAGAATAAAATGATTTCAATAAATAAATGAAAATAGAGAAAAAGAAAACTTAAAATCAACGTTAAGGATTTCATGTAGCTTTTGACCGCCCTCCAAAAATTGTCATTAATGGTCCTTCTAACAATCAAAGAAGTTTATACAATCATTTTACCCATATAGATATGACAGAAATTTGAGTTACTGAAATATTGGTAATACTACAAACTGGTAAGTAAAACATGTTACTTTGTAAACCTAAAATGCATTTTCCTCCATAACAAACAAGTAATTTGATAGGTGTTCCTTACCAAATACTGTTCTTCATCACCTAACCACTCAATAACTTTCCTAACCTGCATGTCAAGATACAGGAATAGCACAATAACACTAAGGGGAGTGGGGGAGACTCCATTTCCATACCACTGAGTATAATTTATATTTAATCTACCACTTTGTGCAATAGTGAAATGAAGATCTTCTAAACCAACTCAATTATAGAAACAATCAGTTACCTTTCATCTTTTCAAACATCAGGTGATGGAACTATAACAAAACAGAACACATTTCAAAGCAGTCTTGAGAAATTTTTGTTAAATACAAAATGTAAGAAACTGTCAGTAGATACTGTATACTAAGTCCAAAGAATATCAAAAGCTTAAAATTTTAATTTAAATAGCATCAAATTTAAGTTCAGAAACATATTTCCCTTACACTAAATTATATCCCTTTTAAATAGCACATTGAAATAATTAAAGCACTATTTTAATCATTTCATCAATGACTACTTTAGACATCTGATTAGAAACAAATAAAAACTTAACATTATGTTCTTTAATGACAAATACATATGTAAGGAAGTGGGGAAAACTGAGAAACACAAAATTTACAGTAATAATGACCTCTGTTTACATTTGAAAAAGCGTAAGAAGATTTAAAGGAATTAGATTAAATGAAGATTTAAAAATCTAATACAGAGATTAAAAAATGACTAGTACAAGGTAATAGTTCTTGGTTTGGGTTGTTGCTTATAAGAGCAATAAGTAATTTTTAAATAAATAAATATTTAAGATTCCATTAGATCATGGATGTGTGTATGATTAGCTGTAAGAGCCCCCAATAAAATGACTTTTTTTAAAAAGACATCATAAGATCATATATGAACTAATTATGGCAATATGTCATAAAACAAAGATTGTGATTAGTAAAATTCTGTGCTATTGTGGTCTCTTTTGCATTTAGTATTCATGTAAACATGAACAGACATACTGCTAAATTAAAAACATTCAAAAAGAAGGTTGGCACAATTTCAAATAAATCTTATTTCCAATATTGAAGGGAAAGTGATTGTCAACTATTTTTGAACCTATATAAAACTCAGCAGTATTTGATGTAAGAAAAGTTAAGACATTAGGAATCTAATCATGATGAAAATCTCTGCTCTTAACATAAAGGAAAACGTTATGATAAAAATATTAGGAATAGGCCTCAATTTTTACTTTGACCACAGTAAGCGAATGAACGGTAATTGCCATTACAATTCATAACCATTTTCGATCCTCTTCTGGACTCTAGTCACACATCTAGAGTTGCACGAAAGAAGAGGAATCAAGAACAAAAACACAAACTCTAATTGGGCTGTCTCTAAAGTTTCTTTCAAGTGACTTGGTTCGAAGGGGTCAGCATGTAAAAAAAAAAGCACTAAATATTTAGCGGCCAATGGGGTAATATGTAAATGTATTCAAAATTACGTCACTAGGCAACTTTCAGAAATTTATTCTGATGGAACCTACCATGCGCCAAGCTCAATACAATGCACATGATATCCACCATTAAAATCACACCAATACACTACTTAGACTTAAAATGCTTATGAGGAAAAAAAATGCTTGAAAGAAATAATTTGGCCACTCAGGAGGGTGGGTTGGAAAGGGGGAACCGATTACAAGGATCTATATATAACCTCCTCCCTAGGGCAAGGACAACAGAAAAGTGGGTGAAGGGAGATGTCGGAGAGTTAAGATATGACAAAATAATAATTTATAAATTATCAAGGGTTCATGAGGGAGGGGGAGGGGAAAAAATGAGGAGCTGATGCCAGGGGTTTAAGGGGAGAGCAAATGTTTTGAGAATGATGAGGGCAATGAATGTACAAATGTACTTTGCACAATTGGTGTATGTATGGATTGTGATAAGAGTTGTATGAGCCCCTAATAAAACGATTAAAAAAAGAAAAGAATGATGGACACATACGTACAAATATGCTCGATATTAACTGATGTATGGATTGTTATAAGAACTGTAAGAGCCCCCAGTAAAATGATCTTTTCATTAAAAAATATTTTTTGGAAAAAAAAAAGAATTTGGTGATTTCTGTATTGGAACTTGCTTATTTGTTACTATAACCTCTAAAAATAGAAATGAAGTTTGTCTAAATAAGGCTTAATATTTAATCTGAGTATAACTTCTATAATTTTTCAGTAATCAAAGTAAAAAATTTAAACTCTCAAATTGTCCCAGAACTAGGAAGTCAGAATCTTCTGTACTCCAGTTCAGCTTCCATTCTGACTTCTAATTCACTGTACATCAAAGACAATCAACTTGCCCTGTCACATAAGGACTATTCTCTTCAGTGATCAGGCAGGTGTTGAGGCCAGAAAGAGAGCCTATTTTCCACAGCCCTTTACCTTGTTTGATCACTGGTTACTTTTGATCTGACACTGCCCTCTCTCTAGTAATGACTTCCCCCTCATAGACCCTACCTCACATCTGTCAGAAAGAATAAAGAGCATCAAACTGAGACCTGACAACGCCTATGGGCCATGCGATGTGCTGCCAAAAGAATGTTCCCCAGCTCCCACAATTTCCAATTCAGCTTCTTTTGTTCTGGGAGGTACGGGGTTAGGGTTCCAATGACAGCAGAAAGGATTATGCACCAATTGTGAAACCAAGCCTTCATGAATGTGTATCTTTCATCCTTGCTTCTTCATCTTCTTAAATGCGATGAACTTCATGGTGGCTACTATGAAATACATATTCAACAAGTGCAATAGAAAGTTTGTTTAAATCATTTTCCAGGGGAAAACAAATGGTACAATGTATTGTACTTCAACTATAAAGCTTTAAGAAAAAAAAAAATCTCAAACCACTAGTATAGACCAGCTGACAAAGAGTATGTTTAATAGTAGTAATAGAAACCACGACTTATGGGTATGACCATACACTGTCTAAAATTAGGCAGCTCTCCTCCAACAATGAACTCATTCACAAAAGGCATATTTTCCATTGTTAAAATGGCAGATTCTCACGTTAACTTAGAATGAGAATTAGGACTAAACATAAGTTGTCTAATCATGTTTAAGTCCTATGGTGAATATATATGAATAAGGCATTAGTAACAATCATTTTTAAATAACTAAAAATTCGAATATATATATATAAGTTTGGCATCATTTAACTGGTTTTTATCTCAACTTTTATTACAATAGCTCAATGGTTCTTAAATGGTCACTCAAATGATATTCTATAAATAACATAATTAACAATACATGAAACATTAGTTCAGTTGAACTAATAATTGCCTATTTTTCCTTTAAATTCTCCAAATGCCACATAATCCTCCAAGAAAGTAAAGGAAACAATGCATTATCCTGACAAGATATTCATGTATGCTTCTTCTTGACTATTCTTTTCCAAATTTTGTATTCTGCATGTTAAAGCAAATAATTTTTAATGGAGTCAATATATGAATTTAAATACTCAGAACTTCATCTAAAGTTTAAAAGAAGAGTTGTCAGTGTTATTTAGACATAATATAATACTCTCAAGTTGACAGATAATGTCAGTATTTTCTGCTGAATTTACCATATATACTCAAGAAGAAGTCAACCCAAAAATCAGCTGAGGCACCTAGTTTTACCACAAAAACTGCATAAAAATATGCTGAAAAACTCAGCTTGTACATGAGTATATATGATACTATCATATCTACTAGGGCATTTTGTTGGCACCAAGCAACTAAGATATGTAGCGAATATTATATTAAGTCTATTTCTTTGTAATTGCAACAAACTCAATTATAGAAAAAAAAAGTTAACTTTCAACGTTTCAATAATTAGGTGATGGAAGTATAGCGTGAACAGATCATGTTTCAGAGCAGTCTTGAGAGATTTTTGTTAGGGTGGTCTGAAGGGTGATAATACTTCAGTGGAAGTCCTGAGGCAGTCAACTATCTTTAATGTGATATACACCCAAAACGAAACTACATTATAAATAATCTGTAATTCTGAAAAACAGAGTTTCAACATTCACGTTGAGAAATAATTTCCTCAAAACTATTTGAGTCTGGAATATTAAAACTTTTTGGGACAGTACATCCTCAAATTCTCATTGTCATTCTTCTGGTGTGAACACTAAGGAATAATCAATTAACAATCATATAGAATGAAACTTATTTTACCAATCAAGCTGGCAATAAAAGTAAAATGGAATGAAATCTGCATTTTCTTAGCTACACTTGAAAATCTGTATTTTTGTTGAACAGTATAGTACAATAATATTTAAAGAAACATGCATGTATCTCATTAAAAATGTGATTTTTGAAACTCTTCCAAAAACTAGGAAAAAATCAATTTTTCCACAAGTAAGTCAAATCTACATGAGAATGAAATAGTTTATTTTTAGTGATAATTTCTTACATTTACAATTTTATGTTAAAAAATAGATTTATAAGAGGTCCTAGCAACTATCCATTAAATCAAAAGATTGATGAATATACACTCAGCCACTGTACACAAGTACACAAATCATCTCATCCCCTTTACATGGGACACATGAGCAAATAGAAACATACAACAAATTATCAATGAATTAATAAAAACTATTCAATAAAAGAAGCTGATAGAACAAAGTAAAACCATGGTGGAATTCTCAAAGGATATTTAAGAAAAAGTTGCTTCAGTTGATTTATAGGAAATGAACAAATATTGAAATAAAGCAATATGAGAAAAGAAAGTAAAAGGTAAAGTAAAAAAAATAATGAGAACAAAGACAAGTAAAGAAAACTTTGGTGTTAAGCCATGACAGTTTTCTTAAAAAATTAAAACAGTATTTCAATATTTCAACAAGAGTACATACAACAAGGTTGTGGACATAAAAACACAAACATACAGAATTAACTGTTGAAAACTTTTAAGTCAAGATAGAATTAGTATAAAGTACAAATATCTTTACATGTTTTCCATTAATCATTTTAATGTAATTTTGAAACGACTATAGGTAGAGTATATGTAACAAGTCATTTGATGAAACTGCATACTGCTGAGTAGAAAATTACAGAAGAGTGCTGTATACATGTATGCACGCATGTAACAATCCATCTGCATGAGTTCATATAAAGAGAACACAAACTGGTGCTTGCCAGGGACAAGGAGAGGAGAAATTAGACAACTGTTTAATAGATATGGGGCTTTGTAATGAAAATGTTTTGAAACTAGATAAAGATGGTAATTGTACAGAAATGTGAACACACTAAATAATAGCTTTATTCTTCACTTTAATATAGCTAGTTTTGTTATATAAATTGTATCATAATAAAAAATTGTAACTAAAAATGTCATACAACAACTTCAAATGTATTAAATATCAGACTACTCAAAGTTATCTTCTGGTATTTAAAGCAAATATTTATCTTGTAAATGCATATGTAAATATACTATTTTGATACCCTCATGCAGAGAATCTACAAACTGGAGCATAAACTAATTCTACCAACTTGAAAGAGGAGTTACAACGAAAAGCTAACAAACATGATAAAGATCATTTTATAATTTCTAGGCACTTATATATGAATTTAAACAACAGGGAATATAAAGATGTTTTTCTCTGTTTTCTGAAAAAATAATCAGGACAAAGCAAATAACAGAAGAATTGCACAAACATAATTCAATTTCAAGATTTCTGATTTACTACTTTTATTTGGATTATAGATTCTCATATATATAAGTAAATGATAGATATCTAGATTTTATGTCCATCAAAAAAGACTCAAAGAAAATCTGGTAATAAATATTCAAATGTTTAATAGCGCTATGAGTTCTCCTATAGTAAGTTAATTAGTTCTACTACAATATTTTAGAAAATACAAAACTAATGAGTATACAGCATTCACTAAAGATCTTTTCTGAATTTGATGGAGTTATACCAAGTAAGGTGCAAAAAAAAGGGTTAAAAAAATAGCCTAAATTTGATAAGAGTTATACCAAGTAAGGTGCAAAAAAATAGCCTAAATTTGATAGAGTTATACCAAGTAGGTGCAAAAAAAAGGGTTAAAAAAATAGCCAAGGACTTCATCTGGCTCTTCAACTTTCACCTATGCAAAACCAGAAATACAGTAAAAACAACAACAACAACAACAAAAACACTCCCATGACTACTTACCCAACTACTGCCCATTAAGAAACATCACACTCAGACCTTAAGTAAGAACTTCAAGAAAGCAAAGGAAGACAGCACCATACAAGTAGTCTGGAAGAAACCATCCTCATAGCTTTTGCCTATAGAGAGGGTTTCTGTCCAAATGGCATAGCACTTTCATAATGATGTATCTTTTTAATATTCACTGCAAGAAAACACTGAAAAAGGAGCATCCCATGACCAGGAAGCCAAAGTCAGTTTTAACTACAGTTTGCAAAACTATATTCCAAGGTAAATATTTTCAAAAGTTAATTCAACAATTCTCCTCTATTTGAGCCTAACCACAAAAACAATAAATGAGATAAGTCTTAGATATCCTAAAATCTCAGTAACACACGGTGGATAAGTGTACGGTAGATAAGAGAAATTTCTCCCTAGACCCAAACAACACATCTCATTTGTTGACTGAAAGGCTAGTACGGTAGTAAAAACATGCTCATAAATGACAGGCTTAATGTACTCCCAGCACCCACTGTCATCTGATCTTACAGACTTGATATTTGCTAAGTCTAATGACTCAGCTCGTTATCTCAATCCACTATCTTCTGTTTTTATACCTGAGCACAAAGCCCGAGACGGCACTTTCACACTTACATCTTAGAGATCGTTTTATTTACTCTAAATCCTTTCATTTTTAATACGGAATCCTGAAGCAAACAAAAATCACAGCTTTAAAAAACAAAACCACAAGATTGAAACCATAAAAAAGATAAATGGAAAGAAACACCAGCAAAAGAATCACAACACTAGTAATAATCTACCAGCAATAAATTAAAACCCAAACCTAAACAGTAGACTTTCACTAGTCTAGCATTAGGCTGACAAAAAATTTATTTTAAATTTAAAAGAATATGTAAATACTATTTAAACTCTCTTATTTTTAGCCATTAGGAATTCTACATTACCCACATGGTAATACCTCTATCGGAATTTTTAAAAATAGATTACTTTCCTCTGATGGGTCCCTGGAGTTTGGGAACTAATATTAATACTGTTAAAATAATAATTAGGCAGGTAAATGTACTAGATTAAAATATTAATGCATTCCAAAGAAAAATTATTTGGATATTATCCAAATCACTGTCTGCCCTCCATACCACACACAGAAGATAAAACACATACACATTCATGTGCATTCATTCATTATGGTTTTCTATGCCTTTCAAATGAAAGACTATGATTCATTTATGCCCTTACAAAATTTCTACAATGATAAAAGAGAAAAAAAGATACTCAAAGAAGAAATATGCCGATAGATTTAAGAGAGGGATAAGATCCAGCAAAGAATACATAATGAGTGACAATGCATTCTTCAGACTGAAATTATTCTGCCTGCCAAATGACTGTGATTTTTAGTTAAACTTGATCTTTCAAATACTACTCCAATAAAACGCAACAAATGTTATTAACATTAAGAATATGGAAATCTCAGTAAGGGGCAAGAGGAAAATGAAATAAAGGAAAAAGTATCTTTTACAATAAAAGAACCAGGAACAAACTTGAACAGGAGATAAGACCTGTATACAGAAAACGATAAAGCATTACTGAAAGGGCCTAAATAGATGGAAGAATATTCCCTGTTTTAACATCAAGAGAACTAACAACCAACTAACCAATTGCCACCAAGGTAGTCTTGACTTAAAGTTATCCTAAACGGCAGAACAGTTCTGGGACCCTGAATCTTTATGGGAGTAAAACATCTTTCTGGAGCAGTGGTTGGTGGATTTGAACTGCTGGCCTTGTGGTTACCAGCCACACCACCAGTACTTGTTATTTTCTAGAGTAATCTATACACCCAACATAATATTCATCAAAATTCCAGTAGCCTTCTTAACAGAAACGGAAAAAAACAAACATCAACTACATATGGAAGGAAGGACAAAGCGTAAAAGGACACATACTTCAAAATACTATATATAATAGCCTGAAATGTGTATAACAACAGAAACTTACACTAATAAAATGTAAAGCCTAGAAATAATAACACTAAATACAATTACTGTGGAAGAAAGTTTATCTTTAATAATTGGTGTTAATAAAATTAGATAGTTAAATGCAGAAGAATGAACCAAGATTTAAAACTTATTCCATATATTAAAAAAATTAAGGGATCAAAAACTTAATCTGCAAACAAAAGACTATGAAATGTATAAAATATAAGAAAATACTGATCGACCTAGGTTTTTTTGCTGAACTAACTGATACAATAAAAGCTAGTGGCAAAATCAAAGTAGACAATTGACCTTATAAAAATGAAACATAGTTCATCAAAAGACTTTATCAAAAAAGGGAAAAGATAGCCTACAGTAGGGAAGAAAAAGATTTGGGGAACCATAATATCCAAAATTTATAAAGTATTGTTATAAATTAAAAACTAAAACTAACAACCAAATCAAAAAATGAGTAGACCTCAAGTTCAAATTGCCAACCAAAACCAAAGTCACTGCCATCGAGTTAACTGATTCACAGTGACTCTACAGGACAGGGTAGAACTACCCCTGTGTGTTTCGAAGACTAAATCTTTACAGGAAAATAAAGCCTCATCTTTCTTTCTTGAAGTGACTGGTAGTTTTAAACTAATGACCTCCTGGTTAGCAGCCCAGTGAACAATCCACTATGGTACCAGGGCTCCTCCAATGATCAACACGCATGTAAAAAGATGCTTTAACAAGTTGATAGAGTTTTGGAAGCACTCACTAGTCGATGCCAAGAAATTCCAAAAATACCTACCCTTGGCAAACACTGAGGAGATCCTTATTTGTGTCCATTCCAAAGCAAGGTGACCCAACAGAATGCAGCCATTATGAAAAAATATCAATTATATTATATGCAATAAAATCTTGTTGAAGATTCTTAAAAAGCAGCTACAACAGTATATAAACAGGAAGTAGCCAGAAATTCAAACTATTCAAAAGAACAGGTGCAACAAGGGATATCATTAATAGATCTTAGCTGAAAACAGAATATCAGAAAGATATGCATTTGTGCTTTATTTTATTGACTCTGCAAAGGTTTTTAATTGTTTTAATCATAACAAATGATGTATGATTTTAGGAAGAATAGAAGTCTAAGAAACATTGTGCTCACACAGAACCTAAAAACAGAGCAAGAGGCAATCATTCTAATAGAAAAAACGGGATTCCACATGGGTTAAAATTTTAAAAGAAGTGCATGAGGATTTTGTCCTTTCACCATACTTATTCAATCTGTATGCTGAGCAAATAATTTCAGAAGAACAAGGTATGAAGAAGTATCAGGTATCAGGATTGTAGGAAGGCTCACAACAACCTTCAATATGCAGATGACACAACTTTATGACAGCAAGGGGGGAATTGAAGCATTTGATGATGAAAATCAGAGACTTAAAGCTTCAGTATGGATTGCAACTCAATGCAAAGAAAACAAAACTCCTCACAATCAGACCAGGAGACAACATTATGATAAACAGACAAAATACAAGAGTTATAAGGATGTCATCTTACTAAGATCCACAATCAATGCTTAAGGAAACAGCAGTAATGAAATCAAATGATATTGCACTTGGCAAATCTTCTACACACGACCCCTTTAAGGTGTTAAAGAGCAAAAATGTCATTATAATAACTAAGATATGCAAGTCGTGGTATTCTCAATCGTCTCATGTCCCTGTGAAAGCTGGACAACGAATAAGAAAGCTGGCAGAACTGAAGTATGGTGTTAGCAAGAAGAACAAACCAATTTGTGTTGGGAGAAATACATTAAAAATTACTCCTTAGAAGTGAGGATGACAAGCCTTTATCTCACCTACTTTGGACATTTTAACAGTAGAGACCAGTCAGCAGTATAGAGACATCCCTTTGAAAAGGCATAATGCTTGGTAGAATGTCATCGAGAGAGTGGAAGGCCATTGACAAGATAGATTAGCACAGTGGCTGAAACAAGGGACCCAAACATAACTGTGAGAATGGCCAGGTTCCAGTAGGGCTTCATCTTGCCCTACATGGGCTCTCCCAGTTGGACTGGTCTCAATGGCACCGAACACCATTCATCATTCTAGACCCTGTTCAAAGGTCACCTACAATTTTTTAAATGTCCATAATCCTTCCCTCAATCCCTCATGCAAAATTTCTGCAATTAGAATTTCCATAGCATTTATAATTAAACTAGGATTTCTTCTTTGTAGCAGAATACTCTTCACAGTCACTAGTATAGCCTAGATAATTCAAATGTTACTTGACTAGATCGAATATTGCACAATGTTGAGACAGTAGAGAGTGACAAATTCACTAGCCCACTGAAGTTTCCATTAAAACTACTGGACAGAAGGAAATGGTACTACTACTTCTGAGTCCAAATCTTATAAAAAATATAAAATACTATGTTTTCCCAAATAGAACACTTTGAGTAAGAGTACAAGATAAAGAAAATGTTCTATTGGTACCTGCAGCCTTGAATTAACTACTTAATTACTTACTAATGGTATTTCTAAAGGATTTAATGGGGTAATGCCTGTTGGAGGTCAGCAGTCACCTAGGTTCAGGAATAGGTGCTAAGCTCCAAAAAAAAATCCAAACTCATTGTCATCAAGTAGATGCCAACGCATAGTGAACTCCAACAGAACAAGGTAGACCTTTCCCAGTGAGTTTCTGATACTCGTTGTATGAGAGTAGAAAGCCTGTCTTTCTCCCTGGGAGAAGCCGTTGGTTTCAAACTGCTGACCTTGCAGTTATCAACCCAACATGTAGCTACTATGCAACCAGGACTCCTGGAGTTAAGTGATAAAATGCTCAGAAAAAGCCGGCAAAGAAAAGTACTTCTGAAATAATGAAAGTATGCCATGGCAAAAACCTTTTTGGAAAATAGGTGTACAGTATCCTTGAAATGTACTTTCTCATCCAAGGTCATGTCATCACTAGAGGTTAAACCTATTAATAGAAGTGTTATGGAGTTAAAATGGAATCATATCATTAAGCCTAACCTTATAAGAAGGGTGGATAAAGTGCCTATATGAGGTCAGGGGCTGGGGTTGATGATATGAAAAGCATGGGCGTGGCGGGTCATTAAAGTATTACCAGTGAGGAGGGTAAAGAATAGGCTCGAATTAGTGCATCTGCAAATAATGGGATAGTGAGTAAAAGTACTACAAGTGTAGTAAGAGCTATAACGGTACTGATTCACATCCAAATGAATGTGTGTCCGCCAATAAAATGAAACAACAAATGAGCAGCTGTAATATTTTCAGTGATAATCAATAATGGGATTAAGGGAGCAGGGATTTCTTGTGGAAGGCAATGGGCATGTGAAGCTTAGTTTCATGATGGATGCCAACTCACTGTACCAACTCACAATGGGATTGCTATGCCTAGGTTTAATGAAATTGAATGGTGGGCATCAGTGTATGGGAAAGGAGTCCTAAAAGATTAGTTGATCTGATAAATAAAATTAGGGTTATAATACAAGGAATCAAGTTAGACTTTTTAAACTGTATATAGTTATCATTTGTGTTAGAATTAGTTGAATAACTCATTGGTGTAGGAAGATAAGTCAATTGTTAACCAATTTAAAGTAAGAAGATTCTTGGGAAAGAATAATAATAATAGAAATTCCTATTACTGTAGGGGTAGTAAATGAGGCAAATAAATTTTTGTTTATTTTGTTTCAAAAATATCTGCTGCTCGTGGTAATAATTAAATTTTTCTTTTCAAGTTCTGTAACACCTATCTACAATGTCTTTTATAGAGGAGTCTCTGTGTGGTACAAAATATTAGATACTTGACTACCAACCAAATAGTCTCAACCCCACCCAGAGATGCCTCAGATAAAAGGCATGACAATCTACTTCAAATGGTGCCGCCCCCCCCCCCCACAGTGGGGGCTGTCCATACTGTTATGTTTCTAAAGTTTCATGCTGTGTGTGTGTGTGTGTGTGTGTGTGTGTGTGTGTAGGGGCCCGTGGGTGCTGTCCGTACTGTTACATTTCTAAAGTTTCATGCTTAGGAATTTTAACATCAATGGGGATTATGGCAAGGGCTTTCACGGAATGTAAAGTGTGAAATATTTGGGATTTCTTTTATTGGTGGGGGTGGAATTAAATAAACGCAAAAGCCAGCTCAAACTCATTGTCACTGAATCGATTCTAACTCATCGTGACCCTAAAGAACAGAGATGGTTCCCTTTGGGTTTCCAAGATTGTAACTTTACAGGAAAATCTTCATCTTTCTCCTGTGCAAGAGCTAGTGGTTTTGAACTGCTGCCCTTGCAGTTAGCTGCCAAATGAAGTAATACAATGTACATAAACGTCAGACAAAATTGGATAATTATTACCATTTTGTTGAATGTTCTGCTTCTCCATGAATTAAAAAGCCAAATAAAAATTTTCAAATTGCATTTCTTGTATCATCCCATTGTGTCTTTTCAGAGGCAAGTACTACAATTTTTTTTTAAATAGTAACATTTGTCCTCACAAAGGGCTCCAAAGTTATGAAAATGGGATAGAAAGATAATGGAATTTTCCCACAAACGGTTTGAAGCCCCGTCATACAGAGCATGAGTAACCAGGAGGAACACATCACTGTTTCATTTGTGATAACTAATGAATTTATCACGAGCAATCACATCCTTGAACATACACTCTGAAGCCGAGTCTCATACACCAGAACAGATTTGGCAGTAAAATGCTTTTTCAGTGACTCCTTGGATGGTGCAGAGTTAACATGCTTAGGTGCTAACTGAAAGCACACCCAAAGCACCGCAGCAGAAAAGCCTGAAGAATCTACTTCTGAAAAATCATTCACAGACTCCAGACACACAAGTCACTGCTAATGACAACTGGTTCAGTGACTTTCAGAAGCACAGTCAGAATACTCCCTAAAGACAAGGATGGCAAGACTTTGTCTCATGTGCTTTGGACAATCAGGAGACATCAGTCCTGGGAAAGTGACATTGTGCTTGGTAAACAAGAAGGACAAAGAAAAAGTGGAAGATCCCAGACAAGATGGATTGACACAGTGGCTGCAAAAATTGACTCAAACAATTGTTGAGTACTGCACAAGACCAGCAGTGTTTCCTTTTGTTACAAGTAGTGTCACTGTGAGCAGGAACCCCCCCAGGGGGCACTAACAATAACAATGAACTACGTGGTTTCCTCTGCAGGCTCTGCTGAATAAGCAAGAGTCAACGTCAGTGGATCAGATCCACCAACTACTCTGTGTGAAAAAAAGCCAGTCTGCTCCTATAACTATTTACAGTCTTGGAAACCTTATCTATAAACCTTATCTACAAAATCTATGGCAGGGGGGTTGGTTTTAGCCATGTATATCTGCATAATCAGAAACCATTACGGAAAAGGTTAATAGTTTTGACAGATATAGACTTTGTTATTTATTGTTACTTAGCTTGTGGCCTCAAGTTCATTTAAAAGTAGCAAGAAAAAATAGCTATATCACATGTTGGTTTTGAGGATTAATTATTAAAATGGATAGCTTAGTGCCTTGTTATTATAAAAACTAAAATAAATTATAATTTAGTTTGATCCTAAGAACATATTTGAGGGTACGCAAACAAGGAAAGTAGAAGCACAAAAATTAGTGAACTATCCCAAAGTCACATGAATAAGAAACAGCAGGATCATGAATTAGACTGCAGTGAGTTCAACTCAATCATGGCAATTGCTTCAGTCCCTGTGAACGTGCTTCCTGCCTGGAAGACAAAAGCCTGGGGAGACGCTAGATCCTACCTCACAACCACGAGCCTGGAAAGGGCAACACAAACCCACTGTTACAATGGCCAGATGGCTCGGCGCAATGTTACAGAATTAGAAAGCTAGTAAAATATCACTTAACTAGAAGCCTGGTGGAGTACTGGTTATAAACTGAGGTGCAACATGATATCATGCAAGGTCAGCAATTCAAAACCACCAACAGCTCTGACGGTTTGACAGGGCTTTCTACTCCCATAAAAATTACAAGCTCGGACACTCCCAGGAGCAGTCCTACCCTGGCCTATAGGGCCACCATGATTCGGCAATGACTCAAAGGCAAGGGAGTTTGTTTTTTTGGTTTGGAAGGTTGAAAAAGAAAGTGTCAAAATTAACTTTCAGAAAATGAAGTTTAATACAAGAAAATTTTATCATTTCCCCAAAACTTTCTAAACTGTATTCATAATACATAATTTCTTATAAATTAGAAATTTATCAAGTTCACAAACCAACTCCACGGAATAAAAAGTTTCAAAGAAAAAAAGATGAAACACAAATAAAACACATACATATGTATAGGCATACATTTTATTAACCTTCACTTTATTGGGCTTCATAGATAAAGCATATTTCACAAATTAAAGGTTCCATTGCAAGGCTGTGTCAAGCAAGTCAAATGGCACCACTACTTCAGCAGGAGGGGTTCATGTGTCTATCACAATCTGGTAATTCTAAAAGTAGTTTACTTTATCATAATGCAATTACCTATTACATGAGAAATAAACTACAGTATATGTAGTATAAACATAGGCATTGGAAAATCAAATAATGCCTCTGATTCCCTTTATTGCTATATTGCTTTATGTGGTGCTCTGGAATCAAAACTGCAATTTCTCTGAGGAATGATAATCTATTAAACATTCTGCTGCTAAAACTTAGCATGGAAGTTATTTTAGAAATAAATTGTAAAATCATAAGACATCAGACTAGACAATAAATGACAGATAATCTATCTAGCCTCATCATTCTACAAGTGAATAAAAAGGGGCCCAACAAGCTTATCTTACCTGAAAAGTAGAGAAGTAAATCTGGATAGTAAAGAAGGAGAGAGGAAATGCTGACTTTACTGTATAATCAAGTGAAAATCCAAACTAAATATGACCTATAGATAGCTCTGTGTCAAGTACTGCCCAGAAGTGCTATCAAAGCTCTAAGGAAGGGGCACATGCATACAGCATGCTAGATGTTCACTGTAGTTGTACCCTTTGTATCTATTTCGAGATCTACCAACAGCTTTCTACAGCAAATGCAAATACTACATCCAGGTAACTGTATGCCACTTAATTCGCGCAAAAATTGCTGAGACAGGAATCCATTCCCTTTGGGGAAGATTTTACATTCAAGTCCTAAATTTTAATTTTTGTATCACCACGACAAAAGATGTCAAGTCAACGTCCTCAGTTTCCACTTAAATCAAACACATCCCCCTCTGTAAAGCAAAGGATCCCTTTTCCTGTTCTCTCAAGTTTATGCCATTTAAACTAATGCCACAAGTAAAAATATTCCAGTATCTTTCAACTTTGTGTAAAACGGCAAGTTCATCTTGTAACTTTCTAAATGCGGCTAATATTTCAAATGACTATAAGAAAATTTCCCATTAAATTTGCTTAAAGGACAAAAATAAAAAATGAACCATGACATCTACAGAAACTATGCCCTGACAGCTATATAAAGGACAAAAATGCTATGTCACTGAAATCCACAAGGACAATGCTGCCATCTACAGGTCAAAAGAGAACATAAAAAATGTACATTCTGTCAAGGAAAGCCAATGTATTAAAAGCTATCAATTTGATAATACATTAAAGTTAACAAAGTTTACCCTTAAAAAATTATGTCATTTTTGAATCAAAAAATTAAGCGATAGTTCTGTTGTTGAGGAGATTCAATATAAGAAAACAAACTAAATAATAAAATAAATTTGTATTTGTCAACACAAAAATCTTATTTCTATTTACACCTTATCAGAAAGTGCAGTTAAATACTTCAATTAGCTGGTTAAAGTATCTGCTGTAAAATAATATTTCTCAAGGTGAAAACAGCCAAACTATGTAAAATTGTAGCTTTCTATATAATTTTAACAGTAAAATGTATCTGTAAAAATATAAAGCAAATGTTGATAACAAACATGATAAAGAATTCAAATTACTCTAAATTTTCCTTTTTAAGAACCATAGTCAAAGAATTTTATTAAACTAAAATTTAAGACAGCAAAATTACTTCAGTTTTCCAAGGAAATAAAAATATTTACTGATTGAAACTAAATAACAAACTTATTCCCTTTGAAATTTAGCTATAAAATGCTTTAGCCTAATGTATTATTTAGGAAAAATGAGTATGAACATCACTAAAACCTAAAAAACATAAATAGTTAATTGCTTCAGAACTTCTGGTTAAAATATTTTTTAATAAACACAAAAAGTTTAAATTTTTCAACAAGCACACAACTATCACTCAATAAACATCCCCATTACATGAGAAACTAAAAATTTTGAATTGACATTACAATCCATGAGTTTATTTAAAAAATAAAATAGAAACCAACAGATAGTATATTAGTAGCACTATAAAAATTACTAGCTCTAGTGTCTTCTGTTAGTCAGTTTGTACTAGACACTTTAAGAACATTATATAATTTAACCATCAAGAAAATAAC
Organism: Echinops telfairi; assembly: GCF_000313985.2. Classification (NCBI taxonomy): domain Eukaryota; kingdom Metazoa; phylum Chordata; class Mammalia; order Afrosoricida; family Tenrecidae; genus Echinops; species Echinops telfairi. Next base: position 36,707,862 of record NW_022111373.1, on the reverse strand, counting down.
TTCATTTGCAAATAAGGCTCAGAGGGCTTAAGTAACTTTTCCAAAGCAACCATGCAAGCGGGTGGAAATACCAGGATTCATAATTTTAGTTTATTTGACCCTACAGACATTATTCTCACCAAAGGTCACGGTGTCACACAAGTAATTACTAAAATTATATAAATGCAAAGAGAAATGTGAAGGACTTTTACTATATAAGCTGGGCAAAATACAATTCTAAATACAATAATGCACTCACTATTAATATAAAGTGTCAATGGTTAATTCAAAGTAAAAATGGGTGTATAAGCAAATGTAGTTTAGAAAACTGATGGTGCCCAGCCATTTAAAGATATAGCATCTGAGGTCTTAAAGCAGCAGTTCTCAACCTGTAGGTCACAATCCTTTTGGGGGTCGAACAACCCTTTCACAGGGGTCATCCAATTCATTACAGTAGCAAAATTACAGTTATGAAGTAGCAACAAAAATAATTTTGTGGTTGAGGGGTCAATACAACATGAGAAACTGTATTAAAGGGTCACTGCATTAGGAAGTTTGAGAACCACTGTCTCAAAAGCTTGAAATTAAACAGGCGGCCATCTAGCAGAGAAGCAACAAGTCCACAAGGAAGAAGTACACTATCCTGTATGACCATGAGGTATTGAGGGGATCAGGTATCAGGCATCAGAAGACCCAAAACAAATATATTTATGCAAATAATGGAGGTTGGAGTGGAGACCAAAGGCGCATCTGTAGACAACTGGACATTCCCTCACAGAAGGGTCACAAGGAAGGAAAGAGTCAGCCAGGGTACAGCATAGCACCAACAGAACACACAACATTCCTCTAGTTGTTTAAGCTTCCTCCCCCCACCCCACTATCATGACCCCAGTTCTACCTTACAATTCCAGCTAGACCAGAGCATGTACACTAGTACAGATAAGAGCTCTCGATACATGGAATCCACGACAGATAAGCCCCTCAAGAACAGTAACGGGAGTAGCGATACCAGAGAGTAGGGGGAAGGTGGGAGGAGAAGGGGGAGAAATGGGGAACTATGATGATCAATATATTAAATGCCCCCAACCCCCACCCAGGGGGACAAACAACAGAAACATGGGCCAAGGGACACAATAGATGGTGTAAGATATGAAAATAATAATAATTTATCATTTTTCAAGGGTGCATGAGGGTGGGAGGGGACAGGAGGGAAGGAAAAAAGTGGAGCTAATACCAAGGGCTCAAACAGAAAATGTTTTGAAAATGATGATGGCAACATATGTACAACTATGTTTGATACAACCTATGTATGGATTGTTGTTAAGAGCACCAGTAAAATGATTAATAAAAAAGTGACAACTAGTGAAGTATACAATATGATAATTATATCAATAAAACTACTAAAAAGTCTTTGCTTCAAGAGCTGGGAGGCAAAGGGCATTTATAGAGGTCTAGATAAAGACATGTACATATGCAAATATATTTATATATGAGGATGGGGAAATAGATCTA
>NW_022111373.1:36676048-36705288 GCF_000313985.2 Echinops telfairi | reverse complement strand
TCAAGGGTTCATGAAGGAGGGGGGAGCGGGGAGGGAGGGGAAAAAATGAGGACCTGATGCCAGGGGCTTAAGTGGAGAGCAAATATTTTGAGAATGACGTGGGCAATGAATGTACAAATGTGCTTTACACAATTGATGTATGTATGGATTGTGATGAGTCGTATGAGCCCCTAATAAAACGATTAAAAATAATAATAATAAAAAATAAAGTCCTTTTATTTTTATTTTTTTATTATTTTAATTTTTTAAGTCTTTCCTTCTTGCATGGAATGGTGTTATACATATATGCAAAGAACATAAAAGACTGGACAAAAATTATGAAAAAAAATAACAGCCTATCTCACTTGAAGTGCTAATATTATTAAGAGGCCTTTCAAAAGTTAAATTCAAGTATGAAAACAAAAAAATATTCATTAAATTTTATAAAGCAACTCCAAGGAGCAAGAAAAAAACTATTTTTTTGAATAAAATTAAAAAGCAAGTATTCTTCATATATATGCTACACTTTCAGGATCAGTCTGCCAGCATTTTCAAGTACAGGCATATATCACTTAAATTTCACAATACAATCCATGAAACATGTGATCTGGTCAAGTATGCAACACCATATTATATAGCAGAAGTTCTCAGATTATAAACATGTTCTATTCCAATATCTGTCTTAAGTCAAATTTGTATGTAAATTGGGAGTTAGGTAGTCACGTATAATGTGTGTCATAGGATATAGTACAAAGTGTACCTTTTGATACACAAAAGCATAAAGAAACACTTCAAGATTCCCTAAAACATCTTTAACAAAATAATGCAGCAGTAATAATGTTTTATGTGAATCCCAAAGTAACCTTTTGTTATTATGATCCATTGCATGTACCTTGAAATTTTAATATAATAAGCTACACAGGGGTTGGGCCCCATGTTGTGTAAAATGGATAGATTTCTGAACACACGTTATGTTGTACATGAATGTACAATATTTTCAAAGGATGCTATCTCCTACTAGTGCTTCCTTAGTGACGTTTTTGTTAACATTCATGCCTCTATCAAATCAAAATTAAATGGCTTCAGAATCTTATTTAGACATAAAAAGGAATGAACTTCTGATACATACTACAACATAGATGAACATTGAAAATATTATGTAGGGTAAAAGAAACCAAACATAAGAGTATGTATTATACAACTTTACTGATGTGAAATGTCTAAAATAGGCAAATTCAGAGACAGCAAGTAAATTAGTAGCAGTCCAGGCTTAGGGAGGGAATAGAGTGATAACTAATAAGCATAAGGTAAGAATAATGCACAAAGTTTGTACACAATTTCTGTATGTACTAAAAACTAACATGTCTACTTTTTAAAATGGGAGTTTTATATGTGAATTATATCTGAAAAGAATTATACAACTTCAAATATATTGAATAAAATACATTAGGTGTGCATAAATTTACACATGCAAGTGCTGAAGTATGAAACCTATGAAACTACCAAGATTATCTGCCCCAATTTATTGAATCCCATTTTTCACCAAACTAAGGAAAATGCTATATTTCACAAATAGGCACTTTCCTCGGTATTAAAAATCCTAATTATCTAAAATCTTTATAGTCCCTAAGGGCACCAGAGGAATTATAAACCACATACTTATATTGAGCAATTAAAAGGTTTTTTATGATATACCTGAATTGGTTCGCAGTCAGAATTTTGAAAAGACTCATTAACATATGTTAAGGAGGAACTTTTACCACACAAGTATACAAGCACCTATTCAGTTATATAATCCACTTATAAATCATTGCTTTAAGAGGATTCTTGCCTTTTGGGCTCTAAAAGAAAATGAGGGAAAAAATGTAACCAAATTCAAAAGTCAGAAAGAAAATGAGCAATACCAGGTTGATGTCAAGTACTTACTAATTTGTTTTCCTGCATGTATATTCTTTGTAGTTTCAGACAGCCCTTAGCGATGACGACCATGCCTTCATCTGAGATCTGGTAACACTGGCCAAAATGAATGTCTTGGAGTTCTCTGCATTTTGAGCCCAGCTGTAAACAAAGAGATGTGAATGAAAACTCACAGGATATCAAAGGCAAAATAGTTATAACTGGATTTCCACAGAATTACTTACAGCTATATGAGTTAACAAATTACTATGTACAAGTTGCTCATAAAACAATAAATACTGTTAGCAATCTCTAGCTTAAAGGGCTGTTGTTATCAGACTTTTCACCTTTGAATCTACTTCATACTACAGGTACCTATCTTGCAAAACAGTTCAAATCAACCTGTATTTCACTTGAGTGTTTACATCAGTACAAAGTGGGACACAGATACAACAAGTGGGACATGAATCAGAAAAGTGGGATGAAGGGAGGGAGAAACAAGACCAGTAAGTGGAGGGAAAAGCTTCAGTGAAGTCCAACCAACTTAAGGGGCTCCCACGTGTGTCCAAGTAAAGCCAAAGGGTTTTCATTGGTTGAATTTTCTTAAGTAGAGCATCAGGACTTTCTTGGAAGGGATCTGAGTATCCAAAACCTCAACCTTTCAGTTAGCGGCCAAGTCACATTAACAGTTACATCAACCGGACTCCCCAGTGAGTGAAAGAACATTTAACTCATGAGTTTCCACTTCTCATTGCTCCTATTATTCTCTTCCATAGCACCAAATATTCTGTGAGAGAGAGAAACTGCGAACACTACAGCTAACTCTCTTGTTAGAACACTTATTGTTACACTAGTACAGAAACTGAAAGCTGAAGGACTAGCAATATGGGGGCTGAAAATAAAGGTACAGTTGGAGCTACACCTTCAATAAGTACTGTATTTCTCTGAGAAACAAAAGGTGGCACAAAGAACAAACTACGTGCACTTCATTTCAAAATCTAGAGTAAAAATCAGATGACCAATGCAAGCGGTAAATGGCTGTTTTTAGGAGTACAGTTCACCTTGAACCACCTCCCTCTTGGAGAGCCCACCTTTAATTTTCATGCGACCCTGTGAGGGCACAGGCCTATTTCTAGGAGGGATTTTCCCCCGTTGCTATGGGGGTGAATTCATGTACTGTGAGTATCTGCTTAAAACATTGCATGATGCTAATCATCTCTGTGTGTACTGCTCATGCAGAGATTAGCGTCACACAGCATTTTAAATGGATACTCCCAACATTTGAGCTCAGTCATAGCAACATTAAAAAAAAAAATCCACATAAAACTGGACCTGCACAGTTCAAATCCACGTTGTTCAAGGGTCAACCATATTACATTCAAAGAAAATCATATTGAAGATACAAGGGGGAAAAAAAGAAAAATGAACTTTAGTGATACTTCACCAAAAACTTTCAAAATATGTGTACAGTGCAGTGAATTGCTTTAATATGGTGATTCTAACTTGGGCCTTGAAACTCCCACAAAACGACTAGGTAGACCTAGGCAAATAATATGCTCTGGGTTCACCAAAGGGATTATACAGCTTGTTAGTGCAAATAAGGGGCATATAGCCGCCACAGAGGTGGGACCATGCAAGCAGGGTGTGTGTAACCCATGTAGGCAATTAGTCAGTTGTATCATCCTTTTAGGCTTAAGGGAGCAAGTTCTACAGCTGGGAAGAAGGATCTCATTTTTACCAATGAGAGCTAAACCACAGCACGTCCTTTGGATCTAGGGTATCTGCAAGGATAACCTTCTAGACCAAGAAAGCAGAACTGTAACCCTGAAGATGGCACAAGAGAGCAATGGCATGGGAGTAATAGACTAGTTCACTGACCTGGGGTAGGGGACCTGATGCTGAAATGGGGGTCTTCGATGTAGCTAACTAGCTCTATAAAACTTGCTGTAGAGTGGGACAGAGACCAAGCCCAGAGTTGAGGCCCAAAAATGAGGACTGGGGATTGATAATGCTGCCTGTAGGTACAGCCAAGATTAATAATGGCCTGAACCACTCCATATATTTTCAAATCGATCCTGGTCCTGGACTGTAACCTATTACTTTCCTAATGAAACCCATAGCCATACTCATGTATGGCTATGGGTTCTCTGTAACCATTGCAATGAATTCTAAAACTCAGTAGGAAAGTGTCAGAATTGTTAAGGAGGCTTGTAAGTGCAGATTATGTCTGAACTCCACCTCAGAGAAATCGGCCTCGGCTGACGTTAATGTGAGTTCTCTTCTCTCCCCTTGAAATTACAAGAGGTTTGACACCACACCAGTTTTATATAAAAAAATAAAATCCAGTGTTGACAGGGTTTCTGAAAGTGTGCTAAAAAATTACTGCCAATAGTATAAATTAGCACCAAAAGTTTCCCTGGTGATAATTTAGCACAATGCTTTATAAAATGTACCTGAAATGTGTGACTCAGCTTCTATATATGGAGTCAAAAAGTATCGCTGTTATTACAGTTCACACCTGATGGGTTTAGTCAAAGTTAAGTCTCTGTCATCAGGGGGTGGCTGCAGACAAGTTCTCTCAGGAATACAAAAGTCTTGTTCTCATTTGAGTGCCTTCCAAAAACAGGTCCAATCAAAACAATGGCTCTGAGGAGAATCAGCTGATCCAGTTAAATTCAAGCAAGAGAGGTCAGCTCAAAAGGTTACTGTTTTGGGGACACAGTAATATTCACAGATTTTCTCTAAAGATGCTAGGTTGTTATTATGAAAAAAGTTGGAAAAAAGTTGGAAACTGCATTGTGGAGAAAATGGCCAGAAAGTTTAACCAATCAACTTGTTGCTCATCCTAAGAAAGCTCCTAGTCATTCTCCGAGAGCTGCAAGCTCTTTCCCTGGGAGAAAGTGACTGGGAAATGCTAGTCCATTCACCCTACAGTCCTATCTTGCCCCATCAGTTTTTTGTTCCCCAAACTAAAGAACATTTAATGGAACATAATTTGAGTCTCTCAAGGATGTCAAAATTGCCATTTTAAAGTGGTATAAATAAAAGGCATAGAAATCTTTGGAGAAGGGCTAGAGAGATTGAAACACTCCCTTCAGAAATGTATTGACCTTGATGGAGAAAATGATTGGAGATAATAGCTTCACGTTTTGATATTTTTGTTTAGTAAAAGTTTCTGTGGTTTTCTAAGAATGATTTTTTACTTACCCTAGTGTTTAAAAAAATTAACTAAAGGATGGATAATTGGGTAGATGACAGATAATGAAAACAGAAAAAATTTGTAGACCCTCAGGAGTGTGCATATGAAAGTTCAGTATAAAATTTTTTGAAATTTTCAATAACTTTAAATTTTTTCCTAGTAAAATGTTGAAAAGTTAATTAAAAGTGTTTAATTTAATACAACTTTTTAAACAGAAAATAAACTAACAATTTAATTTGCAATATAATCATAAGCCTGAATTTTATAGAATCATTAAAACTAAACACTTGATAATCCAATTTTAACAAAGAAATCAATTATTTGATATGAATCTTCCACCCCTGGTCTGTAAAACTCCCACCAAATGACTCTTTCCTGAGAGGAAGGAGTAAGAGAATGTAGGGGAGGATGCTAACAGGATTTTAGGATTCAGTTGTGAGTGACTGTTAACAGAGATAATTGTGATTGTAAAAATGTAGAACTCTAGTGTGCAGACTGACCAATGTTGCCATTCTGCTGAGTGTAAAATGAGCCAGCTCCTCAGCAACAGAGAGGGAGGAATCTCATTATCATCAAGAGCCAGAAATGGGGACATCCTTTGGACCCTGCCATTCCAGCACACTGAACCCCCTTGATCCAGAGACAGAAAGCTGGGACACCAGAGAAGTGGCAGAGGAACCACCGTAGCAAAAACAAAATGCACAGCACAAAAACAGAACGCTAAGTTACCTGGTCCACATAGCAAGGGAAGGTAAATTGCAGGGTAAGAGGCCTCCATGCACTAATTAAGGAAGTAGGGCTTGCTGACCCAAACAGCTAGAGCTAAGCATGTTTAGGCTAAGCTTATGGAAAGGTAGCATATCCTCTGGACATTAATTAGCATCAGTGAAAGAGCTCTGAAGTATTGTCTGAGCACAACAAAGGTCAAGAAGCTGCCTGGCTGACAAAGGACCAGTGAGAAGCTTCCCAGTGGACATGGCTACTAGCCTATCCTAATCGAAAAACTGTTTTGAGCCATTCCTGATCCTAAATTGTAACCTTTTAACTTCCCAAATAAAGTCTTCAACCTTGAGTATGGTCTTTGAGTTGGTGTGGCCACTGCAATGAATTATCTAATCCATCTGAGAAGTAGTGTTGTGAAACAGCTGGTATCAGAATTGGTAAGGAGGATAGAGGCATATCTAACCCCAGTTCCTAGAAATTGGTCTTGAGATGTTGAACTTGACTCTCCTACTCCTTTTGTTACATCAGAACTCAGACACAGTTGCCCCATATCACTTTTAAATGTGCACAGAAGAGAAACTGAAAACTATGGTAAAATGAAATTACATGGTCTGGCTCTTCTGTCCAGTCTTTTAAACTCCCACCAAATGACTGGGATGGAACAAGCAAATATGGCGGAGAGGATACTAACGCAGGAGAATTCTGGCATTCAGCTGGAAATGAAATAGGCCATCTCAGAAGCAGAATCAGAGTACCCCAATGAGTGCCCAAATGAGCAAAGCCAGGAGTGAAGTATGCCAGCAGAGCAGCACCACCAAGAGACCATGCGACACAGGAGAGGAGTACACTAAGCAAGAAGAGAATAATAGCGGGGTTCCCAGACTCTAGGACTAGTACATCTGAATGCTTTAGGCTGGAAGGCTACCTTGCAGACCGTAGTGCCTTGTGGCTATTTATCAGGGCTAAGGGAGCCTTTTAAGTCTCACCAAAGCAGGGCAGAGGCCAAGGGACCACATGGCTAAGAGGCCAAGGCCAAAGAGAGAGATGTCTGCCAAGGTGTGTGAGAAGCAGTACTGCGGACAAAAGAATTGTATCCTTAACATTTTGTAGTGTTAGCATCTCTAGTAAACTCTTTTGATAGTATTCTCTTTGAAGCCAGTGAAGTGGATTACCAAACCCAGCAGGCAAGTAGAGTGTCATGGGTAGGGACTGTTGGTATGAAAACAAGGTAAAGAAAGCTGGAGATTGGAGCCATGTCAGACCTCTGCCTCATAGGAATCATCCTGAGGCAGATAGGAGTGTTGGTTTCTTCAGACGCTACCCCCATTCCATGTCCTCATATACCAATGTGTTCACAGTGATTACTTCTGATTAGTTCAATAATGCATGGTTTTGTTTGTTCCTTTTTCCTACACAGCAGTATTTATTTCGGTAACCATTTTTTAAATTTGCAAGTAATGATATTAAAGATATGTGATTTCAGTTTATTTGTTCAGGGGTGGAAATAAACTACATTAATCTAGGTTAATGCATAGCAAATTATATATTTCCCATAGAAATAAAAATTTCATTTAGACCAGAGATATTTGTGTTATATGCTTTTCCCATTTTTCCATATAAGAAACTCATGATTGGAGAACTTCCAGTGACAGCAAGTAGAGTAAGGGGTTTGGAGGGAGAAGATGGGGGAAAGAAACCAATACAAGGAGTCCATGTAGAAAAAAATGTTTGGAAACTGATTGTGGTAGCAATTGTACAATTCTGTTTGATGTAATTGAACTTTGGAATGGCAAATATATTAAACTAATAATAAAATTTTAAAAAATAAAAGCACTATCAATTCTTTTAAAACAACAAAGATATGCTTTGTTAACTAATGTATTCCAGATTGCCAGTATTGTGCACTTTGATAATATTTGTTGAATAAAAACATTAGTCACTTTTATTATCAATATTTATTGAAGGAAATAATTGAGACCTTGCAAAGTGGAAAAAAAAGTTGAAAAACATAATCATGGAGCTGTCTGTTCAACTAAATTCCAGTTAAACCAGGGATCCTAATCTGAGTCAATCAATAGAATTCAGGTATTTCAGAAAAGTGGATGGGCCAAAAAAGTACATCTATTTTCATAATGTCTTCTACTTCAATGTTATTTAACCTTTAGTTCAGCTAATAGTATAAAGAAAACCACATATCTTGTTTTTCGGTGTCTTTGAGCTGATTTCAACTCACAGCAACCTTACATACAACAGAAGGAAACACAATCAGGTGCTGCATCATCCTTACAACTGTTCTGTTTGTGTCCACTGCTGCAACCAGTCTCAATTCATCTGGTCTGATTATCTGCCGAGCATAAAGTTTTATTAAGTGTTGTGAGAGGATACACCCTGACGCACACCTTCCTTGATGTTAACCCATGCAGCATTTCCCTTGTTCTATTAGCACAACTGCCTCTTTATCCATTTACAGGTTCCGCATGAGCACAAGGAAGTATTCTAACATTCCCAGTCTTTTCAAGGTTATGCAGTTTGTTATGGTCCATGAAGTCATATGCCTTTTCATAGTCAATAAATCACAAGTAGACTCATCTTTCTGGTATTCTCTGCTTTTAGCTAAGATTCACCTGAAACCAGCAATGATATTCCTTGTTCCATATCCTCTTCTCAATCCAGCCTGCATCTGTGGCAGCTACCTGTCGATGTACCACTGCAAACATTGTTGAATCATCAACAGCAATTTTTTACTTGAATGTGATATCAACAATATTGTTCTATAATCTGCACATGCTGTTAGGTTACCTTTCTTTGGAATGGGTACAAATATGGATCTCTTCCAGTGAATAGGCATGGTAGTTCTCTTCCAAATTTATTGGAATAGATGAGTGAGTGCTTCCAGTGTTTCATCAGCTTGTGGAAACATTTCAACTAACATATCATCAATTCCTAGAGACTTATTTTTAGCTTATGGCTACAGTGAAGCTTGGATTTCTTCCTTCAGTACCAGTAGTTCTTGTTCATATGCTCTCTCTTAAAATAGTTGTATTCCACTTTTTGGTCCAGTGAGTTTGCATTCTTTCCATCTTCTTTTGGTGCTTCCTACATCATACACTATTTTACTGATTGAATCTTTTCATCTTGAAATTTGAGGGATGGTTTTTTCCTTTAGTTCTCAGTTGAAGACACCCTGATTGTGTTCTTCACCATTTGGTTTCTAAGTCTAGATCTTTGCAAATTTCAATATAATGCTTTATCTTCTCGACCTGCCCTTTAAATTTTTCTGTTCAACTCTTTGAATTCATCATTTTTTCCATGTGCCTTCACTACTCTAGAATTAAGAGCGAGTTTCAGAGTTTCTGGCATCCATTTTCATCTTTTCGTTCTTTCTTGTCCTTTGTAATGGCATTTTGCTTTCTTCGTGTGTGATGTTCTCGATGTCCTCCCACAGCTCATCAGGTCTTCTGCATTAATGTTCGATACAGCAAATCTGCTCTTGAAATTCAGGTGGCATAGACTCAGATCCTCTTATGAAACTTAGACTTACCGTACATACTCATGTATAAGCTAAGTTTTTCAGCACATTTTTAATGCAGTTTTTGTGGTAAAATTAGGTGCCTTGGCTGATATTCAGGTTGGCTTATACTCGAGTATACACGGTATTTTAATTTTCTTCAACTTCAACCTGACTTACATCTGAATAGTTGATGGTCTGTTCCACAGTCAGTTCTTGGCCTCGCTTTAGCTGCTGATACGGAGTTTCTCCATCGTCTCTTCCCACAGATGCAGTCAATCTGATTTCCTCCTATTCCATTTGGAGAAGTTCATGTGTAAAGTCACTGCTTGTGTTGTTGAAAAAGGTATTTTCTATAAGTAAGTCATTGGTCTTGTAAAATTCTATCATGCGATCTCCAGCTTCGTTTCTATTGCCAAGACCATATTTTCCAACTACTGTTCCTTCCTCTGTTTCCAATTTTTGCAACTATCAATGCATCTTGATTGAATGCTTCATCAATGTTAGGCTGAAGACATTGGCAAAATTTTTCAATTTCTACATCACTAGTTTTAATGATTGGTGTATAAATTTAAATAATCATTATATTGACTGGATTTCCTTCAATGTATATGGATATACTCATATCATAGACAACATTGTACTTCATGATATATCTTAAAATGTCTTGTATGACAATGAATGTAATGAAATTCTTCTTGAACTCATTCCTGGCACAGTAAGCCATATGACTCTGATTCGAAATGGCCGATACTAGTCCATTTCAGCTCAGTAATGTTTGTTACATTTCATTTCTGAATTTTTTTCACATCCATTTTTTTTTCTAGATTTAGATACTTCATGCATTCTAAATAACAATTAGTAATAGACATTTGCATCTGTTTCTTCTCATTTTGAGTCATGTGCCCCATCAGCAAAAGAAGGTCTCAAAGGCTTTCCTCCATCTAAGTCACTATGGTCAACTCTACTTTGAGGCAGCTCTTCCTGAGGAACATTTTAAGTGTCTTCTAATCTGAAGGACTTATAGCATTATTTCTGACAACGATCTGCTGCTATTCATAATAAGGCTGTCAGCTTATCGGCAGTTAAATCCTCAGCAGTAGACAACCTATTCCTTCTTCATAGTCTGTTCTGATTCTAGAAGCTCTGCAGAAACCTGTTCACTTTGGGTGACCCTGAAGGTATTTGAAACACCAGTGGCATAGCTTCTAATATCACAGAAACACACAAGACACCACAGTACAAAAAACTGATAGGCAATATAAACAATAGAGATCCAAGATAATTTCTTAAATTATTGCCACTGAAGACACTTTGAAATATCATGTAAGTACATCAGTATTCAGAATGCTCACTACTATTAGATGTGCTACCAAATCTTATTAAATGTACTAAAGAGGTATATACACTTTTAGAACAAATATACCATAGCATGTGACTTAGGTCTGAAAAAGTTGAATCCAAAGCTAGTAGTGCAAAAAGCAGGGAAAAGCAAGTTTATTACTACTGCAGAATTCTCAATTGGTTCACATAAGCATAACAGCAAGATTGGGCTAAATGCATGTTTTCTTGATAGTCTGTCTAAGAAGTCTGAGGGGATACCTCCCCCCCCCAAAAAAAATGGGGAAAAAGCTCCACTACGTGGAGTATTAGTGCACATTTTTCCTGCTAGGTGAGCATGGAGTTAGTACACCAGTGATGTCACATGGAAAGGTTCGGTTTGTTCAGAGTGAATTTTTCGGAAAAGCAGTTTCACTTAAGCCTCATTTTTTTTGATGGCTGATTCAAGAGAAGAGCGTGTGGTTGTGAAATTCTGTTTCCTACTAGGGAAAAATGCCTCAGAAACTTGTGATGTTGAACACAGCTTGCAAGGACAGCGCTATGGGAAAAACTCAAGTGTATAAGTGAGTGGTTTTCTCAGTTCAAAAAAAGTGAATCTCGATTGATGACAAACCTTGTTCTGAACATCCATCAACTTCTGAATGGATGAAAATGTCAACTCTTAGTGCCTTTGGAGTTCAATCTGCCAGGTCAGACTGTTAATCAAGCTTTCTATTTAGAAGTTCTGAAAAGATTGCATAACTGTGTGGCAGTACAGGCCTGATTTGTGACAGACGGGGGACAGGCTTTGCCACCACAATGCACCTGCTCACGCAGTCATTTCAGTACACCAGTTTTTGTCGAAAAACAGCACGGTTCTATTGCCCCACTCACCTTACTCACCTGACCTCACTCCGTGCAACCTCTTTTTGTTTCCATGAATGCAGAGACATGAAAGGACAACAATTTGACTATGCAGAAGAGATGAATTAAAAAAAAGATGGAGGTGCTGTCAGCCATTCAAACAGATGAGTTTGAAACATGTTTCCGAGAATGGAATCACAGATTTGACAAATGTATTATTATGTGTAATGGGGAGTACTTGGAAGGTGATGGGGTTCTTTGGTAAAAAATAGAAATACATAGCTTTGGAAAAAAAATTCCATTTTGGAGGGGTATCCCTCATAATTAACATCTTAGTACATCACCATCCTTTATTCTAGAGACTGACTTGCCCTCCTTTATCTCCCACAAAGATAGAACACAAGAATTCTCAACAGGAACTATTAATATGAAATCACTGGACTGAGATACAATTCACATTAACTGTGAGCAGAATAATATTGCTGAAAAGGTGGGGGATTGTGTGAAAATTTATACAGTGAAATGGAGGAATTCCAAAAAATAATTCAATAAAATTTCATAACAGATAAGGACATAACCTTCCCCACTGACAAGGCCCACCCGTGTGTCCAGCACAGATGATGAAAACCGATGCATGGCAAAGCAAATCACTATGAAATCTCAGAACTATGGCTATAAAGTAGACTGCACTGACTTTGAGACAGAAATAGATTTCATACAAAGGATAAAGAATTTAAAAGGCATCAAATGGCAAACTACCTTACCACAGTGAAAGCAAGGTATTGAGTAATGCTTTCAAATATTAAAAGTAAATTATTTCTAATGTAGAATTCTATACTCTGGATTCAGATCATGAACTAATAAACAGGATGGTAGACAGACATTTTCAGACATGTATGTTTTCAAAAGATTTACAACCATATACCCTTTCGCGATAAGGTACTAGAATCTTTACAAAACATGTGAGTTTTAGGTCTATCCACTTAGTAGAACTAACTCAGCAGCAAGATAAATTAAATCTTAAGGTTAATGGTGACCATAATATACTAGGATTATCATTTGCAACAACAACACTTATAAATAAGAAATCCACCAGACCTTCAAATTAAGCCAAGCAAAGTTTCTTTAAGCAAATAAATTTTGATTGAATATCTATATATAGATGTACAAACACAACTAGAGAAAAAGGTTTGGATTCAATTAAGGTTATGACTATAAAAAGTAAACCAAGGGAGAAGAATAAACCTCTATTTCCTCCCCAAAATAAAATGCTGTCAAGGGGAAAAATAAGGTACATCTAAAACATAAAGGACTATATCCTAATAAACCCAAAATTATTTTATGTTAGAAAATAAGAGAAAAAATGTGCAGTAACACCATTGCAAACAAAATGCTACAGAGGAATAAAGTATATATAAAATTAAAATACTAATCTAACCAAAATTACAAAAGGAATATGTTGGGAAAATGAGGAAAGATGACAAGTAGGAACCCACAGGTAAGCTAAATATTAATCTTACATAACAAGGCATCAGGACAGATAGTTTAAAGAGCTATTTTGTGAGGTGCCATTGAGTCGTTCGGTGCCTTTGGGTCAGTTCCAACTCAAAGTAACCCTATGCACAAAAGGAGGAAACACAGATTAGTCCTGCACCATCCTCTCAGCTGATCTTATGTTTAAGCCCACTGCAGCCACCGTGTCAATCCAGCTGATTGAAGACTGCTTTTTCACTGCCCCTCCACTTTGTCAACCGTAGTATCCCTTACCAGGGACTGGTGCTCCTGGTAGCATGTCCAAAGGACTAAGACAAAATCTCTCCATCCTTGCCTCTAAGAAACAATCAAGCTGCACTTTTTCCAACACACATTTGTTTGTTCTTTGGACAATCCATAGTAGTTTCAATATTCTTCACCAACATTATGTTCAAATGCATTGATTTTTCCTCAGTCTTTATTCAATGTCCAACTTTCATGTGCACATGAGGCAATTGAAAATGCAGGAGCCTAAAGGGCAGCTTGAGCCACTGTCTAAGCCACTGTCTGAATTGCTGTAAAAATCTGAAATTTTTACAGATTTGTTCATACATGGTCAGTTTATCTGCAGACTGAACAATGTAGCACTTTGCCAAAAATAAGTGTAGCACTGCTTAAACATTATGTAACACCAGTTGTTTATAATTGGGGTCTGTGGTGCATTTTGTACTTTCTGCATGTTATGGTATTTAATCTATCAGTCAACAAAAATAATGTCCTTAAGGAAAAAAAAAAAGGAAATGCCATGGCTTGGGTCAGGTACAGATCAGTCCTCAAAATAACATACTTGCTTTTCAATACTTTAAAAAGATCTTATGCAGCAGATTTACCCAATGCAATGTGTCATTGATCTCTTGCCTGAGGCTTTGATGAATATTGATCAAGGATTCAATCAAGATAAAATCCTTGACAACTTCAATCTTTTCTTCATTTTTCATGACCTTTTACCTATTGGTCCAGTTGTGAGAATTTTAGTTTTCTTTACATTAAATTGCAATCCATACTGAAGACTGCAATCCTCAATCTTCTTCATTAAGTGCTTCATGTTCTCATTTTCAGCAAGCATGATTGTTGTCACCTGCATACCAAGGGTTGTTAATAAGCCTTCCTCCGATCTTGATATAGCATTATTCATATAATCTAGCTTCTCTGATGATTTGCTCAGCATACAGCTAGAATAAGTATAGTGAGGACACAATCCTGATGCATACTTTTCTTGATTTTAAACCACGCAGTATTCCATTGTTCTGTTCGCACAACTGCTTCTTGATCCTACAGAGGGTATAAATGTACCTAAAGTGGGTATATATACCACAAAAACATTTATTGCCATCCAGCCAATTACAACTTACAGTGACCCTACAGGACAGGGTTTCCAAGACTGTCCAGGACAGCGCCCGCGTTTCCAAAAGCGTTAAGTCTGGAAACCGTAAGCCTTGAGCGGAGCAGCTGGTGGTTTCCAAATGCCGACCTTGTGGTTAGCAGCCCAACACTTAACCACGATGGAACCAGGGATTATACACACGTAGACGCAGAAAGAGACAGGAGTGGTAGGAGGAAAACGTTTTTCCCTCTACCATTACAATGTCCTGATGTAAGAGCTCAATTAGTCAAATGCTAATGCTTGGTCTCTATACTGATTACTCTGTGATTAAGACTAAGAATGTTCATTCTTCTCTACCCTTTTTCCCCTTGGGAACTGCACACAGTAAAAAAATATATATATATATCCACTTCACCATTTGCATACTACTCTCCTGGCCTGGCGAATGAGTCAGTTGGTCAAAGTTCAGAGCAACACCGTGCAACTTGGACTTTTGGGGCAGTAATATTAATATATTTTGCCCTCCATCACTGTTCCTTTGTCTTTGCAATTTACTCAGAAGTATAGCCATGGGTCCTTGAGACCCAACATTTACTGAACTAGCCACAAACACTGAAAAAACAGAAGGAAGTCTCTCTTGAGGAGAGAGTCACTGAGGAGTTTTGGGTAAGGTCCTGGACATTAGCATGTATAGAAAGGCTGGTGTAAAGACTCATATTAAGACAAGTAAGTCACATCGCTGCACCTGGAAGAGATTTAAATGGAGCATATGTTGCATTCGCCTTGTCAGTTGGCTTTATCTATAGGGAAGTCATTTTGCAATACGGCATGGGCTACATGGACACATAGCAAAGATAGTACTATATTCTATGGGCTTCTGTAAAGATAAGTGCTCTATTTATAAGACTTAACATTTCATCTTTGAGCCTCACCTGCTCTTACTAGATATGCCCCTAACCCAGCAGAAGAGATCCCAAGCTGGCTTATCTCCCCTACTAAATGGACCAGCTACACTCTGCTAGTCCTCAACCTAGGAAACTTCTGTTCCCGGCCAGCCTTTGGAATTACTCAAGCCAAGCACATCCACGTTGCTGTACCCAAGTGTCACTAGAAAGCCTGACTTGTTTAACCCTTGCTGGTTCTCACTATTCCTAAGTGTAACTTTCATTAACCCTGAATGACATGCAGGATCTTCCTCCTCGAAGCTGTGACTGTATATGGCTAATAAACTGTGGTCTATCTCATTGATCTAGTGTTGCTGTCATGTTTGTCCATCATGTACTACTTAGGTCACCAATGGGGTAAATAGGAAAGTGGCTTTATCTGTAACCAATGAGGTAAGACGTAGTCAGACCATACCCTCACAGACGGTAGCAGCATGGGAGGCCTACCTATCAGAGGCAGAGAACGTGTGTTCCTCAGCGAGAATACCTGGTTATTAGACAAGAGTGCCACTTAATCTCATTACAAAAACCAATGTTCTATCTTTTTAAACATTTTATTGGGGCTTGTACAACTCTTATCACAATCCATACATACATCCATTATGTAAAGTAGGCTCTAATTTAAACAGCAGTACTAGGCATAAGGAATGTTCTACTTTCAATGAAAGTTGTCTGAAAGGCAGATTTAACCACATCTGAGCCTTCGTGAAGGAGAAATCTATACAGCTGTCTAGCTTGTCATTACCTGATAATACTTTAATTTTTATAAATACTGTGGTTAAGTTAAACCTTATTCAATTTAACTTTTAAAACAGAGTGGTTTTGTGGTTTTGAACAAGATTTCTGATTTTCTCTAAAAACTATTTTACTATCTTAATTCTTTTAATTGAGGCAACTATGTGATAAAGTTCTAACAGAACAATGTAAATAGAATAAGCTATTGAAAATTAAATCATGAAACTTAATTTGATGGCACAATACCTCACCTTAGTTTATTTTTATTTTAGTAATGTGTACAGTTTCTTTCTAAATGTCCCTTGTTAGATTGTAGAACTACAGACACCTATGCTCAATTCAAGTTTTTCCTTCTACTATTCCAAAAACCATAAAACATTTCATATAATCTGAAAATGAGTTTATTTTCAAACCAGATTATATTCTATGTGAAATATATAAAGGCAATGTAGTATTAGTGGATTAGTACCCAGGCTTTGCAGCAAGACAGATACAGAACTAGGCAGCTGAATACTCAGTTTAACCTTTATTCTTCCTTTCTTCCACAGCACATACCTAACATTACAGCTAGTAAACCTTTTACACAGTCGATTGTTCCAAACACTTTTAAAAAATTGTATTTGTTAAACATGTTTTTAAGTACCATCAAGTCAGTTTCAATTCAAAGCTACCTCAACTCAAAGCTACAAAAGATCAAAGCACTGCCCAGTCCTGAACCATCTTCACATTTGTTATGTTCAAGCCCACTGTTGCAGCCACTGTGTCAATCCATCTTGAGGGTCTTTTTTTCTGCTGCCCTTTTATGTTCCCGAGCCTGATGCCCTTTTTCAGGGAATGGACTCTCCCGATAACATGTAGAGAACATGACTTGAAGTCTCACCATCCTTGCTTCTAAAATGCATCTAACGGCACCTCTTCCAAGGCAGATCTGTGGGTTCTTTTAGAAGTACATGTTGCTTTCAGTATTCTTCCCTTCCTTATTCAATGTCCAACTTTCACATGCATAAGAGGTGACTGAAAATGCCCTGGCCTGGCTCCTTGCCTTTCAACAGTTTAAAGTAGTCTCTGGCAGAATATTTACCCAATGAGTCATTTGACCACCTTCCATGAGCACTGATTGTGAATCCAAGCAAGATGAAATTTTTGACAACTTTAATCCTGTCTCCATTTATCATGAATTACCTATTGGTCCAATTGTGAGGATCTGGGGTTTTTTGACATTAAATTGCAATCCATATTGAAGGCTGCAATCCTTAATATTTACCAGTAAGAGTTTCAAGTCCTCCTCACTTTTGGAAGCAAGGTTGTGTCATCTGCATATCAAAAGCTGGTAATAAGCCTTCCTCGATCCTGATGCTGAATTCTTTTTCATATAATTCCAGCATCACAGCAACACAAAAGCCACCAAAGTACAATAAACTGACAAACGGTGGTTCTGTAACATACCTTACCATTAAATATTAAAGTAAGTCAAATGAGAAGGAAAAAGAAGATTCTTGCTAAACAAAATAGGCTATTTTAGTCAGTAACAGCAGGCCATTAAAAACATGCTGTTAAATTTGTCATGGGTTGTTGTATGCTATATGTCACCAAGTCAACTTTGACTTACAGTAACCTGAAAAAATAAGGGAAAGCAGCCCCAGGGGCTACCAAGGCTGTAATCTTTATAGGAACAAATAGTCAAGTCTTTTCTCCCACAGAAAAGTAATGAGTTCCAAATGCTAATCTTTAACTTAGCAGCTGTTTTCCCACTGCCCTACCAGGGCTCCTTATTTTGGGGTGAAATAAATTTTATATAAATGAAGTTTTAAATAAATCAATATATTTATATAAATACTTTTTACATAAATAAAATTATAAAATATGGAAGAATATAACATTCCAAAAGAAGATGCATTCATACTGTTTCACGTGGTTTTATGCTGCCCCACGTCAATGAAAAACCAACTGAAAATCATGAGCTATCATGTGCTATCACAAGCAAAACATACAAAATGAAAATTCCAGCAAATAATCCCTAAAAAGCCCTGATTGTAAAGCAAAAGGTTTACTAATGGACCTAGCATAGTGTCTCCACAAATACATGTAAACATGTAAATGTACACATGCATTTAACACAGAGTACACATAGAAAACATGCCTGCTACTTATATAAAAAAGCATGTAACTTATTTAATACATATTATTTGTATAATATTGTATTTCAACTGATTTTCAATTAAATATTTAACAGATTAAAACCAACTCTAAATAAATACAGACCTTTAAAAATGTTTCCCTGTGGAGTATGAAATCCTGAGAAATTTCAATCAAAATAAATAAAATTGTCCCACATCCATAAAATGTAATTTCACCATGAAAGACTAGTTTGTTTTATACTTAAAGGCACTGCCACTGAATCCATTCCAACTCACTGAGTCCATTCCAACCCCCTACGCAGGAGTCTAAAACTTTGTAAATGTTTATGGAAACAGACAGCCTAGTCTTTTTCCCTCTGAGCTGCTAATGGATTTGCACAGCCAACCTTGTAAGAAACAGCCCAACTCAGGGACTTCATAAAATGTTTTGCTAGTGGGCAATCACATGCATAGCAGGAAAAACATTACAAGTAATACTGTTCTACAATTTTTCTTTGTAAACAAAGTAGGTTCCTTATAAATAGGTAGCATCTTTGAGATACAAACTGGACTTACTTACCTACCCAGTTACTATTAAGGATAGACTCCGTCTAGTCTAATAAAGAGGTTTCAATTGATTCATACACAATATATGAGAATCTTCACTTCAATTCTGACTTCATCTCAGAATGGATTTAAATGGATTTAAACTTAGAACTACATGAATTCTCTACTTCTATAGTTGTCGAGGGATTCCTGGTGGAACTATTGGTGTTGGGCTGCTAATCATAAGGTCAGCAGTAAAAACCCTCCAGCCCCAGCTGAGGGAAAAAGATGAGATTGTCTGCTTTTGTAAAGATTTACAGCCTCAGAAATCGTATATAGCAGTGGTTCTCAACCAGTGGGTCACGACCCCTTTGGGAATCAAAGGACCCTTTCACAGGGGTCGCCCAATTCATAACAGTAGCAAAATTACAGTTATGAAATAGCAATGAAAATAATTTTATGGTTGGTGGTCACAACATGAGGAACTGTATTAAAGGGTCATGGCATTAGGAAGGTTGAGAACCACTGCATATAAGGTCACTATGAGTTTGAAGATTAACTTTTCTTTGTGTTGAGGCAACATTTCATTACTTTTGTATTTGAACACTATTGCTAAATAAAAATCTTGATGGGAATTATTATTTCTTTCAAGAAATATTTGTTGAAGCGCTGGCTTACCATGTGCTTGGCATGTACACTATGGGTAAAGTGGGTAGTATGCAGAGTCTATGTGCTCCTTACCTCAACGTCTGAAAGGGCAGTCAATTAGCCTGGAAAAGTATAAACAGGGAGGAAGCTTTGGAAAAACCCAGACTTAAATCCTAGCTCTACTATCTGCTATGCATTAGACCAGTTCACTAATGTCTCTTTCTTTCGTTATAAAATGAGCTTAAAAGCTACAACTTCACAATTATTTTACAAATTAAATGTAAAAATTACATAAAGCACAATGGTGTGAACATTACTGTTCAAAATATCCCCAAATTCAGCGTTTGACACATATAGTTTATTCAACATCTCCTGAATGAATATTTGAGCAAAAATCCTTAAATGTCTTTTCTAAAAATGATTATGTACACCACAGTTTGTACAATGGAACTCTGGATTAGGTTAGAGGTCAGAACACACCAGGCAGCCCCCAAGAGTGAGATGAAGTCCTCCACCCCTGTGCAGACATCCAGTCTCAGACACCCTGCACAGGAATCACATTCATGGCAGTACATTTACTGTTTGCTTTATGTTTTAGATTTGTTTGTTTCTTTGTTGCACAAAATATAAGTAATTAACACCTTTCTCTTTGCTTTATGCTCTTCTTCTATTTATGCTTTCAAATGTTTAGTTATGTTCATATACATATGAATGTCATCTAGGAATTTAAAAGAACAAAAATTTTTATAAACCACATACTGACCCAAACTGCATACCCTTGCCTAAAGCAAAATTTGATAGGCAATTTAAGTAACAAATGCATAAATAAATATCTTGTCAGAATAGCCCATGCCCTCACTACAAGGCATAGCAAAATTAATTCACCAACCACACTGACAATTGAGTCCACCAACCTAAACAAATGCATGAATACAAAGGTGCTTCTGAGCATCACTTTTTACATAGCTCAACATTATAAAATGTTGCTGAAAACATTATTTTGAGTTAGTATGGGTAAAATCATTTTATGAATGCTAAAATTTACCTGCTTGAGTCCTTCATCAGTCAGTTTGTCCTGGTTGCCTACATGCACTTTCTGAAGTAAAGGACAATGAGAGGCAACCGCAATAATAGAGGTGTCCGAAAGCTGTTTACACCTGTAGGCTGTATACCTAAGAAGTCCAGGACACTTGAATGCTAACACACACACGCCAGTATCGGACATACTGCGACAATCAGAAATGTTGATTTCAATGATATTCTGACTTCTTGATGCAATTTTTTCCAATAATTCATCAGTGACCTATAAGAGGAAAAAAAAGAAGTTCAAACTTTTGCTAAAGATAGACCATATTTTCTAGATTTTTATTAAATTTTCCCCAATGAATATATAAAAAATAGATTATTGCATGAATACCACAAACAAAATAAAAACATTTTTATTTCATATTACAGCAAAACAAGAATATGCATGCTAGTTTTAATTTAAAACCTAAGATCAGTCACTAGTGGGATGACTCAATTTAATTCAACTTCACTAGACTCACCAAAAACTCACCACAAACAAAACAGCATTGTGATTTTAGATATTTATTTTTAGCCCAGCAGTGGTTAGACCATCAAGTTATGAATCTTGTCTTTTTCCAGTTGATATAAAATGATTTCACAAAGTTAATTTCAATTGTTTTGCCATTTCGATCAAAATACGATTTCACATACAAGTAGGTTTCAAAACAGTTCAAGGCAAAATTTTATTCTTTTAATTCCATTTTCTCAAAAACTTTTGAAGCCTTCTCATACGGCATAGGAAATACATCACTTTGTATGGTATCAAGATACCGACATACCAAGCTGTTGGTCTGCGACAAACAGCTCTTCTCAAAAGACTAATGCTACTTAGAAGTAATCTTAAAATAAACATGATGAAAACTCATGCAGCCATCTGAAAAAATAGATTAATTACTATATACATGTATACTCATGTCGGTATAGATAATACAGATATCCCTCACCCAAATTTCTAAAAATAAAACAGTTAGTATTTTCAAGTCTTTTGGGTAAGTAAAAGAAACAAAACACACATGAGCTTCAGAATCGGAGGAGGAAAGAACTGGTATCCAGGAGCAACAACAAACTCTCTTTTTACTTACAATGCACACAGCACAGTTCCTAGTTCCCACAAAGGCTAACCTCTGTCATATTTGTTTTTCCTTTTCCAGCCCTCACTACCAGAAGCAGGGGAGAGCTATTCTTAGTTTAAGTTTACAATAACGAGTTATGATACCCAGGGGTAATGAAGTAAAGAGCCATGGATTACTTGACACTTGCCTTCTCTCCCGTCTATCACCTACAACTAGCCAAATACTTACCATTCTCCTGGACCCATATTTCATGGGCCCAGGTGGGTAAGTGACTAATTCTATAAAACAGAAAGAGAATAAATTTCCATATATACTCAAGTATAAGCTGACCCGAATATCAGCCGAGGCACCTAATTTCACCACAAAAACTGCATAAAAAATGTGCTGATAAACATGGCTTATACAGGCGTATATATGGTATAGTATGTTCTGAAACTATATAGTTTTGTCTAAAGTACATGATTTATATGGTACGAGTGATGTGCTGGAATTGGCCCTTAACAATTCACAGCACCCAGTTGTGTACACCTTTTTCCAAATTTAGTGACATCACATTGGGAACGTGAAGTTGGTTACAATAGTATTTACATCCTGGAACCTGGCAAGACAAACATAAGGGATTCTTTTGGGGGGAAGGGGGGTGGGAGGGGGTAGGTAGAACCTGATTATTAAACCTCTACCAGCACAACACCGTGTACTACTAACATGGGATAACTTAGAGATTTAAAATATCATATATACTCATGGACAAGCTGAATTTTCCAGCACATTTTTAATGCAATTTTTGTGGTAAAATTAGGTGCCTTAGCTGATATTCGGGTTGGCTTGTACTCGAGTATATACAGTACTGAAATTCTTACTGTATGTTTTCATTTATTTCCAATGTAAACTATTGACTACCAAGTTTGAGGAGTTAATCAAAAATTCCAACAAACTGCAATCATCTCCGTGAACTCTAACTTTGTCCTAATCTATGCCAATGATACACATATTGGGCAACCACTTAAAAATGGTAGAATAGAAAATCATAAAAAGGAAGCGAAAAATATATATATTAATTTGACTTCGATCTCTTCATGTGGGGAAAAAAACCCACAGGAAAATAACAGTACAAACCTAGAATTACTGTAAGGGTTAAGTAAATCAGTATGTATGAAACTTACAGAACAGTCTATGCTTATTATTGAAGTATAATCCATAATGAAGGCTTTGATCTTCATCAGTAAGTGCTTTAAATCTTCACTTTCACCAAGCAAAGTTCTGACACATGTAGATGGCAGGTTGTTAATAAATTTTCTTTCAATCCTGATGCCAAGTTCTTCTTGATATAATCCAGCCACCCACTACTATTTGCTCACCATCCAAACTCAATGTGTGGTGAAATTACATAACCTTGACACACACCTTTTTTCTTTTTTTAAATTAAAAGATCATTTTATTGGGAGCTCTTACAGCTCTTCTAACAATACAACATTGATTATATCAAGCATATTTGTGCATATGTTGCCATTATTTTCTAAATATTTACTTTTTATTGAGCCGTTGGTTTCAGCTCCTC
Organism: Echinops telfairi; assembly: GCF_000313985.2. NCBI lineage: Eukaryota > Metazoa > Chordata > Mammalia > Afrosoricida > Tenrecidae > Echinops > Echinops telfairi. The sequence continues at coordinate 36,682,253 of NW_022111373.1, read as the reverse complement.
TTTCCTCCCCCTCTCCCACCCTGGCCCATGACCCCTGATAAATTAAAAATTATTGTTGTCTTATCTTTTTTTAATCATTTTATTGGGGGGCTCATATATCTCTTATCACAATCCATACATACATCCATTGTGTCAAGCACATTTGTACATTTGTTGTCATTATCATTCTCAAAACACTTGCGTTCTACTTGAGCCCCTAGTATCAGCTCCTCATTTTGTCCCCTCCCTCCCTCATGAATCCTTGATAATTTATAAATTATTATTATTTTGTCATGTCTTGCACTGTCCGATGTCTCCCTTCACCCAGTTTTCTGTTGTCCATCCCCCAGGGAGAAAGTTATATGTAGATTCTTGTAATCAGGTCCCCCTTTCTACTAGACCCTCCCAGTATCACCATTCTCAGCACTGGTCCTGAAGGGATCATCTGTCCTGGATTCCCTGTGTTTCCAGTTCCTATCTGTACCAGTTACATCCTCTGGTCCAGCCAGATTTGTAAGGTAGAATTGGGATCATGATCGTGTGTGGGCGGGGGGTGAAGGAAGCATTTAAGAACTAGAGTAAAGTTATATGTTTCATCATTGCTACACTGCACCCTAACTGGTTCGTCTCCTCCCGCGACCCTTCTGTAAGGCGATGTCCAGTTGCCTACAGATGGGCTTTGTGTCCCGAATCTGCACTCCCCCTCATTCACAATGATATGATTTTTTGTTCTTTGATGCCTGATACCTGATCCCTTGGACACACCTGATCCCTTCGACACCTCGCGATCTCACAAGCTACTTCTTCCATGTGAGCTTTGTTGCTTCTGAGCTAGATGGCCACATGTTTACCAACACACACCTTTCTTGATTTTAAACCATGCAACACCCTTTTGTTCTATTCAAACAACTGCCTCTTGGTCTTTGTTCTACTCAAACAATTGCCTCTTAGTCTAGTGTAGATTCCACAGGGGCACCATTAAGCATTCTAGAAAATCCTCATTCTCCACAATGTTATCTAAAATTTGTTATAAGCTGCATAAATGAATGTTTTGCATAGTCAAAACAACATAGGTAAACACCTTTCCAGTATTTTCCGTTTTCAACCAAGATCCATCTTACATAGCAATATTGTCGCTCATTCCACATCCTTTCTAAAGCCAGTTCAAATTTCTGGCGGTTACCATTTGATACATTATTAACAACAGTCTTCTAATTATTTTTAGCAAAATTGTGCTTGCATAAAATACTAATGGTATTATTCGATACTGTTTGCATCCTATCAGGTTACGTTCTTTGAAATGGGCACAAATATGGATCTCTCTTCAGACAGTTGCTCAGATAGCTGTGTTCCAAATTCTTTGGCATACACAAATGAGGGTTTCCAGTGCCACATCTACATGATGAAAAATCTCAACTGGTATTCCTGGAACCTTGCTTACTGCCAATGCCGTCATTACAGCTTGCTTATCTTCCATTAATACCGTCAGTTCTTCATCATGGCTAACTCTTGAAGTAGCCCATTCTTTCTTGAGATATTAGTTCTTTGTATTCCTTCCATATTATTTTGATGCTTCCTGCATAGCTCAACATTTTGTGAATACAATTCTTCAATATTGAACTCAAGGCTTGTTTTGTTTTTTGTTATTTTTATGCCACATGATGTTCAGCTTAAGAAATGCAAGCAAGTTCTTTCCTCTGATTTTTCTAAGTTCAGTTCTTGGCACATTTCATTAATATTCTTATTTGGCTTCTAGAGCTGCTTTTTGAAATCTCCTGTTAAACTCATTTGTTCCATCTGTTTAACACCTCTGCATTCACAAGGACGTTTCACTCTCTTCTGATACCATGTTGGTGTTTTGTCTTTCATGTCCTTTTACAAGCTTATTGCTTGTCTGATGTCCATGATGTCATTTCACAACTCATTTGTCTCTGTCCATTAGTGTTCAATGCATCAAATCTATCCATGAGATAATCCATAAATGCAGGTAGGACTTACTAAACATCACACTTTGCATACAGGAAGTACTATAACAAACATTTGTGATTATCTTCTATTACTGTACTAATAATCATAATATGTGTAGTTAGTCACAATCAGGTTACCTCTGGCTCATGGTGACCTTATGTCTAACAGAATGAAACACTGCCCAGTCCCTACACCATCTTTACCACAATCCTTTGTATGTTTTAGTTCATTGTTGTAGCAATTGTGTTCCTGCATTTAATTAAGGGTTTTCCTAATTTCTATTGGTCTTCTACTTTACCAAGCACGATATCCTTTCCTAGAAAGTAGTCTCTCCAAATGTCATCTTCAAAGCACCATACATACTCGAGTATAAGTCGACCTAAATATCAGCCAAGACACCTAAGTCGACCACAAAAACTGCATTAAAAATGTTCTGGAAAACTCAGCTTATATACAAATATATACAGTTCGTGGGTAAAGTCTAAACATCCTCAATTCTAAGGGGCATTCTTGTAGTTCTTCTAGGACTAATTTGTTACATTTTTTGGCAGTACACAGTATATTCAGTATTCTTCACCAACACCACAGTTTTTACATTATCCAACTTTTCATGTCAGCCTTTTTCATTTTATAACTCAAATACATTGAATAAATATACTGCACAAGACCACTTTACAGTGTTAAAAAGCAAGGATGTTACTTTGAGGACTAAAGTGAAATTGACCCAAGCTATGGTATTTTCAATAACAACAAATACGTGTAAAAGTTGATGAGATAGTTAAGGTACATTGTGGCAGCCTGGCCAATAAACACATGTGGGACTAATTGGAGGGTGGCGGAGAGATAAATGGCTTGGTGAGCCTCGCCTTTCTTGGTCTCTTGGTCTCTTGCTTTCTGATGGTGAGACCAGGGTGCAGCTGCCTTAGCCAGTTCCCTGCTTTAGCTGGCAAGGCTCACTTCCTGTGGGATATCCCTGAGGAGAAGCCACATGGACCTACCCTGATGCGGCCCTGGGTGTTGGAGCTGACGTGTGGAGACCCCAGCCTGCGCTGAGATGCTTACATACTCACTGATTCGGCTTTCCTCCTCCAGTCGGTGTCATTGCGTGTGTTTTGTGAGATTGAGGAGAACTTTGCAGATAGGTGTCGGACATATGGGCTAATGTTGGACTTATGGGCTTGGACAGCACTGGGTTGGGATGCTCTTAATGTACACTTACCCTTTAGATAAAACTCTCTCTTATACATATGAGTTTCTGTGGATTTGTTTCCCTGGTTTATGCAGACTAACACAGTTGGATATTGAATAAGGAACCAAAGAAGAATGAACGCATTTGAATTATGGTGCCAATGAAGAATATTGACAATATCTTGGACTGCCAAAAGAACAAATCTGAAGTATAGCCAGAAGCTTCTTAGAGGCAAGGATGGTGAGACTTCGTCTGATGTACTTTGGACATGTTATCAGAAGAGACCAATCCCTGAAGAGGATACCATGATTGCTAGAGAAGCAGCAAATAAAGAGGACGGCCCTCAATCGATGGACTGACACAGATACTGCAAAAATGGGCTCAAATACACGAACAACGATGAGCATGGCTCAGGGCAGGGTTGTGTTTCTTTCTATTGTACATAGGGTCAAAAGCAACTCACATATGCATGATGTGACTGAAAAGACCATGGATGGCATGAGTCAGACAAAATGAGCCAGTGTTCCAAATGGCACCTCTGTTATTAAAAACTTAGGGAAATTCTTTTGACCTGATCTGCCCAACGCACTGTGACATTCTGATGTACTGACTGCTACTTCCATGGATGTTTCTTGTTGATCCACATAGAAAGAACCTGCTGTTAATTTCATCTTCGTCTGCATTTATCACACTATTTATAGTCAGTTTTGAGGATTTTTATTTTCTTCATGTATAATCTGTGCTGAAAGGTATAAGTAGTGTCTGACTTTCATCAGTAGTATTTCAAGTTATATTTTCTTCAAGGAATTTGTAACACCTGAAAATTACTGTCAGTGTGTTACACTGTTGTTGATATGATTCTGGAAGCCAGGCCACTAGAATTTCTAAAATTATTATAGTCAGCAAAGTTTTCAGACTACAAAAGACTAGGAAGAAAGGCCTGACAATATATTTTTTAAATTATGCAATTGATCATAGTATTTTCAAAAATAAGAAAAATGTGTATTTTTTAAATGGAAGTGACAAAAGAAAAGAGAGTAAGAAGAAAACACTAATTAGCAGCCAACATTAAGAAATCATGTACACCATGAGACATTGGCTTCAACTTGAATTCAAATACACACACACACACAAATCACAATAATACATAGCACCATAGATTAAAATTATTTGAAGTAACTATGTTAAAAGTTATAGTAAGAAACATTATTTCTGAAAAGTAACAAAGATATTTTTTAATTTAGTAGGTCAAATTCACTTTTTCTCAGAATCAAATTCCATACCTGCTGACGGCTACTAAGGTCCAGCTGCTTCCAAAACTGGAAATCTAAACAAAGATCACGCCAATACTTGCAAACCAATGATGCAGAAAGGCAACGCTCATCCAGGGACAAATTGGAAAATATCTATAAAGTGAAAAGGAAGAATATGTTAATACATAGCAAATATTTTTAAAGCATAGAAAAAAAAGCATAGGTAGGGTTATTTATTTGTTAGGTAATAATTACTTTATACAGCATGGGAGGGGAACATTTGGCAAAGGAGCCTAAAATCATTAATACTAGCTAACATCACACACCTCAGCAAAGAGAAGCAGTTCTAGCCATCACATCAGGGTGAGTTAATTAAATGTTGGACCAGTATGGCCTGTGAATTATGTCATAAATATTCAAGTGGTCTTAGGACAAAAAAGGTTCCCCACCCATGTTTTAGAGTATAAGACAACCTTGCATACCATTATCAAGAGCATCAGTGTTCGGGCCTATTCTAAAGAGAAGGTGTGGTGTAGGAGTTTGAGAACAAGGGTGCTGTTACAGTTGAGCTAAGACCACTGGAGAATGAGCAAAGGAGGAGGTGTGTGGGGCAGGAGAGGGGGTGGGGTTGGACATTCTTATATGTTTTAACTGAAAAGATAATCCAAAAACTAATTTTTTTTAAAATTCTTAACCTTTGGAGGAGGGAGAAAAAAGAGAGGACATAATGAATGTACACTGTGTTGTTTTTTTAACCTTATGATTAAACTTAAGCAAATGATGGAAAAAAACCTAGAACAAAAATCATACAGAGAAGACATAATAAATGTACATAGCTTTGTTTTTATTTTTAACTTATACTTAAAGCAAATTATTAAAAAAAACAATCCTAGAACAAAAATCACATCTAAAGTATTTTTTCTAGAAACTCATAACCCCAGCCTCATACTGAGATAAACATCACACCCAAATGAGGGGCATTCTAAAAAATATGTGACTAGGAGGACTCAAAAAAACTAAGGTAAAGAAAAAAAGCCAGGATGACTGAGAAATGACCATGCACCAGAAGAGACCATGGAACTAAGGGGACAAATAATACAATCCCAAACATTAATGGGAAAACTGGTAAAATCCAAATAAAAACTGGGGTTTTCTTCATAGTAATGTACCAATGTTGGTTTCTTAATAGTGACAAGCATGCCACAGTAACATGAGAGGAAACTGAGAATGGATGAGGGGTATACAGGAACTCTGTATCCTACATTTGTCACTGTTCTGTAAGCTTAAAATACTTGAAAACGGAATATTTGTTTTCTTAATATTTTTAAATAGTAGATCTTAAGAATGGGAGGATCACATCTAGGACCAATAGGTTTTTAAAACTAATACAATGTGTGGAGTATACTGAGATTCTGAATTGAACCTAAAAAATATTTTATTGAGAAAATCAGATAAAATTGAAAACTAAAGTTACTAGAAGATTTATATTAGCCTTCCCTTTTCCAAAACTCAAACTCACTGCCATCAAGTAGATTCCGACTCATGGTGGGCTAGAGGCCAGGGTAGAACGGCTCCTGTGGGTTTATGAGACTGAACTCTTTATTGGAGTAGAAAGTCTAATCTTTTTCTCCAGAGGAGAGGCTGCTAATTTCAAACTGCCAACCTTGAGGTTATCAGCCCAATGTGTAACCATATACCACCAGGGCTCCACTTATTTTTTTTTTTTATTTAATCCTTTTATTAGGGACTCATACAACTCTTATCACAATCCATACACACATCAATTGTGTAAAGCGCATTTGTACATTCATTGCCC
>NW_022111373.1:36653323-36674302 GCF_000313985.2 Echinops telfairi | reverse complement strand
GTCATCTGCTCCTGTGTGCTCTGGTCAGATATATCCTTCTCCCAAAGGTGCAGATTCAGGCCATCCTTTGAAATAAATTCTTCTCGGGGGAGGGGCAGAGGGCTCCACTTTTTATGCTGTTATTATATGGTGGTTTTAGTGGTAATATGGTCCAATTGTTTTTATAAAGCTATTATACATTTTTCAAATATGCTTTAGTGTTTATGGCTGAAATAAAATGATGTATAGAATTTGTTTTCAAATGCTTTAGCAAAGACATAGAAAGTTGGTAAGTTGATGGCAATGTATGTACAAATGTGCTTGACACAATGGATGTGTGTATGGATTGTGATAAGAGCTGTACAAGCTACCAGTAAAATGATTAAACATAATAATAAGGCGTTCCGAAGCCATAAAAAAAGGGGGAAAAAGTTGGTGAAAGAGGAACATAAACAAGAGAGACAGAATGTTGAGACTGTAGAAGCTGGAGGTTCATTCTACTTGTTTCCTACTTTGATTTCTGCATAAATGTCCCATAAGATTAAACTTTTTTAAAACATGGGCTTTAGCAATAAACTATTAACTATAGGCTTGAATTATGGCTTCACCATTTATCAGTTATAACTAAACTTATAAGCTTACAGTTACCTAACTTCTTTATAGTTCAAAAATTCTATGTGTTTCAAGGAGATAATACAGTATTTACCTCAGAGGATAACGTGAAGAATGAATGTGTCTGAATAAAATTTTGAAAATAGAGTCTGGTATGCAATATACAGGATTGCCAACATCACTCTGACCTAAAATAACTTACCTCTTTACAGACTGAAGATGCAGACATTTATGCTAGAATCTGTTTAAATTTTGAACCTTGAGAAAATAACTTCTTTTCATTATTACGGGTAGTCCCCAACATACAACATATTCAGGTTACAACAAACCATACTTTTGGCCATTTGGGGGGCTTTTTTTGGATATTTTCCCCATTCGTAATATGTAATACATACAAAGTTGCAGCACAAAATTTATTTAAGCTGTCACTCTCAGATGTTTATTCAAAGATATTCATATTTACTGTGCAAAAAACTGCTGTATAACAGCCTGTGGCAATAATAATAAAAACTAAAGAAAAAAAGCTACTTATGTCAGAACCTACTTGCAACTAAGTTCCTGAAAGCCTCCCTTCTGTCAGGAACTACCTGTACTCCTGTACTGTTCCTCACCGCCAAGGGGGAGCTGAAGAAGAGGCCTAAGAATCACCCAGTGAAACGTAGATGAGGGTCAGAGGGCACAAGCCCACTCAAGCTCTCCCTGAAACTAAAATTTCTGACAGCACACTAAAAACTATTACCTAAAGATTCTAAAATTAATACTGGGCAGATTAGGGAGAGGAGCTAAACCTTAAAGGAGGTTTTATAACAAAGATGAGTTTTTCTAGGACATATTTGTTTAGTTTGGGGTTTTTCCCTTTTACCTCTTAGTTTTAGACCTTGTGGACCTGCACAACAAACACAAGCAATAAAAACTTAAAGGAACTCCATCTTTCTGGACGGCTAGGGAAATGGGCCTCTGAAAGACAGAAAGTCTACGTCTCTTTAAAATTTTATTTATTTCCCTTTCCTCTCGACTGGCCACGTCCAAATGTAGCCTGTTCCAAGCTGCAACGGGGCAGCTGGTCAGAAACCCTCAGGCTCAGTCCCAAGAGCAATCTCGTCTTTCTGGTCAGAGGGGGAGGGAAGGGAGCTGTGGCCTGAAGATGGTTCAAAAATCCCACTCTTTTTTTTTTTTTTAACCATTTCTCCATAAAGTCAGTACTAGCCATGCAAAACTACCCAGCAGCCCAAGTGGCTGAACTGAGAGAGAGCCTCTGGCTTTCTAAAGCAGAGAACCAGGATAGGGGACCTGAGAATCAAATAATATGAAGAAAGTATCAGAGATGAAACCTGAGAAAAAAAGGGGGGGTGGGGCTGAATTAAAACAAAAACCTGGTAATTAAGTGCATGTACTAACCTAAGACATTCGCCCACTCACCTTGCACATACCAAAAATTTTTTTAAAATTAAGAAAACAAAGATACCAAAGTAATACAAAAATGTTGAAAACTGCACAAACTGGAACTATAGTCCAGGTAAGGAGAGAAAGAATTTACAAATCAAACCTAACCGGTTGACTACATCCCAAAAAAAAAAATTCTATGGAGAGTGATTAATTAATAGTATTTCATCATAATATTTAAAATACCCAGGATAAAACCCAAAGTTACTTAACATAGGGAGAAAAAAAATAGTGACCAATTCTGAAATTGGTCAGGAAATTTGGGGGGAAAAAGACAGTCAACATTGCCAAATACAAGACAACACAGCAGTTATCAAATACTTTAAAACACCTGTCATAGTCATGGTGCAATCAGGAGGTAAAGGCAACATGTTTCCAAAGTTGCAACAAAGCAGAGAAATTGTAAAAACGAACGTGAGCATGCCACACTGAAAAATCCAAGAGTTAAACACTTAAAATTACTAGATGGGCTGAATAACAGAAAGAAATTATGACAGAAGGCATGGTAAACTAAGGCTATTATCAGGGGTCCTCAAACTTTTTAAACAGGGAACCAGTTCACTGTCCCTCAGACCTGTTGGAGGGTTGGACTATAATTAAAAAAAAAAAACTATGAACAAATTCCTGTGCACACTGCACATATCTTATTTTGAAGTAAAAAACACCCAGCAGACCAGATAAATGTCCTCGGCGGGCCGCATATGGCCTGCAGGCCGGAGTTTGAGAACCCCTGCTAGATGTACCCACACTAGTCAATCTGTAGAATTTTTTAATGCAAAATATTCAAATGACTTCAAGAATCTATCACAAAATATCAAGTAATATTTTTTTTCTCTAAAAGGGGGGAGGGGGAAAAGAGAATGGTACAGAAAAAACATTGTACGAAATAAAGGCTGTGTCCTAGGAAAGCGGAATCAATGCGATGGCAATGGGTGTTTGGTATCTTAAAATAATTCAATTGAAACATAATGGTATAAATTGGTTTAAAGCAAAAGAGGGACAATTATATATCACAAAAATTATAATCAAATGAAAGCTAGAGAGGCTATACTTATAACAGATAAAGCAGACTTCAGAACAAGGACAATTACCAAGGATATAGCTGAAAATTCAAACCATGTAGAAACTAAACCACACAATCATAAACCACCAATGGGTTAAAGAAGATGTAATTATAGAGATTAAAAGAAATACTTGGAGATAGGGAAACATAAAAGAAAAACAAATTTCTGTATATACTCGTGTATAAGCCGAGTTTTTCAGCACATTTTTAATGCAGTTTGTGTGGTAAAATTAGGTGCCTTGGCTGATATTCGGGTCGGCTTATACTTGAGTATATATGGTATACGATATATAAATGTAAGCAATTACATTAAATCTTTAAAAAGGCCATTACCGGTCAACTTGATTCCACATCATGCCAAATAGGATTGCTAAGGCTGCTAACTCTTTACTGAATTCTGCTTATTTTCTCACAGTAACTGGTGGTTTTGAACCACCAACCTTTTGGTTAAGAGCAAAGCACTTAACCACTGTACCTTCAGATTTCCTTACATAAGAATAAGAAAGATTTCAAATCAATAACCTAATCTTCTGCAATAAGGAACACTTTTTTTAATGCAAACTAAAAACACAGCAAGTAAAGAAATGAAAAGGAATACATAAATAAAAACAAGTTTCTCTAGTAAAAACTATATAGCATTTTTTAAAATTCATACTCATAATCTCTGCATTCTGGTTGGAATGTTTAGTCCATTAACGCTTATTGTAATTATTGATATGCTTAGATTTATGTCTATTTATTATACTTCTACATGTCTCATTTTTTAATTTTCACCCCCTTAGTGTTATTTGCATAATTATGTTACATGACTTAGATTTACAGATATAATTAAGCTTACTAATTTGGTCTCAAAGTGTATCCAGAGGGACTGAACTTAACAAAGAGGTGACATGCAAAGGGGCTGAGAATGACCTCTGGGTGCTGAAACCAACAGCCACAAGAAAATGGGCATTTCGATTCTACTATCAGGAAAGGAATTCTGTCAATAAGAATGATCTTGGAAGCAGATTTTTCCCCAAAGGCAAAAGATAAAAACAACCCATTTCAGGTTTACAATACCCAAAGCATCCATGTGTGCGAGATGTGCAAAACTGTAAGCTAGTGTTTGGATGCTGTTTGAGCCACAAATTTTCTGGTGATTTATTATACCCAGAAACTAACCTACTCTATACAAGATGAATTATTTGCCTCTTGCTGCTAATTAGATATTTTCATTCACTTTGAATTTAATATGCATAGCTTTTGGTTTATACCTCAATGTAAAGAAAATCTGCACGACTAGCCCCATAAATAATATCGTGATAAAGGAGAAAAGATGGAAATTGTTCAATGTTTCATTTGCTTGGATCCATAATCAACACCCATGGAATCAACAACCAAGAAATCAAGCAACATAGTGAATTGAGCACAACTGCTACCAAAAGGAGTTGAAGAGTAAACTCGTCACTTTGAGAATGAACATGCACCCAGCCCAAGTAATTGTATTTTCAACTGCCTCCTATGCTTGCAGAAGCTGGAAAATGAATAAGGAAAACCAAAGAATAGCTGATACATTTAAATTATGGTGTTGGCAAAAAAACAAACAAATATACTTGACAGAACAAATCTATTTTGGAAATAGTACAGCCAGATGTTCCTTTGAAGCAGTGTTGGCAAGACTTTGCCTCATGTACATGTTATCAGGAGGGACCAGTCTCTGGAGGAGGACATCATGCTTGGTAGAGGGTCAGTGCAAAAGAAGACGCTCAAGGAAATGGACACTGTGGCTACAGCCATGGGCTCAAAGAGGAACAACTGTCAATGGGCTGGATAGGGTCCCACTCTGTTACACTGGAGCAGAAGGAGCTAAAACGGACTTGACAGCACCTAACAGCAGCGACAGCACCTTTGGGTCTCATTTTCCTTACTCTCAAATCAAAACCAAACTCACTACCATCAAGTAAATTCTGAGGCCTGTGGCGTAGTGGTTACACATAGGGCTGCTAACTGAGAGGTCAGCAGTTCAAAACTACCAGCCACTGAGGGGAAGCGGTAGTCTTGGAAACCCCACAGAGGCAGTGCACCCTCCCCTACAGGGTCACTATGAGTTGGTGTGTTAATTTAGCTTCCTTTATCTGTAGGCTGATTTTTATCAAATTTGAGGCATTTCTGGCCTTTGTATCATCAAATCTTATTTCTGCCACTTCCTCTCTTCTCCTTCTGGGATTCCTGTTACATGGATATTGGTATACTTGATGTTGTTCCACATCTTTGAAGCCCTCTTTTTTTTTTGTCCATTTTAATTCAATCATTTTGGTTAAATTCCTTTCATTTATAAGATCTGTCACAACTCTTTTCCTCTCCGTATGAATCACATTTTTTGTTGTTAAACCCCAGACATTTTTAGATAGCATGTGATAACTCCGGAATTTCATTTTCTGTATATTTTCTTGTTTTGTTTTACCTTTCCGGGATTTAAATCTGCTCTCTCAAATTTTAATTCTTCTTTGCATTATTGAGACTGGTTTTGAAGTGAGCGCACTCCAAGTCTACATTTATTTGGTCAAAGAATACATCCAAACACCTGTGTCCTGGTCGTTGATGTGTGTGTAGACTGAAAAGAGCACATTCAAAGCTCAGTCAGTTCACAAGTCTCCCTTAGTCCTTGTTTTTGGTAGATTCTCTCTGGTGCCCCCTACACGTGCATGTACTTTCACAATTAATCTGGTGATGTATGGAGGACTTATTCCATTAAGGTTTTCTTATTTCCAGTCTCTCTGTTAAATTTCTGGTGGGTACGTCCCATCCCAAGCAAATCCACAACCTCAGAATAGCAAATATATGGGTTTTCTTTGTTTGTGTCCTCTCAAGTTCAACAATTTTAGCTGTCAAATCCACAAGCTTTTCCCAGTGACCTGACTGAGCCAAGTTCCATGGCTGCAAAGTTGCTTGTTTTCCAAACTACAGTTCTTGCTGAAGATGGTGAGTGAGGAAAGAGAAGGTGTGAAGCACACGGGAAGGCTACAGACTACCACTATTTTGACAATCAGAGCCAGTGCTTTTCTAATAAATGCATCTACATGGATAGTCTACCGTTGACAAATTTCTAAAGCCAAAATAATTTTAGGCAAAAACATTTTTGTCGTGTGTGTGTGTGTGTGTGTGTGTGTGTTTGTGCGTGCTTATGTGTATGAAGAAGAGACACCGAACTATTCACACAACCATACTAGAAATCTTTCTTATGAATGTTTTTATTTTATCTTCCTCAATTTATAAAAGTAAAAGAAAGGGTGGGGGGAGACAGATTCTGGGGGAGACTAGATCATTTAAGATTAAAAATTGCATGCTCAACCTTGCTCAGCTAAACAGTCATTTCATGATACCTACCTTCCCGACATGATTACTGAAGACAGACGTGTGCAAATGTGGTGAAGAAAGCTGATAGTGCCTGGCTATCAAAAGATATAGCGTCTGGGGTCTTAAAGGCTTGAAGGCAAACAAGCGGCCATCTAGCTCGAAAACAACAAAGCCCACAGAGAAGAAGCACACAAGCCTGTGTGAACACGAGGTGTTGAAGGGATCATGTAGCAAGCACCAAAGAATAAAAACCATCATTGTGTGACCACCTTCCCCACATAAACGCTGAAGATGAATGTGTGCATAAGTGTGGTGAAGAAGGCTGATGATGCTATCAAGACCTATAGTGTCTGGGGACTTAAAGGCTTGAAAGTAAACAAGTGGCCATCCCAGAAGCAACAAAGCCCATATGGAAGCAGCACACCAACATGTGTGATCAGGAAGGGCCGAAGGGATCAGGCTTCAAGCACCAAAGGGGAGGGGGGAGGGATTCATATCATCATGAATGAGGGTGGCGCATGATGGGGACCCAATGCCCATCTGTAGACAGCTGGACATACCCTACTGAGGGGTCGTGGGGAGGAGATGAGTCACTTAGGGTTCCATATAGCAATAATGAAACCCACAACCTTCCTCTAGTTCTTAAACGCTTCCTCCCCCCAACTACAATGACCCCAATTCTACCTTGCAAACTTGGTTAGACCAGAGGATGCACAGCGGTACAGATGGGAACTGGAAACACGGGGAATCTAGGACAGATGAACCCCTCAGAACCAGAGGTGACAGTGGCGATACCGGGAGGGAAGGGGGGGTAGAGAGGGGGAATCGATCACAAGGATCTACATATAAGGATCTACATATAACCTCCTCTCTCAGGGATGGGCAACAGAAGGGTGGGTGAAGGTAGACGCCGGGCAGTGTAAGATAAGATATAGTAATTTATAAATTATTAAGGGTTCATGAGGGAGGGGTGAGGGGGAAGGGGGAGGGGGAAAAGGAAAATGAGCTAATTCCAAGAATCCAAGAGGAAAGCGAATTTTGAGAATGATAAGGGCAACAAATGTATAAGTGTGCTTTGCACAATTGATGTATGTATTGTGGTGAATTGTATGAGCCCAAATAAAATGATTTTTTAAAAATCGCATGCTCAGAAAGACTAAATTTTAAGTGGACATGATCATTGGAACCAAGCACTCTCTTACTTAAAAAATGCAAATCTGACTTCTCTGAACCTTAGTTTTTGTCTTTTCTTTTTTAAAAAAGTGAGATTATTGTTATAATCCAGAAATCAATGACTAAATCTCAGTGGGTCTAGAAATGGTGATTTAATGACTTGGTAATAGGAAGCTAGAACTGGTACCAGCAAACATAGGTAAAAGTAAAAAGGCAAACTAACAAGTTACAGTATCCAGGAATATTTAATAGATCTTTCTATATAGTTTGTGGTAGGCAGTCTGTACAATGGCTCCAGGGATCCCCCATCTCCAGGTATCAATTACTCTGAGTGAACTTCATTTACTGACTTCCTTCTATGAACATAAAAGTACAGGATGAGGTGTCACTTCTGAGATTAGGTTTTAAAGCGCAAATAGCTTCCCTTTTGGGAGCTCTCTTCGATGTGATGCTCTAGGGAAGCGAGCTGCCACATCCTGCATAACCCTGTGGAGAAACCCACACAGCAAAGGGCTTGAGTCTGGCCAAGAGCCAGTGAGCAGCTAACAGTGACTACAGGAGGAGTACTGTTGAAAGGGGATTCTCCAGCACCAGACAAGTAACTCCAGTCAACATCTGGATGGCAGCTTCTTAAGAAACGCTTGGGCACTCCCAGACTCCAAAACTCCCGGAAACAGTGAAAATGTTGTTGTTTTCAAGGAAGTGTTGGCACAATCTGTTAGGCAGCAAAAGATAACACAAGCTTAAGTATTCCTGCTGTTTGTGATTAAAAGTGTGTCTGCCCATATCCTAATTCCTCAGGAAATAACCACCACTATCACGCCCACTTCAAGGAGCCCTGGGGGCGTAGTGGTTGAGTGTTAGCAGTTTGCAATCACCAGCCACTCCTTAGCTGAAAGATCATGCTTTCTACTTTCTTAAAGATTTACAGTCTCGAAAGCCCAGAGGCAATTCTACCCCATCTTCTGGAGTCATTTCCAGATGGAGTTGACTCGATGACATTGACTTTTTTGAGTTTTACCCACTCCCAAAGGAGCCCTAAAGGTGTAGTGGGTTACACATGGGCTAAAAAAAGGTCAACAGTTTGAAACTACCAGCCATAGCATTAGAGAACACAAAGCCTGGGGCACTCCCAAGGTCAGTTCTACTCTGTCTTCTGGGGTCACGATGAGTCAGGATGGACCTGATAGCAGTGAGTTACCACCTCCACATCGTCTTAGTTCATTCAACAAGTATTTCTACACACGTACCTAGTTTTCTATACCCCCAGGGGCATGTGGTTAGGCATTGGGCTGCTAACTGCAAGATCCACAGTTAAAAACCACCAGCCACTCCTCAGGAGAAAGACGGGGCCATCATACTACCATGAAGAGTTGCAGCGTCAAAAACCCACAGTCCTATGGTGTCTCATTGAGTTGGCAGTGAATTTCAAGTCCTAGGTTTCTGAGGGCGACAAAGAAGCATAATTGTTCATAGGCTTCAGAAATTATATAGTCAAAGGGAATTTCTCAGTTGTCTTTACGTAACTTGAGATTCAAGGCAAAGAACAGTTTATAGGTTCCTTTGAAGAACACAGAACTATAAATGAAAGAAAAGAGAAAAATTAAACTGGGGAAAAAACAACTGGAATTGCACTAGCATCACGCTAGGACATTGTTACTTGCACACAGATCAATTAGTAATGGCATAAACATGACAGGAGTCCAAGCAGGTGGGTGATCTCAGGATACAGGCAATCTCGGGACCCCTCACCTTCAATGCTGTTACTCTCTCATAGACACCCTCATTATAGAGTTTCCAGATGGTGTCCTCCTATAGCCTAGGAGGCGAGCCCTTAAAAGGAGGAATTATAGATAGACAAGGAGCTGTCTTTTAGGAGTAGGCTTTTACACTGCCATCACGCACCACTGTATCTCTCGGTGGGGAGGCTAAGAAATGCAATCTCTATATTAAAAACCTAAATTAAGTGGCTAGAATCTGGGGCACTCTTTTACTAAAAAGAGTATGAGAAAAATGAACACGATAAAACAGCAGACATTTATAGTCAGGGTTAAAAAGAAACTGGATTTTTTTTTTCCATTTTGGGTGGGAGGGGGTGTTAGTGGCAGATCTGGACAATACAGTAAATTATCAGAAAACTTAGAAGTTGCATTGCTAGCAATATAATAATTACCAAGCTAGTGTTCAAATATTTCTAAACCTTCGAAAACTCTTTTTCAACAAGGTACTGGCATAACATATCAGAAGGAATCCAAGACTGAAGAAACTTCCAGAAAAAGCATTATTGTGACACTTGGTCATACCTACCCACGGAATACAAGAAAAGAGGTATTAGATTCATATAACAAAAAAGAGGGGTTATGCAGACAGACTGTTATCTTCAGATAAAAGGCACAATGTTATCAGGTTATGTGGGAAACAGAAGGATTTCTCTCAAGCTGTCTCCCCCAAATATATACCAGACTTAGCTGCTTGAGAATGACTATACACTTGGAGGTCATCAGGAGTAGATTAGGGGTCATTCTCCCAGAGCTAGACTAAGCAGATACCACTGTTTAATCCCACAAGTAGGGCCCATTCCCTTCTGATAAGGATAGTAGCTGTCTGTTTCCTTGTAGGAGACACCAGAGAGGTCAAACCCGCCCAAGGATGACCAAGGTTGATCATGTCCTGCTAAAGAGATATACAATTGGTTAGCAATAAAGAAGAGGCTCTCTCCGGAGCCCTGGAAGCTCTCCCGGGTCCTGGCTTCCCGGGGTCCTCTCTGGCTCTAGGGCCAGGGGAGGCTCCCTGGTTCACTGCCCCCAAGGCTGCTCCTGCTCTCGTGGCCGAGTTCCCCCCACAAGGACCATCAGGCGGGGCTGAGGTGAGCAATGTGTCTGACCATGAATTGTGTCTGACTCCACTTATTCCAATCTCTCCTTTCTCATGCTATGACTTTACTATAATCCTTAACTATTATCGCTGTACAATTGCACCTACCGGACCTGTGATGATTTGTGGGGAACCCATCTCCCCTTCACCTCACAAGGTCATATAAATAATGTTCAAAAGAAGTGAACCTGAATATTATTTCCCACTGACTAGCTCCTGTGTGAGCCCTGGAAGCATAGCTGGTTAAGTGCAGCATTGCTATCTGCAAGGTCAGCAATCAGAAATGAACAGCTGCTCTGAGGGAGAAGGATGAGGTTTTCTATTCCCAATAGTTAAGTCTCAGAAACCCCGAAGTGAAGTTCTAGTCTACCCAATAAGGTTGCTAGTTGTCAGAATCAACTCGGTGGCAATGAGTAGTAGTACCTCCTTTGTACTAGGAAATATCCTAGGTGCAGAGGAAGACTCAGAGATATTAAAAATGCAACATGAAACTCCATACTACACAGTGTATACTATTTATATTAAATTTCTAGAAAAGGCAAAACTATACAGAAAGGAAGTAGATCAGTGGTTGGCTAAGGCTGAGGCTGGATGAGAGAGCAAAAACAGTCTGAAAAAGGACACAGAGTGAAATTGCCTGAAAACAACTATAGTGATGGTTGTAGAGCAACATACATTTAGTAAAAAGGATCAACGATACTTTAAAATGGGTAAATTAGACATAAATGCTGTTTAAAAGAATTTGCAAACTCTATATTTTTATGATTCCATTATCTGTCTCCCTAAAATTGTTTTCTTAACTGTAGTAGCTCTATGAAAAGCTTAAACAGCCTTGTCAAGAGTGAAGCCATTTTGAGCTGACAGAAGCCATTATGAACTATAAATGAACTAGCAATGAACTATAAATGAACTAGCTGATATTAGGGAGGCAGGCTGTGCTGACAAGTGCAACGAATGTACCGAAGGAAATGTATGTTCAGAAGGCTTGAAAGAACGATCAGAGCAGTTATTGTTTAACTAAGAATGGCTAACCGCAATATCCTGCTTCTGTACTGTTTGCTTGTGAACCTGCACATTGCCACAGTATAAAAACCTTTGGAAAAGTGAACAGGGGACCGCTCAGTCTCCTCTCAAGAGAGCTGACGGTCCCTGTGCAGGAAATAAAACTTTTTCTTTGGAACTTGTCGGCGGTCTGGGTTGTTTTCTTTCTGGGAACGGACAGTAGGCTACAACATAACCAGACAATACCCTACAGATTCAGAACGATCCTCCTACAAAATATTCTCAGACTTATCATATCAAGTAAGCTTAACTTTCTTAAACTACTGGTGTTTTCACTTTTCCCCCCATCTATGGCATATCTTGTCTCTTTATTAAATATTCAACAAATATTGCCTGCCAATAGTGTAAAAGTAAAATTGACTGCATAGTGTGGAATACACAGTATCATGCCGATGTACTCATTAAATACCCAGTACTTTTCTAACACTACAGTCACATAAAAATTAAGATTCCAAAACTATTTCATCAATATTTTAAGATAATTCTCACAATTACTATTTAAAACAAAACTAATAAATCTCACCTCCTACTACATCTAGTGTCACCCTATAGTAACAAGTCAGACATGAAATTTACTCAAGACTAAGTTTTGGTCTAAAGATAGCCATCGTCATTCTGTGATGCCCACCTTCCCAACGCGGTCACTGAAGACAAAATGGGAGCATAAACAAATGTGGCGAAGAAAGCTGATGGTGCCTGGCTATCAAAAGATGTAGCATCTGGGGTCTTAAAGGCTTGAAGATAAACAAGTGGCCATCTAGCTATGCAGTAACAAAGCCCACATGGAAGAAGCACACCAGCCTGTTTGATCGTGAAGTGTCGATGGGATCAGTTCTCAGGCATCTAAGACCCAGAAGTGGGGTGGGGGGTGGGGGGTGGAGTGGAGACCCAATGCCCATCTGTAGACAATTGGACATCCTCTCACATAGGGGTCACAGGGAACAGATGAGCAGTCAGGGTTCGGTCCTTCACCTCACTATCATGACCTCAATTCTAGCTTACAAATCAGATTTGACCAGAACATGCACACTGCTACAGTTAAGATACCCCAACAAGGGGAATCCAGGATAGATAAAACCCCCAGGGCCAACAAGGTGAGTAGATATACCACCAGGAGGATTAGGGGAGGGTGGGGGGGAGAAAGAGGGAATCGATCATAAGGATCAATCTATAACCCCTCCCAGGGGTTTGAATAACAGAAAAGTGGGTGACGAGCAATGGAGGATGACGTGAGATATGAAAATAACAGTCTATAACTTATCAAGGATTCGTGAGGGAGGGAAGATAGGAGAAGGAAGGGGAAGAAATGGGGAGCCGATATCAGGGGCTCAAGTGGGAAGAGGATGCTTTGAAAATGAGGGCGGCATATGTGCAAAAGTGCTTCACACACTGAATGACTGTATAGATTGTGATTAAGAGATGTAAAAGACAATTGATGTGTGTATGGATTGCGATAACAGTTGTATGAGCCCCCAATAAAAGAAGTAAAAAAAGAAAGACACAAAAACAAAGGCAGCCAACGTTATTAGGTGCCATTGAGTCTGTTTGGATTCACAGCAAACCTATTTAGCCAAAATTAAGCAAATTTGCTAGAAAATATTGGAATATTATGAAATTCTCCCAATTTATCTTTTTTTTATTGTTTCTCACATTTCCTATTATTTACACAGCTGGCAGCCCAAGCTGGGGAAAGAAGAGGCTAAAGGTCATCCCTTAAGAGTTATTCTTTACAAGGCACTAAAATTTATAGACTTATTAAAATTAGAAGAAACCCTATTACATTTCTGTAGTTAGATTAAACTAACCACAAATTCTTGGCATCCTTCAGCAAAGAAACTCTTGCACAGGACTCCCTAAGGACCACTCTGTTTCAACACTGGCTAAAGACATTCCCAGAACCGAAGAAGCAGATACATACCTTCTGAAGGTTATCTGGTAACTGCGGCAGTAAATAAAGCATTCAAGAAATGCTACATGTTAACTTACATTCTTCCTACTCATAGTAATCTATCTACAAAGCTTTAAAACGAGGTACAGCTCTTTCTTTTTAGATGCCCATTTCCAGGAGACCTTTCATGTGATTTAAGCTTTTTAAAAAAGAGATACATAAGCTTTTGTTAAACACATTTCTCACATGAAATTCTTCTTTGGCCACCCAAACAACCTGTTGATACTGTTGCTAAGTGCTGACCAGCCATTTCCAACTCATAGCAGCCCTCCGTACAGTGAAACAGAACATTTCCCAGGGGTGTGCCCTAATCATCCTCCGTGTTATATTTCAGTCCATGTTGCAGCCCTCTGCCAATTAAGGTCATGGAGGCAGTTCTCTCGTTCAGTGTTCTACTGCTCTACCACATATACTGTCCCTCTGATAACACATCTAAAGTATAAGAGACGAAGTCTTACCATCCTCAGTTCTAAAGAGCATTGTTCATTTTTCTAATAGTTCCTACTATTAGAAAATTCAAAATTCTTTACCAACACCCTAACTCAAAGATATCAATTCTCCTTGGATCTTTATTATTCATTATTCAGCTTCCAAATGCTAATGAGGAAACTGAAAAATACTATGACTTCTGATACGTGGACCTTCAGTCTTCAAAGTAACATCTTTGCTTTTTAACACTTTAAAAAGGCTTTTTGCAGAAGTGAAGCACTTGATGAGGATCAAGCACCGCAGCCATCTGTAGATTACAACTCCGTGTAAAGAAAACCAAACCCCTTACGACTAACATCAAGATAAACAGAGAAAAGACTGACGTTGTCAAGGATTTAATCTTGCTTATTAGACCCACAATCAACGCTCGTGGAAGCAGCAGTCAAGAGATCAAAAGAGTTGCATTAGGTAAATCTGCTGCACAAGCCTTCTTTAAAATGTCAAAAGCAAGGATGTTACTTTGAGGACTAAGGTGCACCTGACTCGAGTCTGGGTATTTTCAATCACTTCAATTACGTTTGAAAGTTGGACATTGACAAAGGAAGATAGAAGAAAAACAGATGCATTTAAACTCGTGTTGGTGAGGAATATTTAAAGTACCATGCACTGCCAAAAGAACAGATATGTCTTGGAAGAAATACAACCAGAATCCCTCCTTACTGGAAAGAATGGCGTGACTTGGTCCCACATGCTTTAGACGTGTCATAAGGAGAGAGTGATTCCTGGAGGACATTATGCTTGGCAAAGCCGAGGGGCAACAAAGGAAAAGAGGCCCCTCAATGAGATGGACTAACAATTTTGAGGATGATACAGGACCAAGCAGTGTTTTGTTTTGCTGCACACAGGGTCACTGAGTCAGCCAACTCAACAGCAACAACATAAACTTTAAAAAAAACAAACTTCACTACCACCAAGTCAATTCTAACTCACAGGGACCCTGTAGGGCACAGCAGAACTGCCCCTCCCTTTGGGTTACAGAGGCTAGAATTCTTTAAAGGAGTAGACAGCCTCATCTTTCTCAGAGGAGCAGAAGTGGGTTTGAGCCATCAATCTTGTGGTTAGCAAACCAGTGCTTAATGCTACAGTGTGACCTAAGCTCCTTCAAATAGCACACCCAATCTCTACAATCTGAATATTGATTTCAAGCTATCCAATTACTGAGATAGTAACAGATACTTTGGTGAAATTGCTGCAACATAGTTCTACCACATAAAACTTTAATTGTGGTATCAATTAGGTATGATTACTGCAAAGCTGTATAGGCAACAGGTAGCAAAGGCTAGAGTTAGTTTATTGGACCCAAAGCAATCCATTAACTAAAGAACAAGTGTAACAGGCTTGAGAAAATGCTACTCCCAAAGCTGACCTTTGAAAAGTCATTCCCTCCCTCTCAACTTTCTGATATTTGAACTCTACAGAATGATTATAAAATTAGCCTGACTCACAGCAGTTTAAAAGTCATCTGGTATAATCCCTGGTACCCCCAACCACCCAATTCAGGAATCCCATTCCACAATAACCCTGAGAAGAAATAATTCAGAGCCTCATAAGCAGTGATACATTGAAAAGATCTCCACACCTGGAAACCTGGGGCTTAGTGCAGCCCTGAACCTTCCTCCCTACTCTGAGAGTTCTCTGGATAAACCATTTCAATTCTTCAGGCCTTTCTTTGTGCAGAAAGAGTAAAAACAGGGGCTAGATGGACTCAAAGTCTCTTCCTGCTCTGAAGTTATAAACTTGTGATTTCCAGTGAGGCTCACTATTTCATGAAAAAAAAAACACACTATTTAGATAGCTCTACTTATATGAAAGGACATTCTAAATTTTCAAATATACATGGACTTTTCAAAACTGAAATTTCACTTCTTGATGCCTACCCTAGAAATACATGCTGTATGCATCGGAAACATGTTTAAGTGTTATCTGTAGCAGCAAAAACTGATAATATTCATTAATAGAGAAATGTTTGGTATGGTATACTTTAGGATACTATGAAGCAGTTTGAAAGTGAAGGAAAAGGTATACTCACTAAAAAGGAAAGACTTCTAAGTCACAGTAAGTCTTTTGAAGTTACAAAACATGTATATTTTAATTCCACCTTTAAAAAAAAACTTTCAGTGTCAGAACATTTAGATCTGTGTTGTCTGGTACAATATCAACTAGTTCCATATGACTATTAAGCTCCAATATATGTGGCTGAAAAACAGAGTTTTAAATTTTATTTCATTTCAATTACTTTACATTTAAACAGCCACATGTGGCTAGCAGTTCCCATACTGGGTAGCACAAACTGATTACCTCTGGAGAGGAAGCTGTGGTCAGAGGTGAGGATGACCAGGGCAAATTTTTGTTTTACTTGTATTATTTGTGAGTTGAAGCAAGAAAATACTTATTATTATTTATACAAAATTTAAATTAAAAAGGCCTTGCAGACATTGACCCAAAATCTACCTATGGTGTGTTGTTGTTAGCTATTAGGTTGGCCACTGGGGTAGCCCCTGATTCATAGGACCCATACACAGTAGGATTAGACCATTATGGTCCACAGGATTTTCATTGGCTGATTTTTGAAAGTAGATCACCAGGTCTTTTTCCTATTCTGCCTTAGGGCGGAAGCTCCAATGAAGCCTTTAGCATCGCAGTAGTGCGCAAGCCTGCCAGTCACCACTGACTGATGGGCGGGGTGGCTGAGCCTTAGGTGCACTGGCAGGGATTAAAACCTGAATCTCTGGCACGGGAGGAAAGAGGCTAACAGCAACTGAACCACCACTGTCCCCAGGAAACAATACACGAAAAAATGCTTCGTTTTTGTCTCTTCTGTTTTTATCATATTTGGGGGAGGAAATGGGCAAATGTGGTAGCTTTCTTCCAAGGCATACTTTATATCACATTTCTTCATATTTCTCCTCCAAACTACTGTGCTCCCCATACTCTTCTTTACAACTATTGTAACTTGATACAAGAGATGAAACAAAACAACCCTAAAGGCTATATTGGTCTGTCACGAGGGAAGTAGGGCATACTTCCCCAAAAGGTTTCCTTACAGGGCTGATAGATTTGTACGTCTCTATGCAACAAGTTTTTAAACTGCCATAGCTGCCTGAGTCCTCTTTTCCAAGGCAAACACCTCCCATTCTGACCAAAGCTGGGCCAGAACCCTTTTGCCATCACAAGGCTCTTTTGTGGCC
The DNA here is from genome assembly GCF_000313985.2 of Echinops telfairi. Taxonomy (NCBI): domain Eukaryota; kingdom Metazoa; phylum Chordata; class Mammalia; order Afrosoricida; family Tenrecidae; genus Echinops; species Echinops telfairi. The sequence goes on along the minus strand of NW_022111373.1, from coordinate 36,657,135 downwards.
CAAGACAACAATAACTAAAGTCAGGATATGAACTTTTTTTTTTAGACTTCCCTTAGTGGCATGAAATCTTCACCAAGTCTTAGTCCAAACTTCCTCAACACTTATTCATTCTTTCATAAGTATTTGTGGAATGCTACTGCAAGTCAGGCAATGCACGCAGACAAGGGGATACCAACAGTGAACAAGACATGCTGGCACAGCCTCTACCCGCAAAAGTTTATCCCCCTAAATTCTACTTGGATTGGAGCCAAACCAAGACTCACTACTATGTAGCCTATTCCACCTCATAACAACCCTACATAGGGGTTCCAAGGCAGACAGGCTCATCAATCTCTGGTCTACCAGCTGGTGATTTTGAACAGCCAATTCTGTGGTGAGCAGCCCAGTGCTTACCGCACAGCACACACACGCGCACACAAATCTCAATTTCAATTTAACCAGGGTAGCCCAGTTGACTCCATTCTGAATACCTGGAGGCCAGTCCAGGATCTTTATTCAAATCCCTAGCACAAGGAATGTAGACAGGCCAATACTCCAACACAAGAAGGGAGTCCAACAAGTAATTATTTTAAACCCAGTTTGCAGCTGACCACAGCCAAAAAAAAAGTGAAAGGCAACATTGTGGCAGATGAAGCAAAATTCCTAGGTATTTTCTTTGTTATAAGTCCTCTTCTAAAATTAAACTGCCATATACCTTATTATGTAATGATTTAAATAGAAAGTGATGATTATTATTTTGGTTTGTTTTTCAACAGTGTTCTTGGCTACATAAAAATGATAGCAATCTAATATCTGTACCAAAATATTTGTTGACAGTTGTTCACACTATGCACTGGTTTAAAGAACTATAGGAAGTAGGCTCTCTGCCCTAAAATCCACCTGAAATTATGAAGTTCTGTTGCTTATTTCTCCTTTTTGATCAGGATTCTTCTTTAGAATACTTAAACTAAATGGTCAGTGATGACAGTCAGGCACGACCATCCAGCTCCTCTGGTCTCACAGTAACTTACACAGTTGTTCATGGAAGTCACCGGACACATATTCCAGTTCCTCTCCCCATCCCTTCATCCTCCTCCTTCCTCTGGTGCTCCCAGCAGCAAATAGAGTCTTTTTTTTGTGTCTGCGATGACCACCCACAGACTTTCAAGACCCGAGGAACTTCACAACAAACTCAGAGGTACAATGGGAACACCAAGAGCAATATTAGGCCCATTGGCGGGAATGTCCCATAAAATCATGATCCTCCAAATCGGGGTAGAAAGTCCCATGAAATGCCAAATTGTACATAGACAGTAGACCATATTATCAGCGGATGGAGAGAGAGAGATAAGCAGATAAAATATATATAAAATCTCACATCTTTTAACAGTTAAACCTATTTCAGGTTCAGTTTTGTGGGTTCATTGACCTTAAAAAAATAGCCAAACTCACTGCCATCAAGTTGATGCCTATGGGTCAGGGTAGAACTGCCCCTGCATGTTTCCGAGACTAACTCTACAAAAGTAGAAAGCCTCATCTTTCTTCAATGTAGCCATTGGTGGTTTTGAACTGTTGATCTTGTGTTTGGACTTGCCCTTAGCAGCCTAATATGTAACCTACACTACATCAAAAGGGCTCCTCCTTAGGTCTTATACCACCAGTCAATGTCAGATTTCCCTTCTCCATAAACAGATTTACTACTTCACAAATGGTGGCTCCCTTTTATCTCTTCCTCTTGTCTCTGGTAACCACTAAGAGACTTTGGTCTCATGCATTTCCCTAATGTCATTTCATTTAAGTGAGAGAATACAATGCTTGTCCTTTAACAAATGACTTAATTCACGCCAAGTAATCCATACAATCCAGCCATCAAGGCCAGATGACCTCCTGGAAATTATCACCCACAGAAATCTCTACATTTTGAAGCAAAGATATCCCCTGAAGTCATCTTTGAACCAGATAATAGTTTAACTTAATTAGAAATCAATGTCTGCATTAAGGATTGTAATCCATTAAATGTTCTATGTGTTCAAACTGACAAAAGCAACTTGAAAAGAAAGGGTAGATGAAGAGGCTTATGGGGGGCAACGAGTTTATGTTCAAGACAGTGAATCAGTGGCGAAAAGTTTCAGAAAGGTGGCGAGCACAACAGGAAGATAAGAACACATGTAACCAATGCCAATTCACTGGACATGTAGAAATCGTTTAAGTGGTAAGCATAGTGTTAATAATATGTTCACCAAAGAATATGGCAGAACAGTAAGATTTTTATCATCCCTAGATTATCTCTTTCTTGATTTCTTTCATACACGAAGGAAATAAACTTCTCTACTGATAAGATATAAAACAAAAAACCAACACAATACACACAACAGACAACAGGCTTACACCAACAAAAAAAGAGAGCTGTCCTTACATTTTGACACAGGAGAAGTTAAGCTGTCCCCCTCTCTTTTGCTGTATTATTCATCAGAACATTACTATCACAGTAAAACAGATCTGGACACATACGATCATAAAGATGCTAAAAATGACTATCACACAAAGAAAATACATTGGTTAAAAAAAAGTGGACAAATTCTTATGAAGGTTATTTATGACTAGTTAAACATAAAGGGAAAAAAGAAAAAAAATCTTGTGTTTATTAAGTTACAAAAGGGGAGAGAAAATGAGAACTTAAAGCAATAATATAAATTAGACCACTTAAAGTTTGTCATTGGTGTTGCCAACTGACAAAATTGTTAGATTCACTTAGCACTTGAAAGTAGCAGAGCTTACACATAACACAACTTCCCCCATTCACTCATGGACCCCAACAAAACATACAAGGGCATTTCAAAAAGTTCACGGGAAAATGGAAACAAATGTTAATAAAATTTCTCCACTAACTTTTTTAAGTTCCCCTGTATATCTGTCCTTAACTTCTGGTCAGAGTTACAAAGTAATAACACAAGAATAAGGGTGTTTGGGGTTTGTTTTTTTTTTTTTGCACGCCTAAATACCCTAGTTAAACTAGATCTACTCCTTTGTGAGTATCCTTGGACCAGTCATTTACCTGCTTCAAGTCCCACTAAACTATAACCTTGATAAGAACACTGTAAGTCCATGTGCACAGCACTCAAAGAGCAGTTTCTTCTTAGACAAAGTATGGTTGATAACAATTTTTATCTAATTTTTTGAGAGTTAAATGAGCTATTATATACATAAAGCTCTGGCATCCTGCCTGATCACAGTAAATGCTCCATAAAAGCTAACTGTTAATATCATCAGTTATCAAACCTGAAAGTAACGTTTGAGTACTTTCAAATACTAACAAAAAGTTTTTACACATCTAGTGTAACACTGTAAGCACATTTCACAGAAACCTACCAATAGGTTCGAACGTACTGTAATGAAAATCTAATAATAATTGAGCCCTGAATTATATCAGATCAGAGCTATTACACATTCAGTTGAGACGAACTTTCTCTACTTGAAGAGTTAAAAAAAAAAAAGTCCATAAGGCACCCTGCCCTGCGTCTTCCCCATATCAGGGTCCGATGACCCCCTGCCCTGCACTTGGGAGGAGAGGGGAATGTTGGGATGCCCAAGTCAGCGGTGGGAAAAAGCGAGCATCCCACGCTTCTAGCCCAGACCCACCTTGAGCAGGATGGACGGCGGCAGCTGGTTGATGTCTGGACTTTCGGGGGGTGGCTCCCTGAAACAGTTGCAGGGGACTTCGGAGGGCTCCTGACAGTCCACGTCGCCACACTCCTGCTGCTGCTGGGCGGGCAAGGGGGCGGCGCCCCACGCTCGGACAGCGTCCCCGACGGCTTCTGTAGTGCCACCTTCAG
>NW_022111373.1:36637536-36652509 GCF_000313985.2 Echinops telfairi | reverse complement strand
GAGCAGAGGGCGGCGGCGGCGGCACCAGCTGCAACAGCGAGGCTTCTTCTGGCTCGGGCGGTTACGCGGCTCCTTGGAGAGAAGGTGGCCCATATAGAAGGCCCCGGGGACGGGCTCGGGGACCGGGTGGCAGGGAGACCCGAACGGCGGGCTCCCGGTAGCAGGGCAGGCCGCTGGCTGGCTGGGCCTCCGACCCGCGGCAGGTCGCCCGCCCAGCACACACACGGACACGGACACACGCGACGCTGGGAGGTGGGCGTCAGCAGCTGGCGCCCCACGGGGCTACATGCTTTGCCCAGGGAAGCCGGGAGAATGACGGGGGCGAGCTTTGGGGGGGCGAGGGCGAGCCTGCCGGCTGAGAGACTCAATCCGGGCCCAGCGGCTCGGTCAGTCTGTGGTGGCGGGGGCAGCGCCGGGTCCCGTGCGGACCATTTTAACTGCGGCTCCGCCGGCGGCGCGCGCGCCCGCGACTTGGCTCCGCGGCTCGAGAGCGAGCAGTGGCCCCCAGGAGGGGGTGGAGCCAGCTGCGGCTGCGCGCTCCGCGCCGGAACGCCGGCGCGCCGGGGCTCACCGGGGCCCGCGCGCGGCTCGGGGACGGCTGGCGAAGGTGCGCGGCGCGGCTCGCGCTCCTCACTGCCGGCGCCCCAGGTTTCGTGGAGGCCGCTGTGCCCCCGCCTTTCTGGGACGGGAGGAGACGCTTCCGAGCCAGCTGTGTGACATCCGTTTGCAGTCGCGCTGACGTCTCGAGGTGTAAGTTCAAGAGCTGCCATTGGCCAGGAGCTGCTCGGCTCCCCTCCCCTCCGCCCCCAGAGTTGGAGACCGAGCCTCCCCCCCCAGCCGTAAACCAGATCCAGTTGCAAGGGCTGCTCAGGGCCCTGTAGGTGATGTGGACCCTTTCCGGCTCGGGAGGGGCTGATTAGTTGTGTCATCACATGCTTCCCCACTTGTTCTCATGCTGGTGGCGCAGTAGTAACTTTCCATAACTTCTTTCAAAATGAAAACACATACCAAGTTATTTGTACACAACTGAGAAACCCTTTCTCAACCCAGTGAGTCAGCCATTCCGACCTACAGGATATAAATGACTTTATTGTCTGCATCCTCAGAATCCCATCCATATATATTATTAAAAGATTGCGCAGCCCGTTTCGGGTGGTTCTTGGGTTTGACAAAATGAGTCTGTAGACAAATAACACTGCAGATGTTTTGTTATCATGAGAGCAAAGAGCTTGCAGTAATCCCAATACCTGATCTTGAGAAAGGTTGGGAAGAAATTTGAGGAGGCTTTAAATTTTGGGGGGGTGAAGAGCCAAGGGGATGAGAAGAGACAATACAGGTAGGCCCCTGAGAAGATAGGATCTGCGTCTTCCTGGCAATTGAAGGTAATGAAGAAAGATTAGATACAGATTGGTGGAGGTTTCTGGCAAGAGGTTGACAAACTCCTTTCGGGTTGTTTGTCTTTGAGTGGAACCTAAGTGAGTCACCTGTGAGTGTTAGAAGATGTGGCCAACGTTTTGAAAAGCTCTTAAGGAGAACTTGAAATAGGGGACTGAGGAAGTAGTACTGCAAGATTGAAAACCCATCCCAACATAGAGAGACCAATGTTGATCCCTTCCCTAAGTAACTCCCACAGAGGCCAGCTGCACCCATCCTTCACCCACATATGCTGTGAAAACTTTGCTAATGCTGTCAGAAATGACTTTTTTTAAAGGCCTGCCACACTTGCTCCTTTCACTTTGATCACCAGTTATCCTGGAGTGAATTTTGACTCAAAATGATTACCCAGGTGTGCCCTAGGAGAACTGGGCTCCATAGGTTTTCAGTGGCTGGGTTGTTTTATTTTTTTAAGTAGGTCTCCAGGCCAGTCTTCTAAGGCCTCTTGATGGACTCTAACTTTCAACCTTAACTTTCGACTCAATGGCACCTAACCACAGCAACAATCAAAAGATTGGCACTTCAAATCCACCCAGAGGTGCCTTGGGAGAAAACCATCTACTTGCGAAAAATCAGTCAGAGTATACCGGATGGCAGTGATTTGTTTTTCTGTTTTTGGAGTGTGGTTTTGTTTGACTTAAAGGCAAAGGTCAGTTAAAGGACTGAATGTACCCCTTCTCACTGCCATCAAGTCAGTGCTGACTCACAGCAACCAAGACTGTAAATTTATGGTTTCAAACTGCCAACAATGTACCAGTTGTTCAGTATCACATGCAGTGCCCCAAACACAGCCCCCTACAGATATTATCCACACAGCTTTCATCACTATTTCTGTAGAGGTACCTCCCAGAGCCCCACACCTCCACTGATAGGTAAGGTAAGGAATGTCAGGGCTTGCCAAAGACCCTGCGACAAACCCTTTGCAAGCTCTACCCAACTATCTTTTGAGCAAAGGGTAAGATTGCTCTAGGTTTTTTCATTACTTTTTCTGTATCAAAATTAAGGATCCATAGGTTTCATAGAAGTTAAACATACCTTTGAAACCCAGCAATTCCACTTCTAAGTATTTACCCCGGAGAAGTCAAGGTATATGAAGGTGTCTCAAACAGTCCTTAGAACAATGGAATTAAAAGATAATGCAGTTTTTTCACGCAACTTTTAGAAGCCCCCTTTTATATCAGGGAAAGACTCATACAAAAACATCCTAACAGCTTTACTCATGATTACTCCAAATGGCAAACAGCCCAAATCCTGTTTGTCAGTAGGAGAATGGATTCATCAGAATGGACAGTTAACTAATTGCATTCTTTACATGGAATAAAATACATACAGAATACTGCTAAGCAATACAATGAATTACTGATTCTCAAAACAACTTGGATGAACCTCAAAAAGTGTATGTTGAATGAAAATACCCTTACACATGGGAATCTGATTCCATTTATATGAAAGACTAGAGCAGCCAAAATTAAGCTATGATGACAAAAACCAGAAGAGCAGTTGTCTGTGGGGCATGCCTTTAGGAAGAGACATTAACTTGGAAGAGACACTGGGTGCTCATTATTGGGTTACATAGGTGTATGCATTTGTCAAAACTTGTGACATAGTACTCTTAAGTTCTGTTCATTCCACTGTATGTAAATTTCACATAAAAATAGTGAAATCCAGTTAATGTCCACATCCCAAAGTGTTTGGGGCATATGATGTGTAGTGTTAATTTATTTTGAAGTATATTGTTTGTAAAGTGGGTTGATAGATGACTAATGAATGAATACTAAGGCAAATATAGCCAACTGTTAATTGTAGAATCTAGGTGTTGAGTAAATGGATTGTTCGCTGCAATATTGTCAACTTCTGTGGTTTGAAATTTTTGTAATAAAATACTGGAGTAAAAACATTTGAGTCCATAATTTTAATTGCAATCTCTTCCTATAGTATAGACCCTTAGACTTTTTTCTTTAATTGGAGACATACATATCAGGAAGCAGTCTGATAACTGCTGTCACGTAAGCACTGAACTAATCAAACGGTTGTTGGTTCAAACTTACAAGCCACTCGTTGGAAAGCAGTTGAGGCTATCTGCTCCCATAAAGATTTACAGCCTCCAAAACCCTACACTAAGGTCACTATGAGTCAGAATCTACTTGATGGCCATGGATTTGGGTTTGAAAGGGGAGGATGGTTATATAAATAAATCAACTCCAGGCAGGTGACTTTTACCTTATTCTTCCTTTGTGCTACCACTTGTCTGACAGTTTGTCAAACTGGTAGCTTACATGTGTCATGATGCTAGAAATGATGTCACAAGTATTTCAAAGACTAGTAGGGTCACCCAAAGTGAACAGGTTTCAGCAGAGCTTTCAGACAACAGACTGAATAAGGAATGGGCTGGCCACTTAGGAGGAATTAGCCATTGAAAGCCTTTGGATGGCATCAAAAAATTGTCAGATACTAAAAACCTAATGAATAGAAGAACGTTGTCAAGATGGGATGAAACAGTGGCTATAACAAGGGACTCAAACAAAGGAACAGTAGAGGGGTGGGGGCATGTACATAGAAGCCCTGTAAGTCAGAACTGACTTGAAGGCACCTAACAACAGCTTCCTTTGTGCTTGTTGTTAAGTACCATCAAGTGGGTAAAGACCCCTAGCAACCATATGCACAACAGAACAAAACCCTCCCCTGTCCCGGCCCCCCTCACTGTAATGCATGTACCTTATCCCACTGTTACAGCTACTGTGGGGTCCATCTCCTTCAGGGTCTTCCTCTTTTTCCCTGCCCCTCTGCTTAACTGACCATTATGTCCTTCTCCAAGGGCTGGTATCTCCCTATATGTCCAAAGTATGTAAGACAAGTCTTGCCATCTTTAACCTCTGGGAAGCATTCTGGCCCTACATGCCAGACCATGGCTTGGGTCAGGCATACCTCAAAGTAACAGCCTTGCATTTTAATACTCTAAAGAGGTCTTGTGCAGCAGATCTACCTAATGGATCACATGTTTTGATTGCTTGACTGCTGCTTCCTTGAGCATCGATTGTGGATCTAAGCAAGACAAGATCCTTGACAACTTCAAGGATGTTATCGATGGTCTAGGGAGGATTTTGGTCTTCTTTGCATTGAGTTGGAATCCATACTGAAGACTGTAATCCTTGATATCAGCAAGTGCTTCCAGTCTCCCTTTCAGCAATCAAGGTTGTGTCATCTGGATATATGTCACATTCTTCATATAAGGCAGATTCTCTGATGATTTGCACAACATACAGGTTGAACAAGTATGGTAAGAGGACACAACCCTGGTGCATACCTTCCCTGATTTTAAACCATGCAGGGAGATGAACATAGAGAGGGGGCCAGCTTCCAGAATATTTCATTATAAGATTTGACTTTGTCTTCTCAAGTTGCCCTTTGGTCTCTTTGCAGAACATCCTCTTGATCCATGTACAAGATGAAGTGTTCTGGAATTCCCATTCTTCTCAAGGTTATCAGTCGTTGGTTATGATCCATAGTCAATGCCTAGGCATAGTCAATGAAACGCGGTAAACGTCTTTCTGTTAGCTCTCTGCTTTCAGCCAAGATCCATCTGACAGCAGCAGTGACATTCCTTATTCCACATCCTCTGCTGAATCCAGCCTGAACCTCTGGCAGCTCCCTGAAATGTACTGCTACAACTGTTCTTGGGTGACCTTAAGCAAAATTTTACTTGAATGTGATATCAGTGATACAGTGCTATAATTTGAGCATTCAGTTGGGTCACTTGCTTTGGAATGAGTACAAATACAGATCTCTTCCTGTCAGTTGGCCTACTAGCTATCTTCCGAATTTCATGGCATAGATGAGTAAATACTTCCAGAGCTTCATTAGCTTGTTGAAACATTTCAATTGGTAATCCATCAATATTTGCATCTTAGTTTTTGGCTAATGCTCTTAGTGCAGCTTGCATTTCTTCTTTCGGTACTGTTGGTTCTTGCTCATATGCTACCTCCTAAAATGGTTGGATATTGACTAGTTCTTTTTGGTACAATGACTCTGTGTATCCTTTCCATGTTCTTTTAATGTTTCCTGCATCATTCAATATTTTGTCCTTAGAATCTTTCAGTATTGCAACTTGAGGCTTGAATTTTTTCTTGAGTTCTTTCACTTTAAGGTATGCTTAAACTGTATTCTTTTTTTGGTTTTCTATCCCTAATTCTTTGAACATTTCATTATAATATTTGATTGTCTTTTCAAGCTGCCCTTCGAAATTTTTTATTCCACTATTAAAAATCATCATTTCTTTCATTTGTTTTAGCTACTCCACAATTAAGAGCAAGTTTCAAGGTTTCTTCTAACTTCCACTTTGATCTTCTCTTTCTTTCCTGTCTTTGTAATAATCTTTTGCTTTCTTCATGAATGATGTTCTTGATGTCCTCCCACAGTTCATCAAGTCTTCTGTCATAGTGTCCAATATGTCAAATCTGTTCTTGAGATGTTCTCTAATATTTAAATGCAAGACATTTCAAAATGTCTTTGTGTGATGTGGCAGTTACATAATTTCAGGTCAACTTGAAGATATAAAGACGTGTAGGAGTAGAGTTTAGCCTGTCAATCAGGTTGACATAATTGACTGAGTGCAAATGAGCTATAGCTCTCTGGAGGCTGGCCCCTCTCGGTCTCTCTGTTCACCTCCATGCTTGCTCGCCACCCTGAGTACTCCTGGATCCTTGTGATATTTTTCACTGACTTTGGATCCACACAGCTTTACACCCACCAGCCTGTGATCTTCCTGTATTCTATACCAGTGCATGTGGCTGCATGAGTCTGAAGAGGGACTTAGGGATTAGTATTGAACTTATGGACCTGAATTGGACTAGATGTGTTCTTGATATAAAGCTGGCTTTGTTTCTCTACTCAACCCAGCTCAGTACATATGACATGAAAACAATGACAGGGGCATTGCTCCACAACAATGGACATAGTATATTAATCTCATCTGTTTCCTGGAGGAAAATTGTTACCTACTGAGCCTAAATTGTTGCTAAGTAACAATCATGATGTGTTCCATCTCTTACTATTTAATACATATTCTCAAAAAGTACAACACAAATATTACATCCTTTTATTATACTACCTCTAAGGTCACAAAATAATAGTAAAAATCAAATTCACTGGTTTCCAATCTATTTGAGTAATCACTTGGCAGCTTTTAAAATTCTGATCCAGCTTTAGGCCTCTTCTTCAAACTTACCTCTGTACAAGAATAGTTTTGTTCTAATAATGTGGCACTCTATGATACTCAGCTCCCTAACACAATCACTGATGACAAAATGGGTGCATAAGTAAATGTGGTGAAGAAAGCTGATGGTGCCTGACTATCAAAAGTTATAGCATCTGGGGTCTTAAAGGCTTGGAGTTAAGCACACGGTCATTTAGCAAGGAAGCAACAAGGCCCACATGGAAGAAGCACAGCAGCCTGTGTGATCATGAAGTGTCAACAGGAAGAGGTAGCAGAAGTTCAAAACACACACATCTGAATCCAAATTGATATGAAAGGGAATGGATGTAGTGGAGACCCAAAGTCCACCAGCAAGGCAATGGGACGGTCCTTCTTATAAGGGCCCCACAGAAAGGAGGATAAATCCAGGGGGCAGTGTGCCACTGATGAACCACAGAACTATCCTCTAGTTCAGTGGTTCACAGCCTGTGGGTGGCAACCCCTTTGGGGATTGAACCACGGGCCGCCTAAGACCATTGGAAAACACGTATTCCCTATGGTCTTAGGAACTGAGACACCACTCCTCTATCTGTCTCCAGGCAGATACGCCAACATGCGAGTACCCAGCGTGAAGACTGTGACCCATGCTACACCATGCTGCAAGACAAAAGTTCACTTATTTCACAATATACAATTACATATTGCTTTTGTGATTCACTATGCTTTAATTATATTTAATTTGTAACAATGAAAATACATCCTGCATATGGTATATTTACATTACAATTCATAACAGTAGCAAAAATTCACAGTTATTAAGTAGCAACGAAAATAATTTTATCATTGGGAGTCACCACAAAATGAGGAACTGTATTAAAGGGTTGCAAAATTAGGAAGGTTGAGAACCACTGCTCTAGTCCTTTAAGATTTCCTCCCCTTACTGTTATGGCCCCTCTGAGATATACCTCATTGGTCATGTTAGACTTGCATATGTTCATTTGAACATTTAAGATAGTTTGGTACATGGTAGTGATACATGGTAAAGATACTGATGGGAGAAGGGTTCCCTGAGGATATGGAAGTGGGTGGGGACAATGGGACAGGAGAAGAGTTGATAGCATTGATGATTGTATAGCCCCACCCAATGGAATTGAAGAACAGAACTGTATGGGAAGGGAAGGGATGTATTGGAATGAGTAAGATATGTCAATAAAAATATTATTTGAAAATAAAAAGGTTAAAAAAAAGTTCTGATCCAGGGCCCCATCGTAAACTCACTTACTCTGACCCTGGTACTGATTTTAACAGGTTCCTCATGCTATTCCTACCCAGACAACCTGTACCATACAAATCTCTCAGAACTACAGATATAATCTAATTCTATTGACTGTGACTTAAAATGGTCCCCAAAAGTTACAGCACTGGTCTGCCCACAGCCAAGTCCTCAGCCATGAGCGGGTCATCCTTGGTTTAACTCTTGAACACTCGCCTCTTATAGTTCAATAAACTTTGGTTTCACACTTAAGAATTTTTCATATGCCCACCGCTTAATTTCAACACCCTCCCAGTTCTACCTCGAAAATTTATAAATTCCTTAAGCCTAAAATTGCTCCTAGCCTCTCTTCTCTTGACCCAAGTGTATGCTAGAGGATTTTTGCATATCTATAGATGAGTAAACAACTACTATTTGCACAACAGGAGCCCTGCTGGTGCAGTGGGTTAAACATTGAGCTGCCAATCAAAAGGTTGATTCACACCAACCGAGCACCCCCCAACCTACTTCCATAAGGAGGCTATAGAGCAGTTCTACTCTTCCTAGAGGGCCACTGAGTCAGATCACCTTGGCCAAAGTGAGGTTTGGGGTGAGGTTTATTGCTTCTAGACCCTGACAAACATGATAAATGTTCAGAAAACAATTCTAGGTAAAAGAGTTATACATTGTGATTGTATTCGTTGATAGCTTGGTTAGGGAGAAAAAGAAAAGTAGCCAGGACAGTCAGTAGCAGGTTTGGCCCTAAAGGGTCTGTGTTAGTGTTGCTGGAAGCTGGCCTGGCATTCACAGCTGGGGCTGAGTATTCTGTTGAACTTAAACAATCTCACAGGATGTACACATCAAACAAGCTTGCTCTGTGACCATAATGGGCAAGACAAAGCCAAGACTCCTTCATAATCATGCTTAAACAAAACAAATCACAAGAATTCTCTAAACTACAAAATGGTCAAACATTCTAACTAATATGAGTGACTGCTGCTGCTTAACCAATGATATTAGTGGCCTGTTGCATTTTATCTTGTAGATGACAATTATTAATATCATAGAATTAGTCTGCTTCCCAATAACACTTATTCCATGTCAGAGTGTTAAGCCTTCTCCGAAAGCATCCAACACATCCTTTAAGTCTTTTACAGTGCTTTTCCTGAGATGCCCACAGGTGGGGCTACTCTGCCTCCTTGTAACAAAATATTGAGCCCAACATTGTTCTCTTGTGTGTTGATGGTCATTTTTGCCTGGCAGACATTATCACTTGTTAAACAGGCTTCTCCTTTAATGTCACCACTGTGTCTAAAATTACTCACTTTCTCTTTCCCCATACCCTGATTCCTGCCCCCTTACTATCACATACATGGAAATCAGGGTATGGGAAAAGATAAAGGAAGTCATTTTAGACAGAGTAGTAACATTATTATCACATACCTAAGGACCCCTGTTGGCATAGGGGTTAGGTTTTGGGCTAGTAACCATAAGTTCAGAATTCAAATCCACCAACTGCTCCTTGGGAGAAAGATGAGACTTTCTACTCCCATGAAGAGTTACAGCCTTTTTTTGTTTGTGTTGTATTCCTCGTTTTTTGTTTGTTCATAGTAAAGTGTATCTCAGAGGAGTTATGTCAATGAAGGTCACCCTCTTGAAGCTGTGTTATATACTTTTCCATTTTTTGGTATATGAAACCCAGGATTGATGAACCTACTGGGACAGCAAGTAGAATAAGGGGATTTAGGGGAGGTGGGTAGATTGGTGGTACGGGGTTAAAAGGGAGACCATGTCAAGAAGACCGTGTAGAAAAAGAATGTTTGGAAACATTGTGGTACCAATTGTACATTATACTTGATGTGATTGAAACATGGCATAATGGCTGACCACCAGGTGGGGGAAGGAGAGGCTGGGGATGCCCTTAGGATCACTAGGTAGGGGGGTCTTTAGTGCCATGCAGCGGGAGGGTAGAATTGACATAGGGTGTCTGGGGGTCTCCTGGTAACCCAGGCTGGGTGCTGCAGAACACTGGGATACTGAGTCCTGGATGTTCAGGGTGCACATTATGCCCCAGAGGCTGCATGGGTGAGACCTCCAACTGGGAACTCCACTGGGTGAGCTGGACTCTACCCGAGACACACTTGTAACCTGAGAACTTAAGCCAGATAACACACTGCGTCTGTGGTAGAAGACAGCGGTGTACTGTTGGCTGGCGAACGAACAGGACTTGATACATCAACGCCTTGTATGCTTTGTTAAGATACGTATTTTCCCGGCAATCCTGTGACAGCCAGTCTGTTAGATTCTGCTTATGCTTGTTTATATTAGGGCGTACCTCAGAGGTGCGCCGCCTCTAGGGTTCACCTTCTTGAAGCTATGTTAGTCGTTGCCTTGTTTTTTGGTAAATGAAACCCAAGGATACATTGAGCCTACAGGGAAAGACATTATAACAGAGGGTTAGGGCAAGGGGGACATAGAGGGGTGGGGGAAATAGGAGGGAGATGATATCACAATGCCCAGGAAGGGAAAAGTATGCTTTGGAAAAAATGTATGATTATGGAAGAAATTACACAGTTATGTTTGACATGATTGAATGATGGAATGATATGACATATATTGGCTCCCCAGTTACAGCAAATTAATACATTTTTTAAAGGCAAATATCCAGGAATGGGTTTGGGGCTTGCACACTAAATCCTAGCTCCAACTTAAGAACAATTAGTGCTTGCATCATGGCCCTGCTTCATGCTCCCCTTCATGAAATGATCACCAAAGATAAGAATGCTACAGCAAAGTGTGGTGAAGAAACCAGATGATGCCTGGCTATCAATCAAAATAGCGTCTGGGGTTTTACAGGCTTCTATTCAAACAAGCAGCTATCTATGCGAGGTGTCAAGTCCACAAGTAAGAAGTACACCAGCTTGTATGATCCAGAGATGACAACTACAAAATTGGAATATAGTGAGGAGAAAAGCATTAGAGCAAACATTGTGAACATTGAAGTTGTGAAAGTACGGTGGGAGCCCAAAACCCATCCGCAGAGTATCTAGTTAGGCTGAGCCATTGGCAGATCCACTCTAGCCACAGGCAAGGGTCTCCAACAGCCTGGATACGAGGCAAATATGTAATCTTGGTTATGCTGGATCAGCCTTGATTCTTGGCCAGCTGATCACCCTATAGAAGGGACCTGAACATATTCTCGGTGTAAGTATCTCTTACTGGTTCTATGACAGAAATTTCTTCCCTGGCTTTTTGAATGTTGTTGGAGGTCTGTCCAATCTTACATAGTATTTGTATCTTTGTCTATATACGACTATGTTTTTTATCATTACCACCTTAGCATGATTTTGTTTTTTATTGTTTTCTGTAGGGTCTCCCAGCTGTGAAGCACAGGAGGAGTGGATGCATAATGAGAATAACTGATGGAAGGGGTCATAGGGAATATAGGAATGGAGGGTGGGGGTGGATGATGGGGAGGGTAAGGAGTAATGGTAGAGACAGGAAGGGGGAGGGAGCATCAGAATGGAGCAAGAATGGATTGAATTCATCTTAGAGGAGATTTAACCATGGGAGGGTGAATGTTCTGAAAAATTGATGTGGGAGTAATTGTACAATTCTCCTTGATATGACTGAATGATAGAACTATTGAATTATATGATGTGCTAATTACTTGCCAATAAAACTGTTGTGAAAAATATGGAATTATGTGATAGATCTATTAAATCCCAACTAATTAAAAAAAAGAGTTACAATATCAGAAGCATAAGGGGCAGTTCTACCCTACCCTCTCGGGTTCTCTATGATTCGACATCAACACAATGGCAATGAATTTGGGTTCTGTTTTTTTATTATGATCACATACTATTGTTTTCCCTTGTTGCTTGTCATCAGTCTCTTCTAGAGTATGTCACTATTGTCGCTCTATTGTCCTCCATGAGGACAGAGAGGTCAGAGTTTGGGAAGATAATCTGGCAACTGTGGGGAAGATGGCTAGAGAAGAAGAGGATCTTATAGGAAGACTTGAAAAGATTGTTCAAAGGGTGAAAAGAGAGTCTTTTTAGGCAATTGTGATGGGGATGATAACTTGGGATTGAGCTTGAGAAACATTTCTGATGTAGATTTGGTGAATTAGATATGAATTTGCTAAATGGGAGGAAATGAGGAACAGGGAGGACACTTAAAGAATCACAAAATAACTACTTGTATATCTACATGATTTATGTTAGCTTGCAACTTGCTGTGCTGGAATAATGAATGTTGTAACATGTTTACATACTGAACTAAAATTCTAATGTGAGCAAGTCACATGTTATGATATAGTGAGGTCCATACCGAATGCCAGTATGTAAGTTTTAAAATTCAGTGTTGTGAAGGTTTATAAGAAAAGCCTTTTCTTGGCTGACAAAATATACTTACTTTTAAGCTCACATCTGCCTATAAAAAAGGCACCTATGTATAAAGAAGAGCTTGAGTGCTCACACTTTCGTAGCAGTGGTGAGTATAAATAGCTAAAATCATAGAATATCAATAATACAGGTAGGACACAGTTGTGTGCCATTGATCCTATTGATTGTAGAACGTGTTGGGGATGGCATTGCAGGGTACCTGCCTTGAGGGCAGAAGACATTTTATGAAAGCAGATAACATGTAAAGTCCTAGATGTTCAATGAATTTAACTTTTTTTTTTTTAGTAACCAGCACCAAAGATGTTAGTAGAAAATACCATAACAAGCTTTCTAAGAATTTTCTTCAGAAAGATGATCTACTCCATATATTTCAGAACCAATCTGAAAGTTCTGCTTCCTGGACTTTTTCTCTCATCTCTTTTCTTGATTATTCATCCTCATCTTTCAGGTCTCAATCCAGATACCATCTCATGCCATAAGAGCCCTTCCCTAGTTCCTCTGTCACACCAACCAACCTGTCCAATTTCTTCAGGGCAGTTTTCAAAGTATATCATTGTGGTGTGGGTTAGCAATTGACTTGCTGCTCTCACGGGAATTGAGCCCTACTCTATTTACTCCTGAATCACCAGCACCTAGCATGGTGCCAGACAGAGTAGGCGATTGTCAAATATCTGCTGAATGAATGAGGGAATGGGTGATCTATAGTTCTTCTCTACTGTTCAGGTACACAGAGCATAGTAAATTTTTAAAACACAAATGGATTGATCACTTCAGAATGTGTTGAACATTTCCTATGTTGTTTTAAGTAGAAACCTAATAATGGATGAGGGATTACTATTAAACTTCTTCAAGGCATAAAGGATCTTTATGAAGAGTTAAGAATACATCTTAACTGTCTTAACTGCCATCAAACATTATATTTAAAAATTTACTATTTTTCTACTCCTTTACGACCTCTTTGGGGGGGAGGGAGATAATGGCATAAGAGCCATAGGTTAATGAGAGTTTTCCAATATCCTGTCTTTTTATTGATTGGCTTCTAAGTTAGGTAAGTGGGTTGTAGTGTTAATTGCTTGCCAATACAAGAAGACTGTTTCTACTTTGCTCACCCAACTCTTGAATTCAGCTTTTGGTTTTCTACATCAAGGTCCTGGAACATTTGTCTTCTCAAACTGCCCCTTGAGGTCTTCTGTTTAATTCTTTTTCTTCATCATTTCTTCCGGGCACTTTTCTTTTTCCTCTCAAGAGTAAGTTTCAGAGTCTTATACCATTCATTTCGGTCTTTACTCTTTCACCCTATCTTTTAAATGACCTTTCTTTTTGTCCTTGATGTCCTCTTGAGAATCATCTGGTCCTCGTTCATTAGAGTGCAGTTCATCGAATTGATTCTTGAAGTGGTCTGTAAGTTCAGGTGGGATATATGCAAGGCCACACTTAGTTCTCATGGATTTGTTTTCATTTTCTTCCATTTCAACGTAGACTTGCATATGAGCTACTGTGTTGCACCAACAGCCCCTGGGTTTATTTTAACTGGTCATATTCAATTCCACTGTCTCCACAGATGTAGTTTATTTGAATCCTGTGTTTTCCATACTGTAAGGTTCACATATATTTCTTTTAATAAAAGAAAATACCTTCAGTAATATTTTTTACAATAATGGAACCCAGTTTTTAAATAGATTTGAACCCAGTTTCTACCATTGTTGTTGTTGCGTGCCCCACAGTCAGTTCCTACTCATAGAGACCCTTTGTACAACAGAACAGGTATTGCTTGGTCCTGCACCATCTGCACAATTGTTTTTTGTTCAAGGCCATCTTTGCAGCCACTGTGTCAATCCATCTTCTTTCGGCCTCTCATCCTTTTCACTGCTCCTCTACTTTACCAAGCATGATGTGCTTTTCCGGGGCCTGGTCTCTTTTGATAAGATGTCCAAAGCATATGGGAGGAAATATCCCCATCCTTGCCTCTCAGGAGCATTCTGGCTATACTTCTACCACAGACGTTTTTGTTCTTCTGGTAGTTCATGATACTTTTAATATTCGTTGCAAGCACTATAATTCAAATGCATTTGTTCTTCTTTAGTATTCCTTATTCAGTGTCCAACTTGCACGTGTATGGGAAGCAAATGAAAATGCCATGGCTTGGATCAGGCACACCTTAGTCCTCAAAATAACATCCTTGCTTTTCAACACTTTAAAGAAGTCTTGTGCAGCAGATTTACCTATTGAGATGTGTTCGATCAGGTAGATTCTAAAGATGATCATCAAGATTCCCGTCATCTAGTATACACCCTGTATAAGCCCCTCCCCTTAAGTATGGGCAGGATCAGGGAATATAATAAGATTATACTCCTTTGATTGGGTTATCTGATAGCAGTAAAGAAAGTGATTCTGCAGATAGAACTGAGGTCCCCATCCGTTTCTGGCTTGATCTGACCTAATTAAGCGAACCCCTTAAAAGAGAGTTTCCTAGTCATAGTCTAGGAGAAGACAGACAGATTTAAAGCAAAAGCAGACATGTTCTTGTTGACCTTGAGGACACAGCTTCCCATTTTGTGGAGAAAAACTGTATTTTAGGAAAAGGCGGGTAGCTGCTAGTAGCTGAGAACAGCTCTAGGGTGATGGCCAACAGATAACCAGACGCTTAGTCCTACGGAATTCTAAATTCTGACAACTTGAACTAGGATGCT
>NW_022111373.1:36633616-36635235 GCF_000313985.2 Echinops telfairi | reverse complement strand
GGAAATGTGCTGATGCCAGGGGCTTAAGTGGGAGAGGAAATGTTTTGAGAATGATGAGGGCAATGAATGTACAAATGTGCTTTACACAATTGATATATGTATGGATTGTGACAAGAGTTGTATGAGACCCTAATAAAATGATTTTTTTTTTATAGAAATATTTCAGTTGGTATTCCATTAATGCCTTGAGCCTTGTTTCTGGCTATTGCACTCCGTACAGCTTGATCTTCCTTCAGGACCTTAGGTTCTTGCTCATATTTTACCGGCTGAAATGGTGGATTGTTGACTAGTTCTTTTTCGTACAGTAACTCTGTGTATTCATTCCATCTTTTCATGAGACTTCCGGTGTAATTCAATACGTTGCCTATAAAATCTATCCAGATTGCAACTCCAGGCTTGAATTTTTGGGGGGAGTTCTTTCAGTATAAGATAGGCTAAGCATATTCTTGTGTCTTGCCTAGAATTAGAAATTACACACTTCATTATAATATTTGGCTTTTTATTCTCAGCTGCCCATTGAAATGTTCTATTCGGCTTTTTGAATCATCCCTTCTTCCATTTGAAATTTAGCTACTCCACAATAAAGAACAAGTGTCGGAGTCTCTTTTCACATGGATTTTGATCCTTTCTTTCCTGTCTTTTTAATGACCTTTTGCTACCTTTACGACTGTTGTCTCAATGTCATCCCACAGCGCATCAGGTCTTCTGTCGTTAGGGTTCAGTGTGTCAAAGCTGTTCTTGAGATGTTCTCAAAATTCAGGTGGGATAAACTCAAGGTCATATATTTTTTTTAATTTTAATTTTTGGTCATATTTTAGCTCTCATGGATTGTTTTAACTTTTTTCAGCTTTATCCTGAACTTAAATATGAGCAATTGGTAGTCTGTTCCACAGTCAGCCCCTGGTCTGGTTTTGGCTGCTAATACTGAGCTTCTCCATCATTTCTTTCCACAGATGTAGTCAATTTGCTTCCTGTGTTTTCCTTCTAGAGAAGTCCATGTGTACAGTTGCCTTTTGTATTGTTCAAAAAAGGCATTTTGCTATAAGCAAATCATTAGTTTTGCAAGATTTCTTTTGTGCAACCTCCCCATTCATTTCTATCACCAAGACCCATTTTCCAACTGCTATTCCTTCCTCTGTTTCCAACGTTTGCATTCCAAAAGCCAATAATTATCAATGCATCTTAATTGCATATTTGATCAATTTCTAACTGAAGTTTTTGGTGGGATTCTTCAATTTTTCATAACTCTCTTTTGTGGTTGGTGCATAAATTTGAATAATAATTTTATTGATTTGGATTTCCTTGAAGGTGGATATTTCTCTCACAGACAGCATTGTGCTTATGATGGATTTTATAATGTCCTTTTTGACAATGAATGCCATTCCATTCCTCTTGATTGTGTAATTCCTGGCATAGTAAATCATATCATTTTCCAATTCACAGTAGCCAGTACCATTTCACCTTCTGAGTTAGTTCATTGTGCCAACCTGGCCGATAATCACATGTGGGGCTAATTGAAAAGCGGAGGGATAAATGGGTGGTGAAGCCTCGCCTTTCTAGTTCTCGGGTCTCTTGTTTTGTGATGGTTGCACCTGGTGCAGCTGCCTTAGCAGTTCCCT
>NW_022111373.1:36630284-36632961 GCF_000313985.2 Echinops telfairi | reverse complement strand
TCTGCTTCATCTAGTTTAGCTTTTCAGATTATTTGTTCAGCATACAGATTAATTAAGCATAGTGAGAGCACGCAACCCTAATAAAGACTCCAAACTACAGAAAGTAATGCAACTTGTTGACACCTGCTTTTCACCAGGTGAAATCCTGAGCACAGAATCCAGTTAAACATGTCTAGGATTTCTGACCAGCAAAACTATGAGATAATAAGTGGGTATTGTTTTAAGTTGCTAAATTTGTATAATCTTTTTTTAGTAATTAAAAAAAAAATCTGTCCACTAAATATAGTTCTCTAGAAACCAAACATGACATAGATTTTAAAGTTTAGCATGTATATCATATAGGCAGCCTATAGATTGGTCTTGTTTTCTAAGCCAATCTGTTTTGATTGGTGCATTGAATTGTTGACATTCAGTGTTCTTATTGATATATGTGGGTTGTTGCTGTCATTTTGCTATGTTTGTGTTTGGTTTCTTCCCCGTCAGACCTTTTTTGTGGTTTTAATCATGCCTTTATTCCTCCTTTATTTATGTGTTGTTTTGAGTTTTGCTTTCATTGTATTGGCTTCTTGCTGGTGTTCTGCTCTGTGATGCTCTCAGGTTTGTCTGCTATTGTTGATTCTCTGCCCAAGTGATCTGATATTTTTTGTAATGCTAATCTTATTTTTATGAATTCCTTTAGTTTTTCTTTGTCTGGAAAGACCTTTATTTCTCCCTTATTTTTGAAGGATCATTTTGCTGGATTTATAGGATTCTTGGTTGGCAGTTTTCCTCTTTCAGAATTTTATATATATGTCACTCCATTGTCTTCTTGCCTGGCACATTTTCTGCTCAGAGGTCCAAGCTTATCCTTAATGGCTTCCCTTTGTAGTTTGATGTTCTTTTTCCTCTAGCTGCCCTCAGGATTCTCTTCTTTCCCTGGAAATTGGGCAGATTGATTGTGATATATCATGATGTTTTTCTTTTGTGGTCTATTGTATTTGGGTTTCTCTCAGTTTCATGAATAGTTATTTTCTTCTCCTTTATGATGTTAGGGAAATTTTCTTCCATGATTTCTTGTACTATTTTCTCTGTATATTTTGTTGGTTCCTCTTGTTCCAGGGATCCCGATGAAGCATATAGATTGTTTCTCTTGAGAGTGTCCCACGTCATTGTCAGATTTTCTTTGGATCCACTCTCCCACACACACATTTTTTGTTAATTGTGTCTCTAATCAATTGTAGTCAGAGTGATTGTCTTCAAGCTCACTGATTCAATTTTCCCTTTCTTTCATTCTATTCCTTAGATCTTTTACTATGTTGCCTAATTCTGTCATCTCATTGTTCCATTTGTTTTAAAGATTTTAATTTTTCAGTTTCTTTTGTTGTTCTCATGAGTTTTCCCTACATTTCTTGAAAGAAACTAAACATCGTTTTTCTGAATTCTATTTCTATAGTTCCAGGTCCTTTTTTTTCTTTTCCAGATTACTCCATTGGGTTTGAGTGATTTACTGTTGTTTGTGTTTCTGCTTCTTGACTTTTTGTATTTACTGTGATTGACTGCTATTTCCTCACATGCAACTGATCGTGATGTGTGAGCTACTTTGTCTATAGAGGTAGTTGGTTGTGTTTAGTGTCATGGAAGAAGTCTAATAGGAGCTAGAAAACATATGGTGGTGGAAAGGGGAGAGAGATGAATAATGGGAAAAGTTGTGGAGAAGAAGAGAGATAATAGAATAATCATGATACTAATAATAAGTGGCTGTCTGGATAGGCCAACAGATTTATAAGAATAATGTGAAATATATATTAGAGGATAATATGAATAAAAAGGTTTCATGGATGTATATTTCACAAGGAAAAATCGAGAGCACAGAAGGAGAAAATGGGTGGATGTGCAGGGAAGGATAGAGGCAAGAGACCTGGGTATGACTTGTATGTGGGTGCTGAAATACTGTTACTATAGCAGTGTGAATGTGGGTGGGTTAGTGCTAACTTGTTTGGGTGGGTATGCCAGAATCTACATGCGGGCCTCTTTCCCCTAGGAGAACATGTGTTTTTAAGAGGGTGGGGTCACACCAGAAGAGGACACCAGAGAAGGAAGTGGGGGGAAATTAGAAAAAAATAAAAGATTATATTAGAACAAAAGAACAAGAACCAAATAAAATGAAAAGTAAAACCGCCTTATGCGTGTGGATGCCTGATCCTTTGGTAGTTTTAGTGTGTGTGCATATGGTAGAGGTGGAGTACACTGAGGGAAGGGCACTGGAAAACAAAGTAGGAAAGAAGGAGGAAGGGGCAAAAAAAGTGTAGCTTGTTTGCAGACAATGTCTCCACCAAGCTGCCCACCCAATCTGCTATTCACTCAGGGTGGCCAGAGGTCATCGAGATAAAAAGTTTGGCTGATTGGTGGGCCTAGGGGGCTGGGGAAAATTGGCTCTTCCAGGGAAGAGAAGGCTCACAGATGTGGCTCATGCTGCTGCTCAATGGTACGAGGGTGTCTGTCAGCAGGCATTGCTGCACTCCCACTTTAAGAAACTTGGGTCGACTTAGCTTTTAAATTGATTTTCTCACTAACAAGAAATGTAGAAATCTCTCCTAGTGGAACCTCTGCAGTAGTTGCTAAGATCTTCCTGTGCTTGCTAACTGGTAGTCATATTCCCTCATCTCTCTGACGTGTTTTTTTTTCCCCTTTTTTTTTG
>NW_022111373.1:36623036-36629928 GCF_000313985.2 Echinops telfairi | reverse complement strand
TGATGAGTGAGACAGTGAGTCACTGAGTGAAGCAGTGAGAGGGTGAGGCAGTGAGACAGTGAGGCAGTGAGTGAGTGAGGCAGTGAGGCAGTGAGAGAGTGAGGCCCTGACGTGGTTTTTTTAATAGGAGAGGGCAAAGCAAGCAGATACTTGTAATTCCCCCATATTAGTTCAACCTCCTGGAAGAAAACAACTAGCTAGGAGTTTATACAGACAATTGCTCTTCTTAATCTTCTAATAATTAATGGAATAAAAAAATAAAAATTAATGGAATATGTAAAGCAAGTAAAGAGTTTTTTTAGTTTATGTTTTGTTTTTCTGAATATTCACATATTCATCTTTCCCTTTACATAACTTAAATGAAATAAATAAAATACAAAGGTCCACAACTTATGTTTGCTCAACCCTATGCTTTATATTGTACCTAATGGTTTTTTTATCTTCAACTGGTAGAAAAAAATTGCTTATATGAAAAAGAATTCAATTACATGTTTCTCCCTAACCAGTTTTGTTTCTCTCAATTTTAATAACACTGAGTTTCTTCATGTGTAATTTTAAATGGTTATATAATTGCTCACAATAAACTGAAACTACATTTAGTGATTCAGAAATGGCAATTTGTAGTATCAGTAAATGTAATCAACCAGATGTCAGTGCTCCAAATTTGTTTGTTCTTCCTCTGTAATTTTATTACTGGTAGCAGATTATCTTTCCCTGTATCACTTATTCCCTAGGTTTAGATACAAATCAGTCAGAATATAGATGAGTAAATGAGTGCAAGTGAAGGAGTCTTTCAGGTAATTCTTCCCAGAGTAAGTGGAGGAGAGATGTAGGGTAGTAAGAGTGGTGATGGAGGGATCACTTTCATCAGATCCATTACCTATGGCTTTTGGCCATCACTTCTGATACTGTTAAATTTATTAATCCCTGGATAATGGAACTATACCATAGAATGCATCCTTAACCAAGTGATTTTTTAACAGGTTTTTTTGTGTGAATTAAGTGAATAAAATATCTACCCTCTAGGCTATTACTTTGCTTACCCTCCGTTGTCCTCCCACCCCTGGTAGCCATCAAAGTCTGCTGTTTTAGTTGTGAAAGTTTTTTCTTGATTTTAAAAAACTTAACATAATATTTGTCCTTTTGTGATTGACTAATTTTATTCAGCATGTACTCCATTTCCATCCATGTCAAGAGGGGTTTCACAGATTTATCATTTTTCTTTAATATTGTATAGTATTCCACCTATTCCATATCCACTGATGGGCATTTTTGTTGTTTCTATCTTCTTGCCATTGTGAATACTACTGTCATGAACATGAGTGTGCATTTATCTGTTTGTGCTACTGTTCTAATTTCTTTAGGTAATACCATATACCAAGTAGAGGAATTTCTGAGTCATATAATATTTATATTTCCAATTATTTGAGGAAGTACCATACCACTTTCCACAGTGGTTATGCTGTGTTACAGTCCCACAATCAGCATATGGGGGTTCTCATCTCTCCATACACTTTGCTGCATTTAAATTTTTAATTTGATTTTTATCTTTGCTATCAATGCTGGGGGGAGGTGGTATCTTTGTTTTGATTTGCATCTCTCATATGGCTAGTCATTGTATTTCTTCATATGTTTTTTGACTGCTTGGATATCTTCTTTAATGAACTGTCCATGTATTCTGCCTATTTTCTAATTGGATTATTGGTCTTTTCCTTTTTGAGGTGTTGAGGTTCTCTATATATTTTAAAGACTAGTCCCTTGTCAATATGGCATGCCAAAAAATTCCCCAATCAGTGGGCTCTTCTTTTACTTTTTTGATGAAATGTTTTTGTACATCGAAGTGTTTTATTTTGGGAGGGCCCCAGTCATCTAGTTTGTCTTCTGCTGTGTGTGTGTTTCCTTGCGTTTATGCCATGTCTTCAAGCCCATAATTTGCCCCTACTTTCTTATTGATGATCTTTAGAATTCTAGGGTTTACATTTAGGTCTTTAATCCATCTTGAGTTTGTTTGTTTTTTTTATATGGAGCGAGGCATAGGTCCTATTTTACTCTTCTGCAACTAGAAATCCAATTTTTCCAGCACAATTTATTGACTATATCTTCCCCATTTCATGTGTGTAGGCCTTTCATAAAAAATTAACTATTTGTAGGTAGCTAGATTTATTTCTTGGTTCTCTATTCTTTTCCATTAATCTATTTACCTCTTATTGTTCCAATACCAAACGTAAAAATAACACACTTTTATTGTGAATTAGATGGGGTTTACATATCAGACAATTATGGATCTTCCCCTTGACCATCTTGAATGCATTTTTTGTATTTGGAATTAGATATGGGTCCTGCTTCATTTTTCTACAAATAGAAATTCAATTTTTCCATTACCATATCGACCCATTGTCAAAAACCAGTTGTCTGTAGCTGGACAGATTTTGTTCTGGGTTCCCTATTCTGCTTCATTCAGTATCAGGCTGTTTTGACTACCGAGACTGCGTAGTTTGTTTTGAGATCAGGAAGTGAGAGTACTCCTGTATTGTTCTTCCTCTTTAGTAGGTAACATTATTTTGTTTTTTACTATTCAGGGAGCATGTAATCTTCTTTGGATATATAGAAGGGAGTGATAAATAATCTGTGTCATACTCTACCTTTTTTTTTAATGGAATAACACCTAAAAATAGAAAGTTGAAGGCAAAAATATGTGAAAAGCAATGGAAGAAATTATTTGAGAATCTGTTCTCTGTAACCCCCAAACATAAGCTATCTAAATCCATCAAATTTCAGGAAGTGCACTTTATCAGCATATTATCTGTGTTATCTTGTATGACCTTGCATTTCAATTATTCTAAATTTGTCTCTTCATTCTACATTGCATTACAGTTATCATTTTTTATTTAGTTTGTTTGTGTTGTTCTATTACCTCTATTTGGGGTATATAATCTCTCACTGCATGTTAAGACAAGGGAGTTGTTAGTGGCCGTATAATTGGCTTCAACTAATGCCAACATTATGTATGAAATATTTTCCAGTCCTGTACCATATTCAAGATTATGTTGCTGGGCAGTGGCGTGTGAGAGAAACAGGAAGAAACAAACAGATTATGTTGTTGATAATTTTTCCAGTGGTTATTTTTTGGAAGCAGATGGCCAATATTTTCTTTTTCGTCTTCTTAGTCTGGAAGCCCTGCTGATAGGCTGTCTGCCATAAGTGACCTGGCTGCTATCTGAAATATTGATGGCATAGCTTTTACCATCATGGCAACAGATAAGCCACCACAAAGGCACCAGGATTTAAATGAATGTAGTATATAAGCCAATTGCTAACTCATACATAAACCTAATTTTCTCTGGTTGTTGGGCAATGCTTGTTACCAACTTTTTGTTTCCTGCCCCAACAGAAAAAAAAAAAATAGGAATGAGTACGACATTGATATTAAGGTCTTTTGCCCCTCCTGGAAATATGATCCAAAAGTTTGTGAACCACTGTCCTAAGTAGCATCATATTCTTTGTGACTTCTCTTTCCTTGCTATTGTTAGGTGCCATCAAGAAGGTTCCAACCCATAGCGACCCTCTGCACAACTGAATGAAACCCGGCACGGTCTTGCCCATCCTCACAATGGTTCCTGTGCCGAGCCCATTGGTGCAGCCACTGTGTCAATCGGTGTTGTTGAGGGCCTTCCTCTTTCTCTCTGCCCCTCGGTACCAAACATGATGTCCTTCTCCAGGCACTGGTCTCTCCTGATGATATGCCCAAGCACGTAAGTTGTCTGTTCTTAGTCTGGAAGCTCTGCTGAAACCTGTCCACTTTGGGTGATGCTACTGGCATTTGAAACACCAGTGACATCGCCTCCAGCATCACAGCGACACACAAGTCCCCGCAGTGTGACGACCTGACGGACAAGCGGGAGCTTTTCCTTGGACTCGGTATAATTTCAATTTTATTTTCTGTACAAGTGTGGATGTCTGTCTGTCTCGCAGGATAATTTGAGGAATTAGGGCTTCTTTGTGACTTATCGGAGTAATACATGGAGAAATTGCTCAGTCACAAGTATTTTTCCATGATTTTCCCTGGTTAATGGATTTACTCATGTTTCCTGCCAAATGAATGAAAATTAACATTCTTAAACATTAAGGAATCAGATGCAGCTTGAGTAACTTTGAATATTCATTGCACTACAAAGCCAAGGTGTTCTTTGCTGACTAAACAGCAGAAAACACAGCTCCGGTTTGAGACAGATGCTTTTTGCATATGAGTGGCAATCGATTCCATGGTAGTGAGTTTGGAAAGCTTTATGTAGATCTAAAACTCACATAGACTCTATTTTTTAAGTGACCATAGTTGTTTTCCACAACAACCAGGAAAGGATAAATAATATTCCCCTCGGGACTAATACTTTACACTATCTCACAAGCTACAGAACAAGAATGAAAGGGGGAAAATGTCTTTGGAAGCCTGAGGAGCACCGAAGTGTGCCAGAATCTTCACTAAAAAATATATGGAGCACATCGTCATTGGAAAGAGAGCAAAATCTGTAGAAATCTGCTAGAAAATGTGTCATTTTTAAAGAAGCTTTAATTTTATGGGAAATTAAGCTTAAACCTGTTTTAAATGATATTGCCTCTATAATACCATTTCATATACTTTCCACTAACCTCCCCTCAACTTTGAGATGTCTCATTTCTGACTTGGCTTTTCTATTCCTGGCTATATCTCAACAATATTAAGATATGCTTCAGAGTCTCTTACCCATGAGTGTAGTTTTAGAGAATAGTTTATGAAGAACATAAATAATCCTTTTCAAGCACATTACGGGAATATTTGCTAAGATCAAAGTGAAAAAATAATTGCTCTGAATAGGAACTTTTAAGAATGGGCTAATGGGAGAATAATAGTTTCAGAAATGAAGCAGAATTATGGAATTCACTTTTTCAAACTATATGAGGGGTATGGAGGGAAGAGAAAAGTGTCATTCGTTTGTCACCATCAATAATTTCAAGAAATACAAAATAATTGTTTTTCAATAATAGAAAAATAATTTAACTCATATTTTCCCTCTTTTAGCAATATTATAATCCACACAAACAAGTTAAAAATTTAAGAATTGAAAAAATTTTGGAGGCCTTTGACCACACTGAGACAGGCATCAGGTCTTAGTTTATGATCTCAGTCAAAGGAGAGAAAGCTTAAAAGGAGAAAACAAAAAAGGAACAATAGAGCAATGACTATTGTTTAATGTGGAATATGGTATTTCTTTTAATGGTACTGACTCTCCATTCTTGCCCCATAATTATAGGACTCAAAATAATTTTTTTAGTGTAACAAAAACAAAGCCAGATCATCAGATCATTACACACCTATTAGAATGGTTAAATTTAAAAAAGTAACATAGTGCAGCAAGGATAGGGAGCAACTGGAAAACTCACACACTGATGAAAATGCAAAATGGTACAGCCATTTTGGAAATATGTTTCTAATTGCTTATAAAATTAAACACAGTTACCATATATCTCAGCAATCTTAGTATTAGGTGTTTACAGAGAAAAATAGACATTATGTTCATGTTTACACAAAATTCAAACTCACAACCATCCAGTCAGTTCCGATTCATAACAACCCTATAGGTTAGAGTAGAACTAGTCATGTGGGTTTCAGAGACTATATAGCTTTACAGGAGTAGAACAACCTCATCTTTCTCCCTTGGAATAGCTGGTGGTTTCAAACTGCTGACCTTGTGGTTAGCAGCCTAATGGGCAACCCACTACACCACCAGAGGTCCTACACAAGTCTACTGTCAGTGCATGTAGTATCTTTATTCAGAATTATGAGTACTGCAAGCAATTAAATTTTTCCACTGGTGTATCATACTCAAACTGTGATCCATACACACAATGGCTACATCTTACACACATGGTAAGTGAAAGAAGACAGACTCAAAAGGCCGCATACATACTGTGTGATTCCGCTTACATGACTTTGCTGAAAAGGTAAAAGCTGTAGGGATAAAAGATAAAGCAGCGGTTACCAGCGTCTGGAGGTAGGGAAAGGGGTTTTTCTACAAGGCAGAAGTTAACTCTTTGGGGTGTGGAAAATGTTCTATATCTAAGTGGCTGCACACCGAATGCAATCTGCCAAAGCTCACAGAACTGAATACTAAAAAGGATTAATTTTATGTTTGTAATTATACCCAAATAAACTCTCCTTTAAAAGAAAGAAATATAGGACATTCATTTAAAGACAGCTGACCTAGATATTTCAAACATTTAATGCCATGCAAAAAGGGAGAGAAATAGGGACAAAGATCTGAATTTGACCTAAAGAGACTGAAGAAACAAACACAAGAAGTGAAATACACAAATCTAGAATGGATTCTGACATAAAATAAAACAAATAATAAAATTCTTTGTACTATAAGGGGCATATGAATATAGGCTAGATATTTTTATAATAATGTAATACATTATTAATTTACTTAGGAATAATATATATATTGACTACATAATAAAATATACTTTTTTTTCAGAGACTTGCCAAAATATTTCGGGGTGAAATATGGTATTTACAAACGACTTTCAAGTAGTACTGCGAAAATAAGAGTGCGGGGAACCTGAGGAGTGCTAGGTAAAATCTACATTGTATTCACCACATAAGTTGTCTCTTAAACTTAGTGATAACTCTCTAACCTGAAGTAATACCTTTGTCAAAAATTTGAGTGTATATTTACCAAAACTAAACTAAACAAAACAAACAACTAACTGCCATTGAGTCAATTCTGGATCATAGACACTTTGGTTTTGCTGGATAAGCATTGGATGACTAACTAAGCCATAAGATCCGTGGTTCAAAATCACCAACAGCTCACTGGCAGAACATGGGCACGTTCTGCTCATTTAAAGATTG
>NW_022111373.1:36611303-36621258 GCF_000313985.2 Echinops telfairi | reverse complement strand
TCTATTTCCCTATAATCATAAATATATTTATATATGTACATGCCTGTATTTAGGCCTCTTTGTATGCCCTTTGCCTCCTACTTCTTTCCTCTATTTCCTTTTGCTTTCCTCTTGTCCCACTACCATGCTCAGCCTTCATTTGGGTTTCAGTAATTGGTATGTGACTTTTTAAGCTTCCATGAGCTTGCTCTCTACATCTAGCTAGAGGCACTCAATTTTGAATATGGATTTGTTGTTAGTTGCCTTCTAGGTGGTTCAAGTTGCCCTCGACTCATGGTGATTCCATGCTCAATGGAACATGTGTTTCCTAGTCCTGTTCCACCCCCATGATCAGTTGTCCATCAGACCTTTGTGGTCCATCGGGTTTTCATTGGCTGCAACACCAGAAACAGATTCCCAGACTTCTCTTTTCTGCTCATATTAGTCTGAACGCTTCAATAAAACCGGTTGAGCATCATGACAACAGGTTGAGTGGTGGCTTGCATAGGTGTGTTGACTGAGAATCAAATATGAATTTCCCATTTTAAATGAAAACTCTTTCATTGAACTACCCATGTTCTCTGAACAAGAATTTAGGCCATTAAAATAACTTCTGGTGGAGAGATTTCATAAAGAATCTCAGATTGATCAGACTTGACCAGAAAACACTCCTAAAGGTCAACAAACAGACCTTGAACTATTTACAGGCTTTTCTCTTTTTTTGTCATTGGTGTTTTGGGTTGTTGTGTTTTCATTTGTTGCTTTGTTTTGCTTTGTCTTATTTTTTGTGCATATTATTATCTCTACAGGTCTATCTAGATAAGATAAGTGGGATGAACAGTCTGGTGGAGAAAACAACAGGACTTACAGTTCCAGAGGGACATGGGAGAGGGGGAAGTGGGGGAAAGGAGTGGGTGTTAACAACCCCTGGGACAAGGGAACAAGTGACCCAAAATCGATGGCAAGGAGGGTGAGGAGGCCAGGTAGGGCTTGATCAAAGGCAATGTAATTGAGAGGAATTACTGAAACCCAAATGAAAGCTGAACATGATAGTGGGACAAGAGGAAAGTAAAAGGAAATAGAGGAAGTAAGTAGGAGGCATAGGGCATTTATAGAGGTCTAAATACAGGCATGTACATATGTAAATATATTTATATATGATGATGGGGAAATAGATCTATGTGCATGTATCTACAGGTTTAGTATTAAGGTAGCAGATGGGCATTGGGCTTCTACTCAAGTACTCCCTCAATGCAAGAACACTTTGCTCTATTAAACTGGCATTCCATGATGGTCACCTTCCTGACATCATTGCTGAAGACAAAGTGGGTGCATAAGCAAATATGATTAAGAAAGCTGATGGTGCCCAGCTATCAAAAGGTATAGCATCTGGGGTCATAAAGGCTTGAAGATAAACAAGTGGCCATCTAGCTGAGAAGCAACAAAGCCCAAATGAAGAAGCACAATAGCTTTTGTGATCACGAGGTGTCAATAGGATCAGTTATCAGGCATCAAAGAATGAAAAATCATATCATTGTGAATGAGAGGGAGTGCAGAGTGGAGACTCAGAACTCATCTGTGGGCAACTGGAAATCCCCTTACAGAAGGGTCACAGGGAGGAGATGAGCCAGTCAGGGTCCAGTATAGCACCAATGAAACATATAACCTTCCTCTAGTTCTTTAATGCCCCCACCCCAACTATCATGATCCCAATTCTACCTTATAAATCCAGCTAGACCAGAGGATGTCCACTGGTATGAATCACAGCTGGAAACACAGGGAATCCAGGACTGATAAACCCCTCAGGACCAATCATGAGAGTAGAGATTCCAGGAGGGTAAGGGTAAGGTGGGGGATAAAAGGAAAATGAGCACAATTATCTACATATAATTCCTTCCCAGGGTGGCGGACAAAAGAAAAGTGGTTGAAAGGAGACATTGGACATTGTAAACATGAAAAAATAATAATTTATATATTATCAAGGGTTCATGAGGGAGGGGAAAAATTAGCTGATACCAAGGGCTCAGGTAGAAAGAAAATGTTTTGAGAATGATGAAGGCAAGAAATATACAAATGTGCTTAATACAATGGATGGATGGATTGTGATAAGAGCCCCCAATAAAATGATTTAAACAAACAAAAAAAAGAATCTCAGATTGGGCACCTGCTTCTGTAAGTTGCTATCCTGAGACTAAGAAATCAGATTCCCAAACCTCCAGCAGATTTCTCCTGGAGTGACTGTAAATGTAGGTGATTTCGTTTCTTCTGAAGGCCCTCAAAATTCGTTAACTTTCCTGACCCGACAGTAAGTGACTTTTCTCTTACTATCTATAGCCTGGAACTCTGTAAGCCTGTTTTACTTGAGGAAGACACGTTATTGCCATTGGTCCCGTTTGCAAAATGAACCTCTGCTTTCTTTAAAAATCGCCCATCATATCTTATTAAAAGACCACTTTTCTCCAACATGACATTCCAGAGGAAACCTTGGATACACAATTTGTCCAATTTATCCTGATATAAAGAAAGACAGATTTTTGTTGAATATATGCAAATAACTATATTGTCTGAAAGTAATAAGACATAGTAAACATTTCTGAATTCTGAACAGTCAGTGAGAATGAGAAGTTTCAGTTTACAAAAGCAGTCAACTAAATTGTAATGGGTTACAGATTGTGTAAAATGAAAGTGAATGGGATTTCTCATATATCAAAATATAACAGCAAAGCAACCTCAACAATATGCCAGACAACTAACCACAGTAAAATTATCCCCATCCAGCTACGCAGTCTTACATAATTAATTTTTGTCTTACTGGATCCTTGTTAAAATCTATTTTTAAGAAGTCATCCGTATCTGGACTAAAAATAGTCCTGGAAATTCTGACTTCACTCACTAGGAGGATTTGAGAGTTTCCCAAGTGATGGCAACTCAGAACTGACATCTGAGCAAGATGTCTGAACAAGACTGTTTCTTGAAATGTCAATAGTTTGACATGTCTGGTATGGTTATGTTCCATGAATCTCTAAGCTGTCCATATTTGCTAAAGACATAAATTCTGGGCTGTAACTTATTACAAAGTCTTTGGGCAAACATCAGGACAATACAAAACCTATCTGTTGATGACAGAGAATCAACTGATGTTAATATATTACTGCAGCCATTGAGTCAATTCCAACTCATTGCGACCCTACACGACAGGGTAGGATTGTTCCTGTGGATCTCTGAGACTTCAAACCTTTATGGGAGTAGAAAGCTTCATTTTTCTCTTGCAGAGCAGTTAGTGGATTGAACTACTGATCTTGTGATTAGCAGCCCAAAGCATAACCCACTATAGCAGCCGGGCTCCTAATAAATTGATCGAGGAAACTAAACTCTCTATTGGGGAGTAATACTGAGCTATGTCATGAATTTTTATTAATTTTTAATTCCCTGAGAGTAAAACCCTAAAATGAATAGCAAGGGCACTGGTGCACACCCAGGATTTCTCACAAAGCATTGGTGTTTGTTGCCACCAGGTTGATGCTGATTCATAATGATCCCATGTGTGCGTAGTAGAACACTCATTACATACAGTTGCCAAGGCAGTGAAATCTCTGTACCAGATTGACAGTCTTGCCTTCTGAGGCGCCTCTGGGTGGTTTTGAACCAACTTTTTGGCTAGTAAGTTAGTCAGCACTTTAACTGTTTGTGCCACCCAGGCACTCAGTAAAAAGCCTAAAATCTCTGAAATAGATGTATCAATAGTATTTCCCAGTGCAAATGTATCCTAGAAAAGCATCTCTTCTCTTTTGGCAACTATTCTCAGCCATCTCTGGAAATCAGAGCACTTCAAACAAATTTAATTATTTCTATCATCTTTTTTTACAAGATGAAAAATCAAATCTTTATGATTTTTCCAGGTTTGAGCAGAAAAGCTGTTCTCAAATTTTATTTTATTTTTTTTAAAGTTAGGGTCCAATTTTATGAAGGTATGGCAGTTACATAATTTCATATCAACTTGATAAAGTGTAGGGGTGAAGTTTAGCCTGTCATTCAGGTTGCAGCTTGATGACCTCATTGGGAGGCATGACTGAGATAAAGGGCTTGCTAGAGACTGGCCCCTCTCTTTCTCTGCTTTCACCTTCCTGTTGACCAGCCACGTGGAGTCATGCTGAGACCTGCTAGAGCCCTGGAGATGCTTCCACCGCCACTGGATCCACAAGACTTTGCATCCAGTGGCCTTTGATTTTCCTGCATTTTGCATCATTGCATGTGCTGTATGAGTTTGAAGAGGGATTTATGGAATAGTATCAAACTTATGGGCTAATATTGGACTTATAGACTTGATCTGCACTGGGCTGGGATGTTTTCTTAATATACTCTTTGATCTAGAGCTCTTTCTTATACATACATGAGTATCTCTGGATGTGTAAGATATGTGGGCACTTAATTAAGTTGGGACCCTGGGTTGCTGAGAAGCAATATGTAATTACCTACTTAATCCAAGTGACAAAAGATTTCAAAAGTAAACATAGAAAGTAACACAATTATGAAACCTTAGTTTTTTCAAAAATAAAAATACGTTGTTCTTTTTCCCTAAATAATCAAGAACATCATAAAATCATAAAGCACAAAATGTTACTGGAAAACTGAAGAATCGCTATTACATTGATAGTTTATACCCAAAGTAGGGTCACCTTTCACACAGTACTTGAAGGAATCAATCAGCGAATCAGAAAGTTCATTAAAATTGAGTAAGATATGCTCACATTTAACCTATTTTATAGTCCTTTTTCAAACTCAGTATTATAAATCAAAGAAAATGGAATCCACCTTCCATTTTCTTTCATTGTATTCTTTTAAGGTCTATCGGAGCCTTCCAGGAATGTGTAAACTTAAAACTACTTTCATAACATGGAAGTGCTATTTGTTCTTTGCATTCTAATTTTCTCACAAGTGTGCAGTCAGGTTGTCCAAAATCACAACAGACTAAATGCAGATCTAGCTATTTTCTAGTAAATGAAATATTTAAGAGAGTCCTGAAAATGTCATTCTTCCCATATTTGCTAGTCATGGAAAATAGATATTTATATTTTTAAAAACCTGATTTCATGAGAAATATTTAACATAAACATTTAATATGCATTGAGTTAATATGATACAGTTGTTTTCCAACTTATTCAAATTATAAGCATTTTAAAACTCTTATGTAATCAAAAGCCTTATTTGGAATCCCAAATACTTTTTAAGTATAACCAATTTTGAACCACCAACTTTGTGGTAACAAGCAGTCCAACACTTACCCAACAGTACCATCAGAGTTTGGGGGGAAAATTAAAAATTGAGAAATAATGCTTTAGAGGGAAAATAATATGTTCTTTTTCCTTGAAAAACAAAAACTTGTACACACATGTCATTATTTTGTCTACAATAGCCTCAGGCAAGCATAATGAGCATTGCTTTTAACTACATTTATGGGTGAAGAAGTGGAATGTTGAGCTGTTTCCTACACAAGCATGAAGTTTGTGGCAAACTAGCAGGAGAACTCACACCACTCAACTTTTACATTTTATTACACATCTTATGGTGACAAAATGAAGACATTCATTTACATGAATGGGATGCTTTCTAGAGCATATAAAAACAGGATGAGTTTCAGTGAGATTCTCCTCCTCTGTTTGTTGTACATGTTGGCCACAATCCACAGCTCCAATGACCGAGATGTAGCGTGTTGTGGAACCTTCCCCAGGGATGCCGCTGAAAGGAGTAAAGGAGGCTGCACAGAGAATGCTCACGCTTAATGGTCAACCCATTTAAAGCATTCTCTCCTCAGCCACCAACATATTTCAAACCCCTAATGAGCATAAAAGAGGACCATAAGCAAAGGATAGCTCTGGAAGCTTGGCCTCTGAAGCCAGGAAGTAAATGCTTAACTCTGTCTCTGCAGAGAGGGAAGGAGCAAGGCTGCCAGAGGTTTCCATTAACTAACCGACTAGATGATGCATATGGAAGTATATGGGTTTCCACTCCATGAATCCTCGTCTATAATGCCTCTTTCTTACACATGTTGGGCTGTAGTAGATCCTCCCACCCTCCCTCCTGATCACCCTCCAGTCTGTCCTTCCTTCCTTCCTTCCTCCTTCCCTTCCCCCATCTCTCTGTTTTCCTTTTTCCTTGTATGGCTTTCCCAAGGTATTTTTGTCTTCTGAGTGACATCGACATGTTCCTTGAACATTTGGAGAATAATGAAGGCTTTGCTTTTGTTTATTTGTTTGTTTATTCATTTGATAAAGTAGGTATGTTTCTTGACTAAAGCTCGTGTAGTGTTGTCAAATGTTATCAGTGTTTTAATTCCAGCCCAGGAGCTTGGCTGCCTCAGGACTCACCTGTAATCAAAGAGTTGGCCTTGCTTGTCTTAAAAAACAAGCTGCAGCAACAAAAAGAGTATTTAAATTTCAAACTGTGCTTTGGAATCAATAGTTCAATATTCAATATTGAACTATGATCGATTAACTTAATAAGAGTCCAAGGTTTTGAATTGCCTAAGGGTCTTGAGAATGATCTTAAAGCTGACAACTCCAAAACATAATTACTATTCAAATAAAAAGTTTACAAGAATAATAATTCAATTGTTTTAATAAATTTACATTTTATAGTCCTAAATGTAATATATCAGTACTGTCAGCTTATTTTATCAATAAACTTATAGTTTTATGGGGAAAAAACAAAATAAAATGTATACCTGGACTTAATACTCATAAATCAGACAAAAATTATTTTAGAGGGGAAACATTGTCTATTAAAGAAACTCAAGGAGATTTATTGAGACCAAAATATCATTTGAATGTGGAATCAGAAAACCTTAAAATCAGAAGCTCCTGAATCCAAGAAAGAAGTTACAAATCACACATAGTTATAGTGCCAAATGAAAATCTACAAAATACATTATTTTGATTGGCTTACAATGATTGAGTTCAATTAAAGGCTGAACGATGTGAAGCATGAGTTTTACCATTATTAGCTATATGATTATACCTAGAATATATTGACTGACTAAAAGACATAATTACAAGATACATGGTTGAGGAGGGGAAGGATAATATGGTTTTTAATAAAACAATGGCATGATAGTTTCAGGATCAGGTTGTTAAAAATCAGGTAATCTATAGAGGCCTGAAATGAAGAGTCTGGAGAAATCGTTGGTTACAAGTTCAATGATACTTAGTTTTCATATTCAGACCCTAACCACAAAGGTCCCTGCCGTGGCAGCTTGTACGGTGGTGACTTGGGTGTTGCTATTATGCTGGAAGCTATACCGTCTTTATGTCAAATACCAGCAGGATCATCCATGGTGGACAGGTTTCAGCAAAACTTCTGCTACACTAAGGATAAAGTAGGAGGAAAGAAGAGGCAGTCCACTTCGGAAAAATGTATAGAACACAGCAGAACGGTGATATAGTGCCAGAAGATGAGCCCCCTTAGACTGGGAGGCATTCAACATACAGCTAAAGAAAGAGGGGAGGAAGGGGGATTCAATAGGAATGATCCACCCATAACCACACCATCCCCTCCAGGGGATGAACAACAGAAACTGTGGGGGAAGGGAGACAAAGGTCAGTGTAAGATATGAAAATAATAATAATTTATAATTTATCAAGGGGGGGGAGGGAAAAAGATGAACTGATACTAAGGGCTCAATAGAAAATAAATGCCTAGAAAAGAATCGTGGCAACATATGTACAAATATGCTTGATACAATTGATGTATGGATTGTTGTAAGAGCTGTGAGAGCCCCCAGTACAATGATCTTTTAATAAAAAAGAAAAGAAAAGCTGCCACAGTAGAGTTGACCTTAATCATGTGGTGCAGCAAAGCTCTTGTGCTCTCCATTTTCTTCTTAAAAAAATATTATTAATTGGGATTTAATACATATATTATTCCATAGTTCAATCATGTCAAGTAGAATTGTACAATTGCTGGCACAATTAGTTTCCAGACATTGTTTTTTCTACGTGGACTCCTTGACATCGTCTCCCTTTTACTCCACCACCAACACTGTATCCCCCTCCCCCAAAACACTTACTCTACTTGCTGTCCCTATAGGTTCATCAATCCTGGGTTTCATATATAGAAACACATACAACACAAGTTCAAGAGGGTGACCTCCAATGGCATAACACCTCTGAGATGCATATTAAGATGAGAAAACAAAAACCAAACAATACCAACCAAAAATACAGAAAATTTTGGAAACCAGATCAGGTCCAGCCTGCATCATAGGGGGAATCTACTGACAAAGTTTTACCTGTTCAGGTCAGATTTATGCCTTCGGTCTTCGATGCTCATCTCTCCCAAACACTCTGTTTAGTGACCACTTTCCTCCTGTCCCTCAATTTGAGATAGAGGGAGTTCTCTGAGGCTTATTTCCGATATAGTTGCATAAGTGAATCTTGGGCTCCCACTGTTATCCATCGCCTCTGCACACCAGATTCTCACAATTTAGGCTCTAAAACGAATTCCTTCTGCAGCTTTGGAATATACGGATTCCTATTCTTTAGTGACTGATTAGTGACTGATGCTGGTATTCTCCTTCCATGTGGACTTAGTTGACACCTCACTTAAATGACTGCTTGTTTGGTGACAAGCCTTTAAAACCCCGGACACTATTTTATCTCATAGCCTTGTACAATCTAAATTCTTTGCCACATTTCGCTATAGCACCTATATTTGTGTTGCCTTCTTGAAGGTTTTGAGCAGAGCCATGATGTAAGAACTAATTGTTTTTAATTTGGGTCTAGGATTTAGTGTGAGCCTCAAACCCATTTCTGTATCTATGCCTTTTTTTCTTTTAATTTGTTATTACTTGGGAGTTAATACATATGTCAAATCATTCCATAGTTGAATCATGTCAAACAGAATTGTACTATTGCTTCCATAATCAGTCTCCAAACATACTTTTCCTTCCTGGACTCCTTGACATCATGTCCCTTTTATCTGTCCCCTCCACCCCCGCTGCCTCCTGTACACCCTCCCCCACAACCCTTGTTCTATTTGCTGTCCCTATAGACTCATCAAGCCTGGTTTCATTTATCAAAAAAACAAAACAAAACCCCCAAAACAACACAACTTCAAGAGGATGACCCCTAATGGCATAGAGCCTTTGAGTTACACCCTAATATGAACAAGCATAAATAAAATAAAACAGAATGTCCGCCAGAAGATTGCCAGAATAATACGTATCTTAATACAGCATATAGGGCATTGATATAGCAAGACCTTGTTTGTCTGCCAACCAACAATACACTACTCTTGGGATGGCTGTCTTCTGCTTCCTCAGACCCATGTATTTTCCAGCTTAAGTCCTTAGGTGTCTGAGGTAGAGTCCAGTTCACCAGTGGAATTCTGGTACGGGATCTCACCGATGCAGCCTCTGGAGCATGCCAAGCTCCCGGAAGATCCAGAATTTGGTGTCCCAGCATTCCATGGCACCAGCCTAAGTTCCCAGGATACCCCCACACCCCAAGATCAATGTTGCCCACCCACTGCACACCAGGATCTCCATTTTCTGATGGACCGTGATGCACACTGAGAAGAAACAGCTGCAAATGTCTATTAATCATCAGAACATGAAATATGGATTTAGGCCACCTGAAAGTCATCACAAATAAAATGGAAAACAGAAAGAGCGATCTAAGGCATTAGAGAGCTGAAATGAATGGAGATTGGCCATTTTGAGTTGGAGAATTTGCCAGGAATGACAAATTCAGGATGAAGGGTGCGTCACTCACCATCAAAAATAGCATTGCGAAATCTGCCTTGAAGAGTGCAAAGCCGTGTTGAAGTGCTATGAAAGGACAGTTTCCACACATCTACAAGGAAGACCACTTAATGCAACTCTTATTCAAATTTATGTACCAACCACTGAAGTCAGTGATGAAGAAATGGAAGAATTTTATTAACTTCTTCAGTCTGAATTTGAATTGATCAAACATGCAAT
>NW_022111373.1:36600355-36609999 GCF_000313985.2 Echinops telfairi | reverse complement strand
GCAGCACATCAACTAGGAGCTGCTAGAAATTCTTGCTATGTTCAAAAGAGGAAAGAAGGTGTGATAATTAGGGGGTGTTTGTGCCAACCTGGCACCCATAAGAAAATATGGGTGGAGTTTAGCCTGTCAATCAGGTTACAGCTTGATGACCTTCCTTTTAAGTCTGATGGAGATAAATAGCTCTCTGGAGGCTGTCCCTGCCCCCAACCCTCTCTCTCTGGTGGATGGACCTGCGCACTGTGTGATTGAGCTGACCTACCTCAACACGTGCTATGCTACCTATGGGCCATGCAGTGCTCTGCTCCACCTGGCCAAGTCAACCATGGACTGTGGTGGACCGCTTTACTGTGCCATGATGTTCCACACCATGGTGCTGCCCCACCTTGCTGCCTGTGTGCCAACTCCACTTGTCTTGCCACCACTCCAGATGCAGCACCTCCCGCCAGCCACTTTGCATCACTACACAGTGAATCTCTACCTTGACCTGCTGTGCTATGCTAAGCTATGGGCCTCTGCTACACCTCACCACTTGATTGTCCCACTGTCTGCTTCCTTGGCCTTGGGCTAATGACGATGTGAGTTGGAAGGACCTTCAGTATATTAACTGACTCACTAAAGTGAGTTGGACTGACCTCACTGTACTGTTGTGTGGACTAATTTGCTGTTATGTTCCTTTTTCCTAGATAAACTTATCCTTTTACATATATATAATCACAAGTGTCCTGATCTTGCCTCTCTAGAGAACCCTGCCTAGCACAGAGGGATATCATTGCTGACAACAAATTAATCTTGGTTGAAAGCAGAGAATACCAAAGAGCTGTTTACTGGTGTTTTATAAAAAAGCATCTATCCTTATGGATCATAACAAAGTATGGATAGGATTATGTGAAATTTAAATTCCAGGTCATTTAATTGAATTCATGGAAAACATGTGTACATGGACCAAAAAGCACATTCAAAAAAACAAAGGAATACTGCAAGGCTTAAAATCAGGAAAGATATATGTCACGGTCGTATACTTTTCACTATGCTTAGTCAATCTGTACAATGGGTAAATCATTTGAGAATCTGTACTTTGTGAAGGAGAACTCCACATCAGGGTTAGAGGAAGGCCATTAACAACATGCAATATGCATTTGACACTACCTCTCTTGCTAAGAATAAAGGGGACTTGAAGAAAATTTAAAAATACAATCTTTAGAATCGATTACAGTTCAATGTCAAGAGAACCCAAATCCTCATACCTAGACCAATAAGCAACACCATGGGATAAATGAAGTTGTCATGGGTTTCATATTACTTGGTCCCACAATTGATGCTCATAGAAGCAGTAGCTAATGTGTTGTTTGTATTGGTCAAATCTGCTGCCTAATGCAAAGATGCCACTTTGAGGACAAAGATGGGCTTAACCCAATCCATAATATTTTCAGTAGCCTCATCTGCATGCAAAACATGGTCAATGCGTCAAGAAGAGTGAAGAATAATTGATACATTTGAATTATGATGCTGAGGAAGAACATTGAAAGTAATAATTGCTGAATAAACAAATCCATCTTTGCAGGAGGAGGGGGATATTTTGCACATGTTATCAGGAGAGAATAGTCCTTGGAAAGGGGCATCATACTTGGTAAAGGGTCACCGAGGAAGAGGAAGACCCTCAATAAGATAGCTTGACATAGTGATTGCAACAATGGGCTCACACATAACCCTTGCGAGGGTAGCACAGGACTGGGCAGTGTTTTGTTCTGTTGTGCATTGAATTGCTATGGCTGCAAGCCTTCACAACCACCAGCACCACAAAAGGAAACATTTCTTTAATGATAAGGTTAGTTGCTAAGGAATAGGGTTTGATTATGTGTGAGAGGTTATGCGGAGTCCTTAGCATCAGTTCAGCCATTTTACCTTTGGCCAGATGCCTCATTTCGATTTTATATTCCACACAAGTACATTTGGTTTTTCTAAACCATCATTATTAAACTAATCGTATTTGCTAAATTTTTACCATGATTACATAAAAATGAATTCTTAAGCTGTTTCTTATTTAGCTATTTCTGTAAGATGGATTTTTTAAGTATGAAATTTTAAAAGAATATAACATCTAATTTTTTAAGGATTTAGAAATATTTAATACATATAAGCAATTATTTGTCCCTATAAGCCAGTCAAGACAGTGTTCATTTTGTTTAAGAAACTTTATGAAAATAAAAACTAAATCTACTTTTCTGAAAAGTGGATTCACTTTGTGAAGGGAGACGTCGGACAGTATGAGATATGATAAAATAACTATAATTTATAAATTATCAAGGCTTCATGAGGCAGGGGAGAGCAGGAAGAAGGGGGGAAATGAGGAGTTGATATCAAGGGCTCAAGTAGAAAGCAAATGTTCTGAGAATGATGATGGCAACAAATCTACAAATGTGCTTGACTCAATAGATGTATGTATGGATTGTGATGAGCTGTACGAGCCCCAATAAAATGATTTTTCAAAAAGCAGCTGTCTATGAGTTTACAGAATAAAAATTCCATTTTGATGCTGCTTTAAAAAATAAAAATAAATAAATAAATCCACTCTCATTGATGATTGGGTTTCATACTTTGAAAAAAAACCCCTCAAACTCACTACCATTAAGCTGATTCCAACTCATGCGGACCCTAAATAGTGTTTATGGGAGCAAGTAGCGCATCTTCTCCTCTGAGCAACTGGCTGGTGGGTTTGAATGGCGGCCGTGTGGTCAGCGCTCCATTGCCTGCTAGGCACCCAGGTTCAACATGTAAGTGCGTGGCATATGGAAAGGGCTCCGTTTTGTTCTTTTCTACTCATTCTGAGTTCTCAGAAGTCAGGTACCATGATATTCGGGCAATCTTAGGGCTCACCGCTTCTCTCTCTCACAGCATGCTCCCAGCCAGGATAGGTACTTAAGGTGAACCCAAGATATCCATTGATTAATACGATGTTAATGGATTCAAACTTTAGATTTAACAAAACAATGCTCTTGTAATTGTTTTTGACAATTAAAGTATGATTTTTTTAAAAAATAAATATCAATCA
Source organism: Echinops telfairi (assembly GCF_000313985.2). NCBI lineage: Eukaryota > Metazoa > Chordata > Mammalia > Afrosoricida > Tenrecidae > Echinops > Echinops telfairi. Next base: position 36,606,950 of record NW_022111373.1, on the reverse strand, counting down.
GATTTTTTCCTTTTTAAGTTCCTGGATTTTTCTGTTTTTAAACTCTGTGAAAAATTCCTTTCACAAGAGTACTTTCATGAATCCTTCTGAAAAGATTTAAAGTCTTGGGGACCCAAAAGGGCAGTTCGATTCTGTCCTATAGGGCTGCTATTACTTGGAATCAACTCGATGGCAGTATGTTTTTAGTTTACTGTTGGCTAGATGCATGATCCAATTGTTATCAGAATTATCAAACATTTCATGGAGGTTATTTATAATAGAAACAATGTGTAGCTGATGAGGTGATCTCTGAAGATGTAAGTGCTATAGCAAAATTGAAGGAATCAGAGGGTGCTCAGCTATCAGAAATTATAACAATATGGGTCCTAAAGGTTTGTCTTAAAACAAGGGGCTATCTAAGGAAGGAGTCAGGTAGTCCATACAGAAGAACATTAACTTATGTGTGACCAAAGGATTTTAAATAAAATCCATGATCACAGAAGTGGATTATTCTCCATATAGATTTTGAGTCTGTAATGGATTCAGTCTCCACTGAGCTCATTTTGACCATTTACCAGCAACATGAAAAGCTTTACCTTCAGGAAGAACGTTTTTGAAAGTGGATTGTTACCATGCCCCTTGCCAGGCCTGGAAGGGACAGCCTCTCCTTCAGGGACTTGCCTACATGTGCGCTTGATGGAAATTGGGGTACTAGGGACACTTAGTCATGATCCATAGCCTGACTGCCTTCTGAGATTTAAGATCTGCAATAATGTCTGTATCCCAAGCACGGTTCCACTCTTGCTTCTCTAGTCCAGTGAGAAACTGTGATGAATTGGTCTGCTGTCAATCATGCTTTTGCGACAGTTTGCTTTATTTGCTATATCCTATTTAAGTGGCCTCATTTTTGTGAATTCTGGGACACCATTATGGCCTGATACTGATGTTGAAGACTTAATAAATATGCCTCTATAAATTGTATTTGAACTAGCGGTCTTTTTTCTCCGCTAGAATATGACTGAGACTCTTACCTCATTTTTTAACCAGTGTCTTTCAGACAAGTCATTACCTACAAGACTACAAAGGAAACTTATAGCTTCTACTGGGTAGAAATCTGAATTTCTTCTTGTAAACACCCAATTTTCTCATTGCAATGATTAAGTGGTTTCAACTCTTCCTTTAAAGTGTTCCACTGTATTATTAATACAAAATAATTTTTTGTTGTAATTTCACAGTCATTCATGTTTTGTGTGCCAGAACAAAACCAACCAAGACAAAAGAGTTCAAAAAGCAGACATGGACATAAGCAGCTAAATATACTGAAATGAATTTGTTAATAAATATAAAACCAATCAACAGTTATAGTGCAATAATCAATTGCATTTCCATCAGCAAAAGTTCATTTCCATTTCTATGGACAAGAAGATTACGGTTACCAGTTTACTACAACAGAATGGCTAGACAGCTCTTGAAACAAAGGTTTAGATATTCAAAACCCTTGGGCCTGACAACACCTAGAATTCTGTAGAACATCCAGTAATCTTTCCCGCAACCCCATTTCGAAGTCGTTCATATTTCTTGATACAATATTCTTCTACCTCTCAGTGTACTACTTACCCAGGGCCCTCACGCTGTACTCAAAACTAAAACTAAAATCAAACTCACTGCTATTGAGTCGATGCTAACGCATAGTGAAACTATGGGGCAGGGTAAAACTGTCCCCATGAGTTTCGGAGGCTGTAACTTTATGGGAGTAGAAAGCCCAGTCTTATACCGCAAAGCAGCTGATGGTTTCGAACTGCTGATCTTGGGGACCACCTTCCAACTTGTAAACCACTATATAAAAGTCCTCACACAGGTAGCCAAGTGAGACCTGCAAGCCTTTTCTCTATTTCTCTCTCTTCATCCCTCTCACCTAATGCCTCTTTGCAGTTCATCACCACTTTCAGAAAAAGCACTAGGAATGGAGTAATTTATAATAAGAGACTATCAGTCCTGTGCTCATTATCTGGTCAAACATATGCCAACAGTAACAATAGTAGTAGAGATGCTTGCTGTCCTAAATGTTAACTAAAGGTATTTTTAAGTGGTAGAGAAGTGAAGTAAAAATTCTTTCCACAGTTTATAGAAAATATATCTTTGGTATGGAGCAAATATTAATGCAGCCAGACCATACTTCTACTGAGGTTCAGAATTTCTACCTTTGCAGAAAATCTTACAGCAAAAGTCATATCCCATTGGTAAGGGATATAAAGGCAATGTCAGCAGGAGTCTGCGGTGGCGGTTGTGTACACAGAGTAACATCTGACTTAGAGTGACCCTAAAGGACAGAAGAGAAACCCTGGTGGCATAGTTGTTAAGCAACTGAAAGGTCCACAATTCAAAACCATCAGCTACTTCGAGGGAGGAAGATGGGGCTTTCTACTCCTGTAAGAGTTACAGTCTTGGGAACTCCCAGGGGCAATTCTGCCCTGTCTTATGGGGCCACTGTGAATCAACATTGACTCGATGGCAGTGAGTTTGTTTTGGGAAAGGACAGAATAGGACTGCTGCCTATGGTTTCGTGTGTTGGGTGTCGGTCTGCTACACTCAAGGTCAGTGGTTCAAACCCATTAGCTGATTTAAGAAAGAAAGACGAGTCTATCTGCTCCTATAAAGAGTATCAGCCTCTGTGGGCCCATGACAAGAGTCTTGGGCTTCTTCCCAAACTCTAACGCCACTCCATGTACAGGAGCCTGTGTCTTGAGCAGTCTTAGCCATGTGTGCCTGTGAGCAGTCTTAGCCATCTGTGTAAAATAAAGCTATCAGAGCTCAAAAAGAGTTACAGCCCTGGAACTGACTTGGAAGAAATTCAATAGTGGGCTTTCTTTGTTGATTGTTTGAATAGAGTTTCCAAGGCTGCGATCCTGATAGTCCCATATCACGGTCTTTTTCCCAAGGAGCCAGTGGTGGGTTTACATCGCTGACCTTTCAGTTAGCAGCCGAGCATTGGCCCATCCAGGCACATTGGGAGGGTTTTCTTTGTTTTTCCTTGGGAAACAGTGATTGTCTGTTAGAAGAGGAGAGTAAATGTTGGGGTAAATAAGTACCATAAGTTCTGGTTCTATTCTTTAAAATCATTCTGTTTTTTCAAGTCATCTTATGGTAACAAAATGTCATGAGTAATATGTTATTCTTTTTGCAGAAAGTAGGAAAGTTATTAAGAAGTTTTTCATTTACTTAGAACCAAATACTATGCTTTAATGCCATGATTTAGATCATTTTTATTTGGTAATATGTTTCCTTTTATTAATAAAAAAGAGTGGAAATGCCTAATTAAAACTTCAGTGTTACAGCCCTTAATATTATTTTTATGTTCACATTTTGCTTCATCTCGTGGCATTTTTAGCATTGTGGAGATTATTAAAACTTAATAAACCTGTCCATGTATAAGTTATTAGAATATTTTCTCCCACCAATTGTGGTTTAGAGAAAAACTCAGTGGAAAAATTATGTAATTGATCTCCATTAATTAAGGAAATAAATGAAAGAAGTGATGATAGGTGATGCCTTGGGAAAAGATTCTCATTATTAAAAGGAAACAATGGAATGTTGTATTCATTTTATCAGCTGTCACCCCTTCTCTTATGGTGTACTTTGTCTTCAAACAGCTAGAATTCATTTCCGGCTCTCATCTTCCTTTCTCCAAACTAAACTACACTTCTAAGATTATTTTTAATCAGTACTAAAGTTATGCATTCAAGCATTCATAGCACTTTCTTCTGTTAAAAAAAACCAATGGCTCATCGCTGGTTGTATAAAAAACTCATAAACACGATATACATCTCCCTTCCAAAGTCTGCTGAAATCTTGCAAAGAATCAATTACCTTTGAGAAAAACATAGAAATATCAGTACACTGTTGTTAGTCTGGTATAAATCTTAAAAAGATTTCCTGCCTTTTACAATATTCTCTCACTGCCATCAAGTCCATGCCAACTCATATTGACCCTATAACACAGGTTAGAACTGCCCCTGTGAGTTTCCAATACTGTAACTGTTTACAGGAGTAGAAAGCTTCACCTTTCTGTCAGGGACCAGTGGTGGTTTCAAACCGTGGACCTTGCAGTTAGCAGGCCAATGCATAATCACTACACCCCCCCGGGGTGGGCAATGGTCTATGAACTGAGGCAAGATGAAAATACTGCTGATGAGGTGCATAAGGTAAATCCTTCAGAAAGCCAGGAAGGGGGGGGTCAGTTAATCTTGATGAATGAGGAAAAGAGATCTCTTCTGATAGTTTCACAGAACGGGGCCACTGACTTGATTCTTTTTTTTTTTAAATTGTCATTTATTTATTTATTTTTTAAACATTTTATTAGGGGCTCATACAACTGTTATCCTAATCCATACACACATCAATTGTGTAAAGCGCATTTGTACATCATGTATCAAAACATTTTCTCTCCATTTAAACCCCCGACATTAGGTCCTCATTTTTCCCCTCCCTCCCCGCTCCCCCCTCCCGCATGAGCCCTTGATAGTTTATAAATGGGTATTTTGTCATAGCTTGCCCTGTCCGACATCTCCCTTCATCCACTTTTTGGTTGTATGTCCCCCAGGGAGGAGGTCACACACAGTTCCATGTAATCGGTTCCCTCTTCCCTACCCATTCTCCCTTTGCCCTCCCTGTTTTGCCACTCACACCACTGGTCCTATAGGGCTCATCCGTCCTGGATTCCCTGTATTTTCAGTTCCTATCTGTACCAGTGTACCTCCTCTGGTCTAGCCAGTCTTGCAAGATCGAATTTGAGTCATGGTAGTGGGAGCGGGGAGGAAACCTTTAGGAACTAGAGGAAGGTTGTATTTCTCATCATTGTTACATCACACCGTGACTGGCTCATCTCCTCCCCTAGACCCCTCTGCAAGGGGATCTCCAGTGGCCTACCAATGGGCTTTGGATCTCCACTCCGCACTCCCCCCATCATTCACTATGGTAAGATTTTTTGTTCTGATGATGCCTTACACCTGATCCCTTCGACACCTCGTGGTTGCATAGGCTGGTGTGCTTCTTCCATGTGGGCTTTGTTGCTTCTGAGCTTGATGGCCGCTTGATTACCTTCAAGCCTTTAAGCCCCAGATGCTATATTTTTTGATAGCCGGGCACCATCAGCTTTCTTCACATTTGCTTATGCACCCCTTTGTCTTCAGTGATCCGTGTGATCACACAGGTTGATATGTTGGTCCATGTGGGCGATAATGACAACAATTTGTGTTTGTAATTCAGTGTGTTTGATATATATGTATAAACAATTGATGGTCTGCTCTTTTTAGCCAATGATACCGAGTCTCTCCATTGTCTCTACTCACAGAGGTAGTCAATTGAATTTTTGTGTAATATACCTGGAGAAATCCATGTGTGTAGTCACCTTTTGTGTTGTTCCAAATAGATATTTGTGATGCAGAAGTTGTTGGTCTTACAAAATTCTATCACGTGATCTCTAGCTTTTTTTTTTTTTAAATCACCAAGGCCATATTATCCAGCTACTGTTTTCCTGTCACCTGTCAGTTGGTTGTACTGTGGTGGCTTATGTGTTGCTGTGATGCTGGAAGCTATGCCCTGGTATTTCCAATACCAGCAGCCTCACCCAAAGTGAGCAGGTTTCAGCAGATTCCAGCCTAAGAGTGGACTACGAAGAAGGAATTCACTGTCCACTTCAGCAGAGTTAGTCACTGAAAACTATATGAATAGTACTCTACCCTAATGCATATTGATGGCCATTTCTGTGCAATTTGTTAGATATTCATAATCCCCTCAATTTACTTACCAGTGTGGGTATAAAATGGCATGCCCCTTATATCTTGAGAGGTTGCCTTGACAACTCTAGTCCTGCCGTGCTCCTGTTTGATGAACCAAAGTAAAGCTTCCCCCTTTCATTTTCATCCAAGCTGTTTCTCAGCTGAGCGCAGTGAGAATGGGGATGGTAACAAGGAGATTATTGAAACATAGTATTCATTCACTTATTCAACAAATATTCTTGAGCATCGACTCTGAACAGCATACTTTTCTGATATAGCACAGTCTGTGAGGAAGCCCCCCAATGCACAAGGGAAGCCTTTTTCTAAGGTTGTAGGCCAGACTCCATTTCTGTTGTTTACTGCTCATTCTGAGATGACTCTCACAAATCAGCCAGACAGAATACTTCAGGGAGTAACAGGCTCCTGTCTTTTTCTTTTACAACAAGCTCCTAGGAAAAATGCTTATTCACGTTGTCCCTTGGAAAGTCACAGATTAGTGAGATTTAACTGACTCAAATTTATGATAAAGAAAACAATGCTTAAGGGATCTCACAATCATCTTGTGGCTTTTAAGGCATGATTTTGCAAATGCCAACCCATCAGTTTTATTTTGTTTCCTTCTAAGTTCTTGTACTTAAATCCTGTGGAAAATTCCTTTTGCTGGAGCGCTTTAGTAAATCCCTAATCCAGATAATGCTATTCCTTCAATAAAACTCTTGCTTTAATTTTATCAGAGACGCCAGTTTACTCTTTGATAGAACAAAACTGTCAACATATCTGCTCTCAGGAGACTTACAGAAACATCTATGTGCTAGGGGAAGGAAGGCTGTATTAGGGTG
>NW_022111373.1:36586992-36599540 GCF_000313985.2 Echinops telfairi | reverse complement strand
TTTTCACAAGTCATACAGTAGTATGTCCCCCCAACCATTTCAAAATAAAAATGACTCTTAACTCATGAGTGATAAAATACAACGGATATTTGGCTGGACTTGGCTTAGAAGGCCAGGGTTTACCAACCCTTGTCAAAGCAGTGGTTCTCAACCTGGTAGTGGTCGAATGACCCTTTCACAGGGGTCACCTGAGACCATCAGAAAACACGTAAATATTTCACAGCCTATAATTACTTATTGTTTTGTGATTCATCACTATACTTCAATTATGTTTAATATGTTCAATTTGTATCAATGAAAATACATCCTGCATATCATATGTTTACATTATGATTTATAACAGTAGCAAAATTATAATTATGAAGTAGCAATGAAAATAATTTTACGGTTGTGGGTCACCACAACATGAGGAGCTGTATTAAGGGGTCGCGGCTTTAGGAAGGTTGAGAACCACTGGTCTAAAGCATAATGTATTGAAATATTATATTGCATTTTTATTTCTCGCCTACTGGAAGAAAAATGAAACTTTATGGCAGAAGAAAAATTAGTGCCATTTAAAATCTCTCAAGTAACACATTCACTTATATATTTGAGCTAAAAATAAATGTGAAAATGTACTAACATCTTAAAGTAATGCACATTTAAGTATCAGAAACTCACAGGGGGCAGTTCTGCCCTTGCTTATAGGTTGGCTCTGAATTAAGAATCGACTCCATACCCATGAGTTTTGGAATTTGAAGTGATCCGAATGTGTAAGCAAGATGGAACCACTCTGTTAAAGAACACACACACCAGACTGCTGGAAACACAGAGTGTCTCCCCTTTCCAGCATCAGTAGCTCAGCCCCTAGTGAGCACTCTCAGATGTTAGGCCTGCTGGTTCTCCTTGTGTTAAGACCTGTGTCTGGCATTTTCACATCGATAATCAAATTTATCAAATTTAATTTTCCCAATAACCCTGTGAGGTAGATGCCTGCTTCGGCAGATCAAGGAAATAGGGTTCAGAGAGATCCTGCAAATCAATTTTAATTGTGCGGTTAATAGGTGGTGATGACAGAAAACTTGAACTCCATATTCTACCTCTAAAGCCCAGACCTCCCCCAGCAGTTCAGTTTCACAAGCAAGAGGCAGCATTAGGTGCAGCCAACGCTTCTCAGTAGATGAGGCCCTTCTTTGTCAGAATACACCATCTCAGGCCTCAAGACCCATGGAATAAAGAAGGCATTTGAAGTGGAAAAGCAGACCACAGCTTCATGCAAAACTTCTTCAATAATTTATTCCCTAGTGCCTGTTTCTAAACACTTTTTCTAAATAGATTTTTTACAAGAAGCCAGTGACTCTTAAAGGTGAAAAGAAGAAATGAGTTCCCCAAAATTCTCATGTTTAAGAAATTCATCCTAACTTTTAAAACTAGGCTACTGAGAGGAGGAAAAGCCTCATTAAAAACCCTTTCTAGCCCAGAGGCAGGAAAACTGTGTTAGGTAGAAGAGAAAGGAGTAGATTCAAGGATTGAATCCTAAATAATTCCCCAGAGCTTCAAGTGGAATTTTCAGCTTCTGCCATTATGGTTGTGTTGAGAGAGAGAGACAAATGAAGTCCAAGAAAGAAAACAAAAACCTTACTATTAAGTCCCCCATTTAAAGAATCTACTAAGGTCCTTAAGATTATAAAAATAGCAAAGGAATACATAATTTCTTTTAAAAAGAATCTGCTCAATAATTCTCCAGATCTCCTAAAATCTTCACAAAATTTTCTAAGGATTTTGAAGTTAATATAAGGAAAGTGGCAAAACCTATTTAAAATCCTACAGTCTTAGTCTTTAAGACTAGGAGGAAATAAGAATATTTATGGGAAAATTGAAACAATCCATGAAAAATCTAACAAGAAAAAAAGATAACACAAGCAGAACAATTTTAGTAGAAACAAAAATTCTATTAATGTAAAATTGCTGGCGATGTTTGGAGATCTGAATCACACCAATCTGACCGTTTAGACTAACTAGGCTGCTAGCATGGTAAAAAGTTTCAGGGTTGGCAGAAGAGAGAAATGTTTAGATGATTCAGAGAAGAAGAAATTATTTTAAGTAAGGTTTTTTTTTTTTAAGGAGAAAGATCGATGGTTTCTTGCAAGATCTCCTAAATTATTAACTCCCCAGTGCCTTCAATAATTGTTCAGATAAACTACTTCAGAGGGGGGAAAGGAATAATAAAGAGCCAACAGAAAGAAATTGCTTTGGTAAATGCAAGGTTTTCAAAATACACTGTAGTATTTGAATTTAAATGCCTAGAGGAAAGGACCCTTTAAATGTAAAAATTTTGAGAATAAACTAATTTGGTATTTTAAAAAAATGCAATCCTAGCTTTTCAACTAGTCAGAAAGAAATGTTAATTTCTCTTGTTTAGCTAACTCATCGGTTTAGGTCATTGATTCTCAGCTATAGCCTTACATTAAATTTACATGAGACAATTTAGAAATACATAGATGTAAAATACTAAGTCTCACCTTTTAGAGATTTTGATCATATGCTCAGTGTAGGGACCTAGTATGATCATTTAAAATCTCCTTCTGTGGGGGGTGGGGAACCCATCCCAAGGTTGAATATATAGTCCACTCCCCAGGGAGACCAATAACAGAAATGTGGGTGAAGGGAGACAACGGACAGTGTAAGATCCAAAATAACAATAATATATAGTTGATTCAGGATTCACGAGGGTGGGGTGGGGGAGGGAGGGGGAAAAAGAGGAGCTGATAGTAAGGGCTCAAGTAGAAAGAGAATGTTTTGGAAATGTTGATGGCAAACATATGTACAAGTGTGCTTACTACAATTGAATGATGGATTGTTGTAAGATTTGTAAGAGCCCCCAGTAAAATGATTAATAAATTTTTTTAAAAAGAAAAAACTACATTAAAATGGATTTTGTTACATACAAGTAAAATAAAATCTCCTCAACTCACTGCCTCAAAACCACCAGCTGCTCTGCAGGAGGCAAAACACGCTCACTGGCACCAAGTTGACTGGGCCTCGCAGAGACACACTAGGACAGGGTAGAGGCCCCTGTGGCTTCTGAGCCTGTAACTGCCCAGGAGTAGCAAACGGCATCTTTCTCCTTTGGAGCAGGAGGTGTTTGCAACAGGCTAACCTTGCAGTTAGTAGCCTAACACTGCCCCAGGGTTACTCCCAGAAAGAATGACATTCGTCAAAACTCACAGGGTAGTTCTGCCTTGTCTGGAGGTCTCCAAGAAATGGAAATCTGCCTCTACTATTAAAAGTTACCCACGTGAATGTAACCAATGTTGAAAATTCCCGGCAATAGAGAATTGAGGACATAAATTAAGAATTTTTTTGTGGCAGTCCGGCTAGACCAGAGGATGTACACTGGTACAGATAGGAACTGGAAACACAGGGAATCCAGGATGGATGATCCCTTCAGGACCAGTGCTGAGAGTGACGATACTGGAGGGTGGAGGGAGGGTGGGGTGGAAAGGGGGAACCAATTACAAGGATCTACATATAACCTCCTCCCTGGGGGACAGACAACAGAAAAGTGGGTGAAGGGAGACGTCGGACAGTGTAAGATATGACAAAACAATAATTTATAAAATATCCAGGGTTCATGAGGGATAAGGGAGCGGGAGGGAGGGGGAAAAACGAGGAGCTAATACCAAGGGCTCAAGTAGAAAGCAACTGTTTTGAGAATGATGATGGCAACAAATGTACAAATGTGCTTGACACAATGGATGGATGGATGGATTGTGATAAGAGTTGTACAAGCTCCCAATAAAATTATTTTTTTAAAAGAGTTTTTTGTGGCAAGGTGACAGAATTATTTTATGTATGTTGACTTTAGTGATATAATCTATAGCCTTCTATTTTATTTGCTTTTACTTTTATATCATGTATTACTTATTTTTATTTTACAAACCTATCAGTCTACCAGGAGGTCAAATTTTAAAATAGAGAACCACTATTCTAAATGATTTTATAGACCTGTAAATATCTTCACCATCTTTAGCTGCAAATGGAGAAGAGCCTATTTATGGTAGAAAGGGCTAATTATTCCTTCTCGGTGCTGGAAGTCATAGCATGAGGTCCGAATGGTGACTCAAGTTAACTATAGAGATGGTAGAGGTAAAAGCCTGGGCAAAGGTGCTAAGGCAGGAGGTGCATAGCAGGTTGTAGCAGCAGAGGAAACACAATGAGGCTGTAGACAATGAGCTGGAGAGAGGTGACAGCTCACTCAGGGCATTTCAGGCCATCTCCTCAGAACTTTTATTGGTATTATGAAAATAATGGAAAGTCATAGACAATTTTGCAGTGGAGAGAATGGCTAAGCCAAAATTAGTTTGTTTTGAAAGCCCCCGAGCACTGGACTAGAACTGCAGAGTGGATGCTGAGAGACCTGCTTTTTGAGTGAACGCTGGTGTGGGCTTGGATGGGAGAATCCTAGCGGGGAGATAGGACAAGAACCCAAGAAAAGCTTGAAGAAAAGCACATCGAGGGGGAGGGAGAGGCGGGTTCTAATTAGTGTCCTTGGTTTAGCTTTCTCTGAGAAAGAGAGCTTAAGTTTGGACACCTTGAGTTTGGGATACCTATGAGATATTTGCAGGTCTAATAATACACCGATAATAATATGTATCTATGGCGGTGCAGCAAAAAAAAGGAGGGCCTTCAACAAGATGGTTCACACAGTGACTGTAACAATAGGCTCAAGCATCGGAACAGTTGCAAGGATGGTGCAGGACTGGGCAATTTTTCATTTTGTTGTACGTAGATCCCTGTGAGTCAGAACCAGTTTGATGTCGCATAACATCGTCGTCATCATCATCATCGTCATCATGGGATAGCTGTTTTCAGGTTATGCTTTGAAAGCTATTCATATGCTATTCTCTTCGGCCACTTTGAATGTAAGAACTCTGTCCTGTTTGGGAAAGATACTGGTCTGATTTCTCTTATCGCACAGTCTCATTTCCACCCCACCCATGTACTCCTCTGCAATGTACAAGGGTAGTCTGGCGGACCTGGAGTTCTCTGTTCGAGGAAAGGCATCCTCCTCGTCCTTATTACACATTTCCCGTTACTCCTGGGAGGAAAGAGGGTGGGAAACAAAATCTTTCTGGCTTTGCCTTAATGGTGAGAAGAAATCAGGGAGAGCAAAGGAGAACACTTGTGTGTTGTGATTTTGCTTCTTCAACGGAAGCCCAAACTTGTATTCCATTGGGCACAAGTCTCTGTTAGGTTGCGTTCTCTAGGGAAGCGTAAGTACTATGGACCAAGTGGCTCACACAGTTGTGTAAGCAAGTATTTGCAATCTAGTTCAATTTCATGGGTCAGATGTTAAACTGGGCTTTTTTAACTGACTCAAGTAGCTACCAAAGATGATGAGCCAGGAAACCAGAAGGTGAACCAGGAAGATCCTGGCTGGTGGATGTAGAGGAGGATGAGCCATGGTTGGCAGGCCAGGTGTTTGGTTCTGATGGCTCCTGAGTCAGCAAGGTGATGGGATCCAGACCAGCCTTCTCCAGAGTCTGCTTAAATGGCAGTAGACCCTGAGGAAATTCTCCCTCTCTTTCTTTTTATTTATTAATCATTTTATTGGGGGGCTCTTACAAATCTTATAACAAACCATCATTTGACTGTAGTAAGCACACTTGTTCATATGTTGCCACCAACATTTCCCAAACATTTTCTTTTTACTTGAGCCCTTGGTGTCACCTCCTCTTTTTTCCCCTTCCTCCCCCACCATCCTACCCTTATGAATCCTTGGTCAATTATATAATATTGTTGTTATTTCATGTCGTACACTGTCCATTGTCTCCCTTCACCCACAGTTCTGTTATTTGTTCCCCTGGAGGGTGGGCTATATATCCAACCTGTGACGGGTCCCCCTCCCAGGAAATTCTTTCACTGTGACCTGAGTAAGGAGGCTGGAACTCCCTAATCCTTTGCATCTAAAGTGGACGTCTGTAATTTGTGCTCACCTGAAATATTTTCAACTTTGTTTTAGACATACTCCATTTGTCCATCTCAATCTGTTCTCTACCTGCTCTGTGTCCCAGGAGGCTGACCTAAAAGAATGGTACCAATAGCTCCAAACCCAGCAGAGATCCTTCTGGTCACCAGAGCACTTGAGAGAATATTCTTCCATTAACGTAGAAAGGGAAAATAATCGAGGTATTCGTTCTGGATGAGTCATTGAGAGTTGTTTGTGTCCATCTGTGGAAGACCTGAGCTCTTGTCAGTTGCATTCATATTTCACTGGTTGTGTTGTCCACTCTTTCCTCTTCTCAGGTCTAGGGATTTTGACCATTCTGTTAAGACCTTGAGGGAGGGGTAGCTCCTTATTACTTTCCTTAAACCCTACCAAACCTTAATACCCCAAACAAAACCAAATTAACTGCCATCTAGTTGATTCCAACTCCCAGTGACCCTAGGGAGGGATTCATACTCATAGTAGACTTATAGAGGATTTCTGAGGCTGTAAATCTTTCTAGGAGCAAGTAGCCTCATCTTTCTGCTGCAGAATGGCTCTTGGGTTTGAACCACTGATTTGGGGGTTATGAGTCCAACTCCTATTCCTCTGTACCACCAGAGCTTACCTTAGGGTGTCATCTATTTCAACCAGGACCCTGACTGACACACACGCCATTTTCCTATGTTAATACTTAAAGTACCATGTGATACTAATAATTTCCCTAGCGGACAAATCATCTAGTGCTACAACAAGCAACTAAGAGATAACTGCTCAGGCAGACATGATTAGCATCATTGGGTATTTTAAGGGGGTATTCAGAACAGTTGAGCTCACAATAGCAACAGGGGAAAAAAATCCACATATAATTGGCCCAAGCTCAATTAAAACTATAGTTGCTCTTCAACTATATATTATATATATTTATGCCCCACCCCCACTGGCATTTTGTTTAAGGTCCCCTGCAGAAAGTCATTAAGCACTGTTTTGAAGTACTGGCACAGGCATTTAAGTCCGAACTTGTGGGAAGCTAGGCATATCCAGCTGCCGGGATGGAAGCTCAAAGAACTGGTGTCCATGGGACAGAAAGCTTTCCCTCGCACAGTTACTGACTCTGAGTTCACAGCGAAGTGTCTGTGGGTGACCTGGGCTTGCTGTTGGTCAGTACAGCCAGCAGTCCGGAAAAACTGGGTATGGAACAAAAAGAATGAGACAAACCAGGGCCCACTGCTGCGTCTGCCTCTGGAAGCACAGTGCCCTTCCAAAAGCACTGGCTGCCGCTTGGTTTCTACTTTCTAAATTTTCCCGTGTTTTTCTTTGGGCCACCCACAAATCAGAACCTCATCCTCTAGTCTCCGTAACAATCCATCTTCAGTTGTCTGTGAGGACGTTTTGGAGGCTGCCCCTCCACTAGTAACCACAAGAAGATGGAAGAGCCACTGGCTAGGCTCCCACAGAGGGCGAACAAGTGAGCTGTCTTCGGGTAGATTCTGGAGCATGGCCACCCCACGGAAACCAGCGTAAAGCTGAGATCCTAAGGGTTATCACTGACTGATTTGTAAGAAGTAGATTGCTAAAGTTTTCTTCTGAGGCATCCCTAGGTGAACTCAAGCTTTTGATCAGCAGCCGAGCAAGTTAACTGTTTTCATCACCCGAGGACTCCGATATGGGGTTAAACAGGCACGGACATGTGATGCCTGCAACTTTGTTGGTTCTTCTGGCAGATGCTATGTTGGCAGCAATTTCGTCACCTGTGTCCAAAGGGTTTGGAGAATCTCTTTGAAGATGTCCCTTGTGGCCTCAGGCTGTGCCAAGTTGTCCCAGTGATTCTGATCATCAGGCTGTCATGTGGCTTCACCTGGACTTGCTGAGCAGAGCACAGCAGCTGGCGCTTGTTAACAAGCAGTGCTCTGCATTTGACAGGGTGAGGTAGAAATATATGTAACCTAGAATCTGCCAGCCTTCCCAGAATACCATGCTCATTCTGTCATTTCTTCCGACTGGAAGCTCCTTGAGAAAGGCACCTGAAGATTGACAATTTCTAATCCATTATCAATTAAGGGTGAGTTATCATTTCAGGATTTCTAAATCATAATGAGCTAAAGATACTAATTGTATTCATAATTAAAAGATATCTTAAAAAAGTATTAATCATTTTATTGGGGGCTCCTACAAATCTTATAGCAATCCATCATTCAATTGCATGTAGCACACTTGTACATATGTTGCCATTAACATTTACAAAACATTACCTTTCTACTTTTTTTTTCCTACACAAATCTCTTAGGGATTTATTCCTAGAAATGAAAGCGTATTGTCTAGTTGGTGTATGAAAATACAACTTATTTTGTAGGCATCTGCCTTTTGAATGCTCAAGGTTTATGCGAGGGGTGCTCAATGTGTCCATTTTTGATCTCCTAGTCGATCGCAAATATAGTGTGGGTAGATTGCATGGCATTAAAAAAATAGACGTAAGCCTGTCATCACGTCACTTAAATGATATACAGCGCAGCCAATCAGATGCAATATTAGGTGTCAAACACATGTGCGAACAACTGCTCTGAGTGCAGCAAAACTGACAAGCTAAGTTATCACCAATTTTTAGATCTTGTTTTTTTTTCTCATAAACGTAAGGGTTTTAAAATGAGTGGGGGAGCTGGACGAAGTAAGAACCAAAACGTATCACTTTCATGCAGAATGGGAGATTTTGACACTACAAGCCAACATTCCGCTGCAGTCCAGAGCACAGGAACAGTGCTGGAACTTACTCGCAGAGGGAAAGTACCCAAACATGGGAAAATGTGCTACCTCCTTGACTGCATTATTCGGCTCCACTTATTTATGTGAGTCAGCCTTTTCCCACATAACGATCATTAAGTCCAAGTACCGTTCCACCATGACTGATGATCATTTGGAAGTGTGCTCGAGGCTGGCTGTCAGCAGCTACTGTCCGGACTATGCATCCCTGGCTCATTCCATTCAGTGCAAGTCATCAGAGGAAACTCAGGTAATGACAAAAAATGTACATAGTTAATTGTGTTGTGTTCTGCAATATGGACTCATGCTGTTATGCAAGGTACATAAACATACATTGTACATATAAAGCATTCTCAATGCATTTATGAATAAATATAATAAATAAAAATAAATCTGTTTTGCATTTTCGTAGTTGGTAGATCATTTTGACTTGATCATTTTATAAGTAGCTTGCGTGCTGAAAAAGTGTGAGCATCCCTGGTTTACGGCTTCCTTCCAGCTTTCTCCATGAGCAGTCATGTCATCTGAGTGTTCTTGCGCCTCCCTCTCAGTTCCTTGTACCTTTGAGGGCCACTTCTCACCTTGATGCCAAGGGGACACCCAACATGCCCCCTTTACTACAAGCCCCTTTGGGGGCAGGTGGCACCTTGAACTAACCGAAGGTCAGCGGCTCAAACCTTCAGTGGGCAAGAATTATCTTTCTACTTGAGTCCTTGGTATCAGTTCCTCTTTTCCCCCCTCCCTCCCACCCTCATGAATCCTTGAGAAACTATAATTATTATTATTATTATTTCATATCTTACACTGTCCATTGTCTCCTTTCGCCCACATTTGTTATTTGTCTCCCTAGGGGTGGGTTATATATCCACCCTTGTGATGGGTTCCCCCTTTAATTCCCCGCCTCCGTCCCCAGCATCCCCTTACCCTCATGATATCGCTACTTCCACTATTGAATTCCATTTGTCAAGAACTCAGTCTAGCTGGATTTGTAAGGTAGAACTGGGTCAAGGTCGTTGGGGGGGGAAGCATTCAGGAACTAGAGGAATGTTGTGTGTTTCGTCAGTGTTATGCTGCATCCTGGTTGAATTGTCCCTTCCTTGTAACCCTTCTGTGGGGGAATGTCCAATTGTCTACAGATGGGCTTTGAATTTCCACTCCAAGCCCCCTCATTCGCATCAATATGATTGTTTGTTTTGGACATTTTGATATCTGATCCAATCAACACCTTAAGATTACTCAGGCTGATGTGCTTCTTCCAGGTGGGCTTATTTGCTTCCTTGCTAGATGGCTGCTTGTGTAACTTTATGCCTTTAAGACCTCAGATGTGATGTTAAAAAGAAAGCTTTTATCTAAGAAATAAAGACTAAATCATGAAGTGAGAAGTTTAACTATAATCAACCTTATAAAAAGCCTTACTAGAGAAATTCATTGTTATCCTCTCACCTCTGCATTGTCTGGAGAATAATAATGATATTAACTATTAAAATTAAACACACAAAAGAGCATGCATCATATATAAAATATTAAGAATAAAAATGAAGTGCTCATTCTGCCAAGGAAATACTTCATTTTTTTAGCAATCTGTAGGAAATCTGCCAAAAGATGGACATGGATAAAAATAAATTTAGTTTTTGGCATCTCCTTCTTTCCCTGTCTGCTAATCATCTTTTTATATCTCTCTCTTTTTTTCAGTTTAAATTAAATTTCATTTACTTTTATCCCAATAACACTTTTGCCAATTTTCTAAACTCATGCCTTCCTCTATTTTCATTTCCTACATCTGGAAAAACCCTTATCCTGGAATACTCAACCATCTGCTCCCGTTCTTTCTCCATTGCTGTCAGCCCCACGGCCGAGGAGTTTGGTCCACTGCAAACTCATAAACCGTCATAGCCCCGCTGGGTGTATGTGAGCACCTGACTCTCTTATCTCTGTGACTCTCTTCCTCACACATCCAGTCTCCCCTTCTCCTTCATATTCTCCTCTCAGTCCCACATACCTTCCAACCTGCCTCCCATGCACTACACCAATAATCTCACCTTTACGTAAAAGAAGAAATAGACATGGCGAGGGACACTCCCGCATTCCCCCACTTCCAAATATACACCCTCACATCCACAGGACTCAGCCCCCTGTTACACTCACACAGAACTTTATACTCAGGGGAGCTCAGTGAATTCGATTTAATTATTATAATACTCATGTCAAGTGTGTTTTATCACTTCATTTTCTAATTGTTTTTGATGGTGAAAAATAATCTATTTTCTAGTGTTTGTACTCTTCTGATGTTTTCTTTTAGCTCATCAAATTCCCTTAGGCTTAATACTCTGGACTGAAAATGGTTCACTGGGGGAGGGTAAAACGGGCCCCTGGCTTGTGACATCCTAAATTAGGTCGTTATGAAGCCATGCCTGGATATGAAGCAATTTGGGCTGAAGTGCTGATTTATTTATTATGTGCCCTACGAGGCCTACCACACAGGAAATATGTAGACCTGGGATGCTGGATGGGGAATGCCTTCATGGGCTCTAATCTAATCTTTCCCCTTCTGTAAACACCCACACACTTACACATACACACTCCGTGACTGAAGAACATCCCAGAGTTTGGGGGTGAGCCCTGGCATACGGCAACATCTCTTTTGCTCTGGCTCTACGTGCATTGTTTTGGAAGGAAGCCACAGTCCATGCTAGTTCGACATGAATGGGCTATGCTGCTTTCTAGTGATTTCTTTTTCACTTTAGAACATCCTGTGAACACTTTTTGAATCATCAATGCAACCATCTGTCTCAGTTCGGGAGCCAGTGGTTTCTTTGGGAGGTCATGTTCAGAACCACATGAGGAGGTGGTAGAGGAGGGGACAGAAATCAGGGCAGTAGCCACTGTGGGCAACTGGAGAGCAGGCTTGTTGAAGGACCTTCTGAAAACACACATGGGAAGTCTTCCAAATATTAGCTCCGAGGAAAGGAGGTGGGAGCATTTATTCACCCACTCTTTTCCCCATTGTTTGTGCCTCCGGGGCCTTCCCTTCCTCACACTGCAGGCCACACCTGTGGACTAGGCTGAGCCCTTTTGATGCCATAAAGTGAGGCAGGTGTCGGAGGCAGGGATGTCATCATGTTGGAAGTGAACTACAACTGGTGCACGTAAGCTCAGACAGATGAAGAGATCTTGAGTGAGGGAGCAAGCATCTCTGCTATATTTGGGGTGACTGAAGTAGTGGGGAAATAAGTTAGGGAAAAGGAAATACCATATCCTTTTATTGTACCTAACAACGCTTACCCTTTGAGTTCTTCTCTGGTAGAAAATCAGGGATGATTCCGATCAGCAGCCAGGCCTACTCCTTTGGTCTTAAACTATAGGCTCAGGAGGCATCCATGCCTGAAAAAATTAAGAGCTAAGCATAAGAAGTCATGCTCCTGGGTGTCCAAGGTGGGCAAAACTTGGCTAAATAATCTTTGAGAGAATGATTGGTTCATTCTCTTTTAAAGGATAATGTATCATGAGCAAGCATCTGTATCAAAGGATTAGTTTAATTATATGGACTTCAAATTATTTTGAAATTTGAAATCCTAGACTTTTATAGACATTGAAAACATGGTACATGAAAGTTCCATGTACCTTTCATCTCATATATGCGTATACATTCACAATGATAGTATGACCCACCCACCGATCATTGAGTCAATTACAACTCATAATGACTGCATGGGAAAGAATATGACTCCTTAGGGTTTCTGAGACTGTAAATATTGATAGAGCACAATGCCTCATCCTCCTCCAAAGAAGAGGCTGGTAGATCTGAAACACCAATTTGCTGATT
>NW_022111373.1:36584952-36586702 GCF_000313985.2 Echinops telfairi | reverse complement strand
AAAAAAAATCGCAACAAAAACAACAAAGAAAAATCTCAATCTAAAAGAAAGTAGAATATAATGAAAAGAAGAACAAGTTAAAAATGTTTAAAAAGGGGAACCAAATGGTAAGATGTTAAATTTTAACCTAACTATATCTGCTGTAATTCACTTTTCAATGCACTCTTGAGAGCAAGATTACTCACATCTTTGGTCAATGGGCTGAGGGAATCCAATGGAGGTTGAACCTATGTAGGGCTCTATAAATGGATTTTGGACTTTGACTATCATCCATAGTCTTCTGCAAGCTGATTTCAGATTTTAGGCTCTCCTGTAGTCCCTTCTCCTTTGATCATAGATTTTATTATTAACACGTCATTGATCACACTGGCTAGTGTGCTTTTTCTGTACAAACTTAGCTGACACCTCACTTAGATGGCTTGTTTTTAAGACAAGCCTTTAAGACCCCAGATGCTATTCTTTCTGATAGTCTGGCATCATCTAACTTCTTTACCACACTTTGCTATCACATCAGTATTAAGTAGCCACTGAAGCTATAGATGAAGTGTTGAGGAGGGCCATAGCATAAGAACTAATTGTTCTTTGATTAGAGCCTAGGATTAAGAATATTATGGAATTTTAAAACAAACTTTTTGAAGCCCCCTCATAGAATTCACAAAACCAAATTGACATAACAGCAGTGACATTAATTAAACTACAAATCTTAATAAAACTTTGCCATTTTTCCAATAGTGCTTTCTTCCTCTTTTCTTATTTCAAGGTCTTATTGAAGTTGTTGTTGAATTCAGTTGTCATGTTTCTTTTGTCCCCTCAAATTGGTGGCATCTTTTATTTTTCATGACCTTGACACTCCAAGGAATGCCAGTCAGTTATTTTACAGACTTTCTTCAATTTAGGATGATCTGGTATTCATCATGAGTGGGTTATTATGACACTATGTAGTTTGGGTAGAACAAAATGAACAAAAACCCACAGAAGTAAAATGGAATGCTTTTCAGTGCATTAGACAGAAGATAATATGATATCAATATGCCATTTTTTTCTGGTGATATTGACCTTGATCCTTTGGTTTAAGTAGTGTCTTTTTCCCATGTAAAATTATAATTTACCCCTTTAAGTTAATAGGTATCTTGGAGGGAGACTCTATGAGACTATGCAAATATCCTATTTATTATTTTACTTTTGCATACTTTTAGCATCCATCATTGCTGACAAAATTTTTTTTAATTTAATTTTTTAATGCTCACTTTTTATGTGATGTTTGCTTACTCCTGATTTTCTATTTCTTTGTCTATATGGACTTATTTTCAGGACTAATCATACTTGGTGAAAGTGTGGAGAACTTGAAGCACTTACTTATGAAGATCAAGGATTTTCTTTGTAAATATAGATTACGATTCAATTTAAAGACCAAAATCCTCACAACTGGACCAATAGGAAACCTCATGAAAAATGGAGAAAAGATTGAATTTGTCTGGGATTTCATCTTGCTTTGATCCACAATCAATACTAACAGAAGCGGTCTCCCAGCGGCTCAGACACACACAGTTCAGCATGGCTGTGCCACATCCCACCAGCCGGGCTGCAGACTCTGTCTGGCTTGTGTTCCATTTACTGTAAAACTTGAAACTGCATCTAACTTTCATAAAACTCACTTGGATCACAAACCAGGCTTCAGCGTGAATTCTTTCTCACATGAAGCCAAGGACCGTGGCATATCTCTTCCACAAGAGAGAGATCGATCTAACAG
>NW_022111373.1:36566263-36571524 GCF_000313985.2 Echinops telfairi | reverse complement strand
CTGGAAGCACCAGTCAAGTGATCAACAGAAGCCTTACATTGGGCAAATCTGCTGCACAAGATCTTTTTAGAATTGAAAAGCAAGGAGGACTAAGGAGCACCTGATCCAAGCCATGGCATTTGCAATTGCCTCATAGGCATGTGAATAAAGAAGAGCGAAGAAGAAGTGATGCATTTGAATTTTGGTGCAGGTGAAGAATACTCGAAGAACCATGGACTGCTAAAACGACAAACCAATCTGTCTCAGGAGAAGTGCCTGCCACCAGTGTGCTCCTTAGAGTAAAGGATGGTGAGAATTCTCCTGTACTTTGGATGTGTTCTCAGGAGACACTAGCCCCTGGAGACGGCCGTCATGCTTGGAGAGGGGCAGCACAAAAGAGGCCCTCGAGGAACTGGATTGACACAGTGGCTGCTGCAACAATGGACAGAATCATGGGAGCAATTGTGTGGCCGGCACAGGACAGGGTACTGTTCATTGTTCTGTTACGCATAGGCTCTGAGTTAGAACCAGCCCTAAAACACCTAATAACAACCTGCATTCCTGTGGGAGCTGTCTTCACTTTTCCTGAGAGACATTGGCTCTCAGGAATTTTTCTCTGGTGAGTTCAACTCACGTGTTCACTGATGTCAAGTTAACGCTGACTCACAGTGACTCCCCCTCATTCTCCGGTGGAGCTGCAGCCCAACACATAATTCGTATGCCACCTGGGGGACACTATGAGTCAGCAATGGCCCTAAGGCAGTGAGTGAGTTTTTTGAGATGAGTTAGAACAACCAATTTTTTGGTTAGAAACTCCACTCTTTAACCACTGAGCCACCAGATAGTGGCCAGATGCTTTCTCTACCCTACCAGGGTGGGGTGATGTTAGGGGGGATTTCAGAAGTTTAAAATATTTGAAAGTGAGAGAAAATGTTTTGAGAATGATGTACAAATGCGCTTTACACAATTGATGTGTCTATGGATTGCGATAACAGTTGTATGAGCCCCTAATAAAATGTTTTAAAAATATATATGAAAGTATCCACTAGAACGTTTTTTGGTTGTTGTTTTTCTAATATGGAAAAGCTTTAAAGGACAGATGAAATAATTCCAAGGACAGGCTGCATGTGTTGAACTTCAGGGACCAGCAGATGTCACTCTTGGTTCAGGCCACGTCAAGGAAAAGTTCAGCAGAAGACTAGAAAAGAGATGCTTCAATGCTGCCTTTTAAGTAGTGAAACGTTTTTTATTACAAAGGAATCCTTATATTCTCCTATTAAGCAATAAGAGATAATAGGGAATTCATTGTTATAGCTGGAAGGACAAAAATGGATTAACTTTAATTACCAAATGAAAGGGGCACTTCTTTCAAACATTTATCACCTGAAAAATGAAAGAATTATTGCATGGGATGTGTGTAATTAATATGCTGGATTTATTAAATAGACACAAAGGTTCTTCATCATTTAATCTATAAACATTTAGGTATCATTTTCTACTACATTGTGGCAGAACTGATGAAGTTTAAAATAAGTACAAACGAGAAATTGCTAGGAAAATCTTCACACTTTTCTGCTAGTGAAAAAGCAACTGTGTTTTTTTGTTTAAGCCCATTCTTTTCTATTTTATCTAAGGTGACTGAAATTCTTTCCCTTTAACTTTTTATTGTGAACTAGCCAAAGGTTTACACAGCAGAACATCTGTTTTACAGTCAACAATTCGTCTACACTTTATCTCAATTTACTCGTTGCAATCCCCTCACTTATCCTACTTGCTCCCGGTGTCTCCCCTTTTCCAGCCCTCTGAATGAGTCGTTGGATAAATGTAGCCCTTTTGATTTGGGGGTTGATTATTCTAGCATGTGGGTGGTTAAGTTTCAGATCTAAAGTGTGACTAAGGGTCAAAGTCTTGGATGTCCCATTAATCTCTATCTGCCTAATAAGTTTACTCTCTTTCATGATTTTGAATTCTGTTCCATATCCTCCACCCTGCCCCCACCCCCAAATTTTATCAAGGACCTTCTCTTGCAAGAGTTTTTAATAGTACTATTTTAATAATATTTTAACAATACTATTAATATTTTATTTTATTTAATATTTAATAATATTTTAATAATACTATCAAGAGCAGTTAATAGTAGCAGCAGGGCACCATATAGTTCTTCTGGTCTTAGGGTTGTGGAGATTGATGTTTATGTGGTACATTAATCCAGTGGACTAATTATTTTTATATATCTTTCTATTTTCATCATTTTTCTTTCCTCCAGACAGGGAGAGACCAATAGTTGCACCTTATATGGCTGCTCATGAACTTTTAAGACCCCAGAAATAATGGAATTTCATAAATACTATTTAAAGGCTACTGTAAGGACCTGTCCAATAAAAAAATTAATATGTTTGTTAAATTTCATTTTAATTCTAATTTTGAACATTTATTAGATACTAGATCCTCTTTGAAGTACTATTATATGTTATAACTCATTTACTCATCTCAAAAATTTAACATAAATTTTATGTTAGAGCTGAATAAATTGAGTTAAATAAATGACTCAAGGCATGTGTCTAAAATACACACAGTTTGGTTCCAAACCCACCTCTGTAGCATCAAATAAACATTTATGCACCCATAAATCTTTGAAATTTTCCTATGAAGCCTATACTACCACATAATATACAGAGGCTAGCTCTTTTAGAGTGGCTTTCCAACCTACGTTTCAAATCAGAAAACTGAATCACTCAGTTTACAGACTATCTAATTTGTATGTCAGTTCTTGAGACACACTTTCAAAGCCTAAGTTTCCAGTAGAAAATGTAAACACTGCTCAGCAACCAGCATAAGGCATTTAAAAAAGTTATTAAAATAAAACTACTAAGACTTACTTCTGGGTGGGTGAAGAGGGTGCCTCTGATTCTGTCCTCCTGGCCACATTAAAACAAGAGGCAAGAAATATTTTTTAAAAAGATGAAACCCTTCAATATGGTGAGCATGAGAAAACAAAACAAAACAATGGTATGGGTGGAATTGTTCCCCTGAAAATATACCATATATGCTTGAGTATAAGCTGACCCAAATATCAGCCAAGGCACCTAATTTCACCACAAAAAACTGTGTTAAACATGTGCTGAAAAACTCGGCTTATACATGAGTATGTATGGTATACTGAAATCCTAATCCCTGCACCTATAAATGTGATCTTACTAGGGGAGAGAGGATCTTTCTTTGAAAATATCAGTGAGTCACGCTGGAGTAGGTCTTTCCTCCCTGCCGTGTGGTGTCTGATGAAAGGAGAGAAGGGGCACGAGGAGAGGGTCCAACACGGGAAAGACAGCAGACAGTCTGACTCTCAAGTTGGCTAAGGGCAAAGCAGAGGGTTAAAGATAACTCCCATCTCAAATCTTGCAAAAGCTGAAGAACTGTTCGTCCCAGGTATCTCTGGACCTGGGGGAGAAGTGTCCTGCATTTGTGTGTAGGATATGCTATCATGAGGAGAATGGGGTCAATACTACTTGAGAACTTGTTAGAGTCCCACATCTCCTCATCTATTTCATGCTGCTGGACCATCCTGGAAGCTAACTGCTGTTGATTCTCTGGGGAGAGTAAACTGGAGAATGGTTGGGAAAGTTAATGCTACCCACAGCTAACCACACAGATATCACATGACAAACAGTGGGAATGAGTGACCATAGACCGTACTTATTGAATGCTGAATGCAGAGACCCTCAGTGTTGTCAGGTCGTGGTCAGCAGACTCTCACCCTTCAGTCAAATGTCAGAAGACTGGTCTCTTGGAAATATGAACAGCCCTAGAGGAAATAAGATACCAACATCAAGATTTCCAACCAATGACTTATCCATCCAGATAAACTTATAGTGATATTCACAACAGATAATCCTTGTTGAGATAGTTAAGGTTTATTGTGCCAAGCTGGCCAATAAACACAGGTGGGATTAATTGAAGGGCAGAAAGATAAATGGCTCAGTGAGCCTCGCCTTTCTAGTTCTTAGGTCTCTTGCTTTCTGATGGTTGGACCAGGGTGCAGCTGCCTTAGCCAGTTCCCTGCTTCAGATGGCAAGGTGAGACATCCCTGAGGCGAAGCCACATGAACCTACTTGATGCAGCCCTGGGTGCTGGAGCACCCATGTGGAGACCCCGCCCAGCGCTGAGATGCTTACACGCTCACTGATTTGGCTTTCCTCCTGCAGTCGGCGTCATTGCATGTGTTTTGTGAGACTGAGGAGGACTTTGTAAATCAGTGTGGGACCGATGGGCTAATGTTGGACTTATGGGCTTGGACAGCATTGGGTTGGGATGCTTTCTTTCTGAATGTACACTTACCCTTCATAGAAAACTCTCACTTATATACATATAAGTTTTGGTGGATTTGTTTTTCTAGTTCACGCAGACTAACACACTCATCCACAAGCTTAACACTACTATGAAGATTTTAGTGCCATATATTTAATAAAGCATAAGACAGTCAAGAATGTCCAGGTACATGAGGAATGGTTAATGCTATTGGCTTCTGACTGAAAGATTGCTATTTCAAGCCCACTCAGAGGCACTTGGTGATCTATTTATGAAAAATCGCTGTTGAACGTATGTGTGCTCTGACATAATTGGAGTTGGCATGATTCAGGCAGCACTGACAGCACCTAATACTGATGCTAACAGAAAACACAAACAGAAACAGCAACTTGGAGAAAGCTGAAGTTACGCAGCGAGTGGAAAACAAAACTGTCTTTAATATCCTCAGAGAGAAAATGTACCCATAAAACAAGAAGTGGATACTTAAAAATTTATAAAGAAGAAAAAGAAGTCTTGGAAATTAAAAACACATTAGTAGGAAAAACCACAATAGATAATAGGAGATTACATTTAGGCAATCTCTCAGCAAACAACAAATATATAAAGTGATGGAAATTAAAATCAAAAAGAAAATTAAAAGACTCATCCAGGGAGTTCAGTATCCAAATGCTAATTCCAGAGAGAGCTGTAACAGAAAAAAACAAAAAAAAACAAGGTAGGAAAGCATCAACACAATACTCACGATTTGAACAATGTGAGTTTCTGGATTGAAGGGTCTCAGGAAATGTCCAGCACAGTGCATGAAAATAGACCAGAGGACGGGAATTGCACAGGATCTGATCCCGCCACACTGAGGCAAAGCACTGGGGAAGTGTAGTGGAACAGCAGGGAGGGGAAAGCAAGATCCCCAGGGAATGAGGAGAGTGAACTTTGGGGACAGGGCATGGTGCCCCAACAGGCTAGACTGGAAAACACAA
>NW_022111373.1:36563493-36564881 GCF_000313985.2 Echinops telfairi | reverse complement strand
GGAAAAATGAGGACCTAATGCCGGGGGTTTAAGTGGAGAGAAAATGTTTTGAGAATGATGTACAAATGCGCTTTACCCAACTGATGTGTGTATGGATTGCGATAACAGTTATATGAGCACCTAATAAAATGTTAAAAAAAGAAAATAGACCAGAGGACTTGGAATGTGTGAGATGTTTGGCTGAAAAGGATTCTTAAGTGTGTATTATGGACTCTCTGGTCATTGAGCTAGGGAGGCTGAGCGGAGTTTGCACCGAAGTCCAGCTTCCCATTGGACCACTGGCTTCTGCCTCAGGAGAAGTTCTCCTAAGCTGTGAGGTGGCCGGGTGTGAGCAACTGGTATTCTCAAGCAAGTGTGTGCTCAAGTTTTACTGTCAGAAAAACAGGAACCATCAATGAAGACAAAGCAGGTTGCTATCAAATGGATTCCAACTCATCAACACCATGTGTATCACAGTACAAATATATTCTATATGGCTTTTAGTGGTCACTTTTACACAAGTGCCTTCCTTCAAAGGCACTTCTGGGTGGACTTGAACTTCCAAGCTTTAAGTTAGCAGTGAGTGAAAATTAACTGTGTGTCAGAATAGAATTCTGGGCCACAGAGATTTCATTGGCTAATTTTTTGGAAGAAGATTAACAAGTG
Source organism: Echinops telfairi (assembly GCF_000313985.2). Classification (NCBI taxonomy): domain Eukaryota; kingdom Metazoa; phylum Chordata; class Mammalia; order Afrosoricida; family Tenrecidae; genus Echinops; species Echinops telfairi. Next base: position 36,564,236 of record NW_022111373.1, on the reverse strand, counting down.
TTTCTTCTAAGGTGTGTCTAGGTGCCCATCTTTTGGTTAGTATTAAATAGTTGTACTTCCCATGGATTTTTTTCTTTCCAGTACTTCATAAGCTTTTGTTCAGTATAGTAGAATCAAGGATAATAGAGGCAAGTGGTTTAGCACCTACCATCTATTCTGGAAGAATCTAAGAAGAATGGTTATGTTAAGAAAAGAAAATCACATCAAGAGTCTTTATAACAAGATTTAAGCCAGCCTTACAAACTGGTGAGGCAGTAGCTATAGTCATATGGAATCAACATATTCTTTGGATCTAAATCAACATATTCTTTAGACTTAAATAGAAAGCCATTTTTCTCCTTGCATCATATACTGTTTTAAAATTATTAGAAATATCACAATGTTTAAAATATTATAGGATATCCTAGCAATCTTTTCCAGATGACTATCAATCAAATAAAAAAATCAATCTAATTAATTGAGGATTAGTCTCACTTACTTTTTACAGGCTAACTGACTAATCATAAATCTTATCATTATATAAGATAATCCAATTCTATGGTTCTTATAAACAACAATAACAACAACAAAACTCTACTCTTGTTTTTCTGAAGAGTCAACATTCCATTATCATTATTTCCAGGAATGATTTTGCTAATCTTTTAGTATAATTGTATTAGTCTGGGTACTTTGGAGAAACAAATCCACAGCAACTCATGTATAAGAGAGAGTTTTATGTAAAGAAAATGTGCATCACGAAAACA
>NW_022111373.1:36541171-36563259 GCF_000313985.2 Echinops telfairi | reverse complement strand
CTGACGCAGGGAACTGCTAAGGCAGCTGCACCCTGGTGCGACCATCACAAAACAAGAAACCTGAGAACTAGAAAGGCAAGGCTCACCACCCATTTATCCCTCCGCCTTTCAATTAGCCCCACATGTGATTATCGGCCAGGTTGGCACAATTAACTAACTCAATAATGCTGAAAGAAAAAGTGAGAAAACTTTTCCTTGTTTCTAACTTTAGTGGAAATGCTATGTTTTGAGACTACATCAAGTAAAAGAAGTGCCTTTATATTCCTAGTTGCTAAGCATTTATATCATAAATGATATTGAATTATTTCCAAACTTCTTTCTGTAACTATGGTACATCTTTATTTAAAGATGGCCACAAAATCTTTGGTACTTGACCTATAAAAAGATGCAGTCTACTTTCTCTCCTCATGAATCTAGCCTATTTCTGGAGACGCTCTAGATGAGTAGAACATGGCATTCTGGGATCTTCAAAGGCTTCATCTTAAGAAGCCTTGCAATTTCTACCCAGGCTTCTTGGAATACTTGCTCTTGGAACCCAGCTACCATTCTGGAGAGAAGCCCAAGTGGCCCTGTGAAAAGGCTTATAGTCAAAAGAACCAAGCCTCCCAACTAAAAATTCCAAATGGGCTTCTAGACAGTGGTCACCATCAACTTGCCAGTCATGTTGAGTTTTGATTGAAGTTGATTTGCCCATTCAAGGAGACCCACCCCAAATGAAGCTGTTGGGAGGAAAGATGAACCTTTTCTACCAACTCCTGTCCAAACTGCAGGTTCATGAGTAAAATAATGAACTTTAAGCCATTAACTTTTGAATGAATAAGTATACAAGAATGGATAAAATATGACCATGTGTTCACCCGCTTTAATATACTAATATGGTGAATGAGTCGCATCGGCATATTTTCTGGTGTTGAGCTCCTTGCGTGGAAGAACCCTTTGAAACCTTGCATCGGTGGATCGGTGGTGGAATTTTCACCTCCTCCCAGGCAGGAGGCCCAGATTCCACTCCCATCTAATGCACAATCATGTCTTCCAGGGGATTTTTCGATGATGCTCAACAATTAGAAATTTTAAAAAATAGTGTTATTGACATTTCATTCATGTATCATACAATTCAGTGGGTTAAACATATTAAAGTTTTGCAGATGCTCAACTAGTTTAACAAGGCTTCCAAACTAAGATGGGCTAGGTAGAAAGATCTGGTGATCTTTTTCAGAAAATCAGCCAGTGAAAACCTTGTGAATCACAACCCAAAAAGTGACGGTGTAGGAAGAGGCAATGGTTTGTTCTGCTGTGCATGAGCCTGTCATAAATTGAGTCAACTTGATGGTAGCCATCCAAGAACAACAACAATCTCGATGCAGTTCTACTATTTAGATATGGTGCTAAGCCATTTATGTAAGAAACCATCACTAGTTGGTTGGCTGGGGGAGGGAGACTATACCAAGCAGATTAATAATGTAAATAAAACACTTGAAGGATCTTTAACCTATTTCAGGCAATTTCAGATAAATAGGGGAGAAATAACATCATTAAAGATTTCTAGCTGGCAACATGGCAGAGCATCCTTTTAAAAAAGTTAATTTATATAATTAGTCCTTCCTTTAATTTAGAACACTTAATTCAAATGAGCTAATTTCAAGTATATTTTTCAGCTATTTTGAAGGTTGAATTTGAAATTCGGTTTTTCCATTTGTCTTTTTTTATGATCCAACTTGGGGACTTGATTGATGGCATTCCGTTTAGAAAATAACTGAGGCTTCACTAATCTGAAATAGTCAGAGGGAGAATTTTTTCTCTCTTTTTATTTTTGTCTTATCTCACTGAATGGTTCATTTTACTGAATGTAATCAACTGTTTATACAAAAATAGGGAAACACAATGAGCCTTGAAAAGCTTTTGAAAAGAAGAAAAATTAAAAAGCAAAAAGGGAGCCTGGGAGGCTTGGGGCTTCCCAAGTGTGAAAAATTCACCAAGGGAAAGGATCCTTGTCTGCTGTCCAGGTACAATAGTATGAGTGGGCTTCAGAAAGTTGGTGGAAAAATTGTATTCTCTTTGAATTTCAATTGTTCCACGAGCTTTTTAAAGTCCCCTTGTATCTGGGAGAGAAATCTTGACACTCCCCCTTCCTATATTCCCTATAGTTAACTGATGATCACTGTCTTCCTTCTTCCTCTACTCAATTTCCTTTAAGGTGAGGTTCTTTTAACCAATACCTCAAAGCATTCTTTCTAATATGGAACTAATGTTCCCTAACCCAACCACCATCATCCTCAGAAAGTTCTAGGTAGGCAAAAACAACAACAAATGAGAGAAACTCACCCCATAAAATAAGAAACCCCAGTACCATGAAGTCTATTCCGACTCACATTAGAAAATACTCTGAGGGTGACTTTCCATATCCACAATTTTTAAATAAAAGTTTCCTCTAAAAGATTGCCTGCTTGGGAAAATTAACTGAAGCCCTAAACAGTGAGGGACCAGCCTTTAGCTCCAGAAGTGACAGAGGTAGAGAGTGGAGTTCCCAGCTGGGAGGCTGTCATTATGTAAATGTGCCCGTGTGACAGTCCTCTGAGGAGGACAAATGACTCATCGGCGACTTCTTAATCAGCCTGTCTCGAGGAATGATAATCTAATCACTGGTCAACTAATTAAAAATGAAAGAAATTAGTGCCTTTTCCAAACACTGAGCTTTTTGAATCTCAGCTTACAGATTGCCGTTAAGCAGAGCGTTGTCCGCTGTATACGTGTCACACCACAGAAAGGCAGGCCCATGTCTGTGATGTGATCACTTTCGCCATTGTTCAGTTAATGCACTGATCTGAATGGTTTGCTGCTATGTATTCATTTGTATTCATTCATTCATTCACCATTCCCACGACAAGCATTTATTATTACAGGCCTGCAATATACCAGGGGGAATTTTCTGGGGGTATAAAGAGGAACACAGCACTTTTCCACCCTTTGGAAGATGTCACGGTGGAGAAGACAGCATAAAATGTGAACCTAGGAGATGATTTGATCAAGATATATAGAGATAACAAATATACATGCATATTCTGCTTGTTGAAAACATAGTATGGAAGATGAAAAATGGTAGCCAATTGGCCAGGACCAGTCCAGAGACTTCGCTTTAATAATATTATGTGAGTCCTGGCTTACCAGAGACTCCGACCATATCCTATCGTTTAACCTTTAGTCACCTTCATTTATTGCTTACCTGCCTGGTTCCTGTGAAACATGTGTATTTGAGAGCCCAGTATAGAGACAGTTCATTCACAAATACTCACAATAGTAGTTTGGTAGAGCCGCCATCACAGACTACCACGCTGTGGCTGGGTTCCAACAGCAGATATGTATTCTCTCACAGTTCTAGAGGCTGGAAATATAAAAGCGAGTGTTAACAATGTTGAATTCTTCTGGAGACTCTGAGGGAGAGATCTGTCTTAGCAATTTTTTTTTGTTTTACTTTTTATTGTGAATTAGGTAAAGACAGAGCAGATCAAAGTTTTACACTCAATAATTCTTACACATTCTGATCCAACTCATCCATTGCAGTTCTTTCAACGTACCATTACTTGATCCATTATCTCTATGTATTTCCTGTCTCCATTCCTCCTTCCTGCCTAACCCTCAGAACATTGCCCTTAAATGGTTGAGTATTCAAACTCAAAAGGGGAGTTCAGTTCCAGACCTGAAGGGCAAGGCCAGAGTCTTGGGGGTCTCACCAGTCCCTTTCCAACCAATAAGCCTGATTTCTTTTATGATTGTGAATTCTGTTTTACATTTTTCTCTCACTCTATCAAGGACCCTCTAATGGCATTCTTTTCAGAGCAGTTAATCGTGGGAGCCAGAAGGAAACAATGAACTTTTTCTTATAAAATGCATTTTTTCAGCCTATGAGTATACTCTTCAAAGTAATATTTTTCCTGATTCTCCCCATTTTAGGACAATATTTCTTTCTTCTCCTTCAATTTTTAAATCAGACACATAACTTCCATGAATGAGGAAAAACTGTAATTATAACTAAGTTCTAAAAAGTGGACTACTGGGGAGTGTGATATGTTGTTACATGTGACTTCTAGGAAGTGTTCTTAAAGAGGAGAATGCACATTGTCTCTGCCTTGCTGGTTCCTGACTGACTACAATGTAGTCAAGTGAATTGGATCCGGCACAGCAATTTTAGACTACCACCTAATACTCATATGTTGAAGTTTGTTGAAGTGCGAGACAAAGGGAGTATACCAAGCAAGCAACCTGAGTAGCTGGACTATATGAAGAATTGGCATCGGGAATGGAGATGATTCAACCTTATTTGCTGAAAATGCAGAAAACTTGAAGCACTTACCGATGAAGAGCAAAGAATATAGCCTTTAGTATGGAGCACACTTCAACATAAAGAAAACAAAAGCCCACATAATGTACTGCACTGGGCAGATCTGCTGCAAAAGGCCTCTGAAAGTGGTCAAAAGCAAAGCGGTCACTTTGATGAAAATAATGACCCGACTAGGATTTCTTCAGCAGCCTCAAAGGCATATGAAAGCTGGACAATGCATACAGAAACCAAAGGAGAATCTATGCCTTTGAATTACGGTAGTGGTGAGCAATATTGAGTATATCATGACCTGCCAGACAAAAGAACAAATCCGCCTTGCAGGAAGCATCATCTGAATGCTCCTAAGGCAGGGCGCTTTCAGCTCACCTACCTGGAAACAAGCAGGAAGGAACCGTAGCTGGAAAACGAGGCCTCGGTGAGAGCTTGAAAGCTGGAAACCGCATAACAGAATTTGGCAGGACCAACGATGTGTTCATAGAAAATACCTCCTCCCCCTCCCCCCCACTGAAGCACAAGCCGTGACTATATATGGAGACCTTCACAGATGGAATGCACAAGTCAGATCGACTAGATCTGGGGGAAGACACGAAATCGTAGCAACAAAACCAGGCCAGGGGCTGACTTGAAACGGACCATCAATTGCTCATGTGTAAGTTCAGGTTGAAGCTGAAGAAAGTTGAACATGCTGAAAGCAAGTCCATGAGAGCCAAAATATCCCTTGGAGTCTATCCCACCTGAATGTTGAGAACATCTTCAGAACAGTTTGCCTGCATTAAACACGAATGACAGAAGACTTGATGAGCTGCGGGAGGGCGTCAAGAATGCCATTCCTATAGAACGCAAACGGTCATCAAAAAGACAAGCAATAAAAGAAAAGCCTAATGTCAGAAGAGACTCTGAAACGTGCTCTTAATCATAGAACAGCTAAGTCAAATGGAAGAAATGATGAAGTCAAAGGGCTGCATAGACAATTTTAAAGGACAGCTCGAGAAGGTAATGTAAAATATTATAATGAAATGTGCACAACCCTAGAGATAGAAAACAAAAAGGGAAGAAGAAGCTCAGCATATCTAAATGGAAAGGACTCAAGAAAAAAGTCAAGCATGGAGTTGCAATCTTGAAAGATTCTGTAGACAAAATATTGAATGATGCAAGAAGCATCAAAAGACAATGGAAAGAATACAAAGAGCCAGTGTCCCAATAGAACTAGTTGACATTCAACCATTTCAAGAGGTAGCATATGGCCAAGGAGTGCATGAGATAGAGTGGAGGTGGGGGGTGGAGGTTCTGGGAGGACAGAGTGTACTACCCACTCCTATTTGGTGTTTGTCTGCCTGTATGTTATCTTGGGTCAGAATACCTGATATGTAATTAGTTTGTGATGGCCCAGATGGTGGCTAAGGTCAGTGTGGTTATTCCTAGAAGGAATTCTTTGAGGCCCAGTGGGCAGCTGAGGGCAGGATGACTGGCTATAGAAGGAGTTTTTGCTTGCCCCAGGGTTGCCAGAGACTGAATATTATGTTGGTCTGATGAGGGGGAGTACAACACCTCTGGTTGCAGGGATGGTACACACAGTGCCCCATCCATGACTTCAGACAAAGCAGGGACGATGCAGGGGGCAATTTCACCACTGAGTGGGTGAGCATGGGTGATGGCTACACTTTTGCTGACTAGAAAGATGTGGGGTGGGTAGGGGAGAGCCTCATCTTTCTCTTTGCCAGTTACTGTGGGGTCAGGCCACTGTCGAGATTGCAAATATTCAAAGTGTCTGAGTCAGGCTAGACAATAATTCACCTTTCTGTTTCCCTGCTGGCAACTTTTATCCAGCTTCTTCTCCTAGTCTGGATTCAATACACCCTCTAACCTTTACTGTCGGGCTCATGGTTCAAGGATTACCATCCATATCGGTTTCATGTAGTCGCTTATATCTTTGATGTAGAGACTCAGTCTAGTTCGCCGTCTTGCCAGAAGAAAGTTATATATGTCATCCCATTACCTCTTGTTGCACGATTTCTGCTGGGAAATCAAATACAAGCCCTTGGCATAGTCCAAGAAGAAATTGTCCTCAGTTCTATCTTGCTGCTGTTTGCCTGCTTTCCCCTGCTTGTCAATTTTTAATGGACAATAAAAGTTTTATTTTTATTGATATTTCGACAACAGCTTTTAAGGTCACATTCATAATTTTTCCTGTTAATTATTAATTATGATCATTTTGCACAGAGTCAGCTTGCAAGGTCATTTCTACCATGCTATACTACTGTTGCAAACAAGGAAGGCCTGCATATAGGTGATTAACCTTGGATAAATCACTTCAAGCTGAAGAAAACTGAAACAAGTCAACAGAAGCCAAAACAAAATCTTGACTATATCCCACCTGAATCTAGAGACCATCTTGCCAACAGACTGGATGCATTGAACACTAGTGACTGAATACTCATCCTACTGAGTGGTCGGATGACACAGAAAACATCTCACATGAAGAAAACAAAAGGTCATGGAAAAGGCAAGAAAGAAAGGGCTAACATGGATGCCATAAGAGATTCTGCAGCTAGATTTTGAACATTGAGTAACTAAAGTTCTTCATCCAAGAAAGGATGAAGTAACAGTGTTAAACAGAAAAAATTAAAAGGCAGCTTGAGAAGACCGAGTAAAGCATTAGAGTGAAAGGTTCAACGACCTGGAACAGAAAGCCAAAAGGGGAGAACGCATTCAGCACATTTCAAACAGAAAGAACTGAAGAAATAATTCAAACCTCAGGTTGCAATATTGAAGAATTACATGGGTAAGCCGGGAACATTCAAAGAAGATGGAAGGAATACACAGTAACTGTACCAAAAAGACTTGGTTGAGTTCTACCATTTTAAGAGGTAACATATGGTCAAGAATCAGTAATATTGAAGGAAGAAGTCTTAGCGACAATATTGAAATAGAAGTTTCCAGAAGTTGATGGAATACCAATTGAAATATTTCAACAATGCAGCATAGAAGCCCTCATTAGTCAATGACAATTTGGGGTATGCTACCTGGCCAAATGACTGGAAGGGATTCATAGTCACCATTCCACAGAAAGGTGATCCTACAGAATGCAGAGATTATAGAACACTCTCATCTATGCCATATGCAGTCAAATTTTGCTGAAGATAACCCAAAGACTGTTTCAGAAGTACATCAATAGGGAGCTGCAAAGACATTTGGCTGTGTGTATCAGACCAAACTCTACAAAGAATGGGAAAGTTTTGTATCAGCCCTTTATCCTTTTACCGTACTTATCCCATCTGTATCCTGAGCAAATAACCGGAGAAGTGGGTCTATAGAAAGAATGCAGCATCAAGATTGGAGGAAGATTCATTATCAACATGTGACGTACAGATGACCAACCTTGATTGCTGAAAGTCAAGAAGACAAGAAGCACTTACTGAAGAAGCTTAGACTATTGCTTTCAGTATGGACTACCACTCAATGTAAAGAAAACAAAAACTCTCACAACTGGATAAATAGGTATGACAAATAGTGAAAATATTGGAATTGTCAACATGTTTTGTTTTACTTGAATCCACAATCAACGCTCATGGAAACAACAGTCAAGAAATTTAAAAAACACTTGCTAATGAAGGTAAAAAATGTAGTCTTCACTATGGCTTATAACAATGTAAGGATAACAAAAATCCTCACAACTGGACCAATAGGTGACATGACCAACAGAGAAAAGACTGTAGGTGTCAAGGATTTAATCCTCCTTGTATCCACAATCAGTGCTCAGGAAAGCAGCAATCAAGAGATTAAATTACACACTGCATTGGGTAAATCTGCCGCACAAGATCTCTTTAAAGTGCTAAAGAGCAAAGATGTCCTTTAAGAACTAAGGGTCCCTGATCCATGCCATATTATTTTAAACTCTTTCATACACATGCGAAAACTGGATGACTAATAAGAAAAACCAGAGAAAGATATGATGCATTTAAATTGTGGTGTTGGCAAAAAAATATTCAAAGTATCATGGAATGCCAAAAGAACAAACAAACCTTTCTTGGAAGAAGTGCAGACAGACTGCTCCTTAGAAGTGAAGAGTGTGGGAAGATGGACCCATGTAGAATCCCCTGCTCTGTGCTGCTGTTCAGAAAATCTGATCAGAAAATCACGAGAATCACGATCCGAGCGGACTGCAGCCCTCTGAGCAGGCTGGAGATCTGGAGCAGAGCTCTGTCTTCTCTTGGCTGTGGATACCGAGCTAAGTCCGTTTCCATGGATATCCCCAGCTGAGGCTAGCAAAGCGGTCCAAGTGCCCACTTCCGACCCCAAACATCAGAAATGCAGTCAGTGTAACCCCAAACAACAACAACAAAAAGAATGATGGACACACTGTTTATAATTTCTCTGTACAGATGCTCAAAACAACCAGTAAAATACTGATAGATGATCGATAGATGGAAAAATAAATAAAAGAAGTGAAGATTGAGAGACTTTGTCCCAAGTTCTTCAAACATGCCATCGGGAGAGGCCTATTCCTGGGAAAGGACATCCTGCATGGGAAAGTAGAGGCCACTGGAAAAGACCAAATTCCCCATGGGCTGGGCTAACAGTGACTCAAACAAGGCAACAAGCGTTAGGATGGAGCGGAAGAGGCAGAGTCTCATTTGTTGTCCAAAGGGTTGCTATGACTTGGAGCAGACTCGATGGCATCTAATAAAAACAAGTTACTTGTATTGTCAAAGGCTCATATTTTCTATCTGAAATAAGGGGACAAACATAGTGTATATAGAGATATTTTGATAATTATCTGATTTGATGTCTATGAAACAATTAGAACCCTGCTTAGGAAATTGTAAGTAAATACTAGCATTTATTGAATATAGTATTTCATTAAATACCCAAATCTTAATTTTAAACACCTTATTAATGGACATTTTCAATGTTTCCAATGACTCTGTAATATAAATTAAATTGCAGTGGTCCTCTCCGTTGATATGTCATTGTCACTGGTGTATTTCTGGTATATATGTTCTTGCAAATGAATGTCAGGATTAAGTAAAATGACCACTTAAAATTTTATTAGATATCTCAAGATTACTTTCCACAGATATATCAATAGTGTAGTCAATTTTAAGTTGAGATTTTATTTTTACATAATAAATACCCAATTAAACATTGTATACACTACCTAGTAAAAACCCAAAAAGCACTGCCATTGAGTGGGCCCTGAATCCCAGTAACCCTGTAAGGCAGAGTAGAACTGCTCCTTGTGTTTCAGAGACTGTAAAGCTTGACAGAAGCAGGTGACATCCTGTTTCCTCCTATGGTAGGAGGACTGGTAGTTAGAGCCATGGACCTTACGGGCAGCAGCCCAACACATAAATAATTTTTATGCATTTAGTAATCCTATCTTATGGATTGCAATGTGCTGTAATCACAATTTCCTAGAGAAGTCTGTTTGACCAGACAGGATTCTAATAGCTGGGTGAGCAGGTGTTCCCCAATCACAGAATAAACAAGACAGGGATCGGTAAAACAGCAAGCATCTTCATCAGCCCCAATTCCCTGCAGTGGAGCTCCTGTCCTGGGATGATGATCGATTATATTCCATCACTTCACATCTTGGTAGAGGAACCCAGAAGCTCCTCTCTCCCTATGTTACATTCTAGTAGGACAGCCATGTCTATGTGCCAAATAAAATGCAGCAGAGAATGAGTCAGGGAGGAGAGTAAAGAAAGGGACAATACCAATGGAGGGTCCCTAGAGGCAATGCTGTTCCTCATTGCCCCTGGTTAGAGTGGGTTGCCATCTCTTGCTAGCCACCTTTGCCTATTCATCTTTGACACATTATGATGATTTAACAGAGTTCTGGGTTCTGTAGAGAATAATCATCTCCCTCTAAGGCACAAGCTTTATTTTCCATGAGGAACTAGGGAAATGATAAGAACGATTAGCACACTTGAGTACCCAGCATGGGCAATGGCACATTTCCTCACAACTTAAACACAACAAACAGTACAGGGAACCCCATGAGCCTTCACCCAGTTTCTCCCAAAAGGGATCAATCTTACACACCTCTGTTGTTGTGATTGCTGGTGCTTTGAGTGTCTCCACTCCTGGTGGCCCCACATACAATTAAATGAAGCACTGTCCAGTCTAGCGCCATCCTCTCAATAGTTGTAGTATTTGAGCCCATGGTGCATCTACTGTGCCAATCCACCTTGTCGAGGGTCTTCTTCTTTTTCTCTGCCCCTCTACTTCACCGAGTACGATGCCGTTTTCCAGGGACTGATCTCTCCTGACATGTCCAAAGGATGTAAGATGAAGTCTCACCATCCTTGCTTCTAAGGAGCATTCTGCCTATACTTCTTCCAAGACACACATTTGTTTTTCGGCAGTTCATGGGACATTCTATATTCTTCACCAGCACCATAATTCAAATACATAGCTTCTGCTTCAGTCTTTCTTATTCAATGTCCAATTTCATATGCATTTGAGGCAATTGAAAATACCATGGCTTGGGTCAGATGCACCTTCATCCTTAAAGTAACTTTTTTGTTTTTCAACATTTAAAGAAGTCTTGTGCAGCAGAATTACTCAAGGCAAAGCTTTGTTTGGTCTCTTGACTGCAGCTTCCATGATGCTACCTATTGGTTCAGTTGTGAGACTTTTAAAATTTTCCTTTATATTAAGCTGTAATCTATATTGAAGGTGCCAGTCATTGACTTCCATCAGCAAGTGCTTCTTATCCTCCTCATTTTCAGCAAGCAAGACTGTGTCATCTACTTATTGCAGATGAAGCCAATAAAGGCTAGAAGCCATGCACAAAATCAGGCCTTTGAGACCGGAAGCCAGTACAACTGGGAGGGCCCCAATCTAAGCCAGGTGGGCTTAATTCAGCCCATGGGTCAACCAGTACCATCGACCATGCCCCCCAGTGGAAAGCCCCAACAGGCTGAAACTTTGAACCCACTCTCCTCTTTCCCAGCTGCCCCTCAGCCACACTGGGGTTTCTCTGGCGTCAGGTGTCCACGTGTGAGTGGGAAGTGCCCTGAGGGTGCCTGTGTAAAACCTGAAACTCCTTTTATCCTTTTGAAAAACTCACTTGGATCACAAACCAGGCTTTCTGTGGGAAGCTGAGGACCGAGGCATTTCTCACCTGAGACCCCTGAGTGATCCAGGGGAGCTTCCAGACTAAGAACAGACTTCGGCTGCCCACTTTGGAGGAAGTAGCCACTGGCAACCTGATGCACAGCATGGAACCACTGTTCCGTACGGAAGGCCTAATGAATGGAAGCAGAACACTGTTGGAGATCAGGCAGAGGATAAGGCCCTCAGGTTGGAAGGGACTCAAAGTGTGACTGAAGAGGAGTTGTCTTCTCAAGCAGCGTCAGCCCTGGGACATGAATGGAGTGAAGCCGGTGGGAGGGGCTCTGCAGGATCTTCACTTGCTGACGGGACACAACTGAAGGTGAGAAGAAACAGCTGCAGATTTTCATAATAGGAACTTGGAATGCGTGAGATTTGAATCTAAAAAAGTCCTCACAAATGAAATGGACTGCATAAAGATCAGCATCCTAGGTATTAGTGCGCTAAAACGGACTAGGATTGGCCATTCCGAATCAGAAAATCATGTCATTTACCATGTCAGGAATGACACAATCCAGGGGAATGGTATTGCATTCATTGTCAAAAAGGACATGTCAAGATTGATCTTGAAGTACAATGTTGTCCCTGATAGGATTATATCTATCTGCTTTCAAGGAAATTGAATCAATACAATTATGAGCAATATCAGCAGCTAAAACCAGGCCAAGGACTGGCTGTAGAACAGACCATCAATTGCTCATATGTAAGTTCAGTTTTCCTCAGAGCAAACATTTTATATTTTCATGAGATCCAGTTACTATTTTTTCTTCTGTGGCTTTGATTTGTAATCACTTATATGGGAAATTAGTGTTATGATAGATATGTTGCAAATATTTTCTCAAATTATATATTAAATTTATTCATGGATGGTACTTTGCTTCATACTAACGTTTACTGTTTAGTCAAGCCAAATTCCTCATCATTTTTATCACTAATTTTCATTTTGTGCCCCATTTTTCTAAACCCTTTAAAAAATTCTATTCTCGAACATAATTTTTAAAAATTCACATGAAATCCAGACTTATAACACTGGATGAATCCCCAACATAATATGACTGCCCTGAGATAATCCTTGAACCTTAAACCCAAAAGATGCCCTGGAGCATCTTGAAACAAACAATGTTAGGTTGTGAGTGCCATGGAGGCAGCAGAAGGAAACACCGCCGAGTGCTGCGGCGTGCTCACAGTGTTATGTTTGACACCCTGCCAATCCACCTCCTCAAGAGTCTTCCTTGTGTCCACTGACTGCCCTTACCAAGCATGATGTCCTGTTCTAGGGACTGGTCTCTCTCGATTACACATCCCAAGTATCTGAGACGGAGTCTCATCAGCCTCACTCCTAAGGGGCATTCTGATTTCTGGTTGTGCTTCTTCCAAGGCAGATTTACTTATTCTTTTGGCAGTAATGATGCTTTCAATATTTCCCCTAATACCATACTTCAAAGGCATCAAAAAACCAAGGCAAACTTTGCTCCCATTGAGTCATTTCTGACTTATAGCAGACCTATAGGGCAGAGTAGAACGTCCCCCGTGGGCTTCCAATACTGTGACCCCGGGACTAGAAAGCCTTGTCCTTCTCCTAGGTGTGGCTGGTGGTCTCAAACTGCTGACCTTGGGTTTAGCAGTATTAACATTTCCCCCCTCTCATATACACACAGGTTAGTGCTAATTTCTACGTATTTGATCTTGCAGGATTTATGCAGTAAACAGAAGAGGGCACATCTGACCTCCTCTGGCTTCCCTGTTGCCAGGACACAGGGGTCAAACATGCCTTCAACCGCCATCCCACTTTACTTACTCTGACACAAACACTCCTCCCACAGCACTCTACTTCTGTGCTGGTTTGATAATCCGTGGCAATGACCACACAGACTCACAGACAAAACCCAGACTGATGGGGTTTAGAGCAGCTATGAGGTTCCCCAGCTACTCCCTACCCACAGACCAAGGCTATAAAACTCTCTACCTCTCGCCCTGACAGCACGACTCTGCAGGCCCCCAGCTGTGGACCCGTGAACCTCGCCAGGAGCTCAGGATGCTCCTATCCCTTTCTCTGTACTCCCCTCCCTCCTGGGCAGCTTCTCTGGCCTTAATTTAGGGACCTGTGAACCTCCCCCAGGAGTTCTGAAATGAACTTTTGAAGTGTTTTCTACCTTTGCATTCCTTCTTTCTTTCTATCGCCAAATCTACCTTACTAGAAGTTTTACAGAAGACCTCTATGATGATACATTTTCAAATCTGGAAGTTTATTTTTCCTTATAAAAATATTTAAAAATCATCTTGAAAAGCTAGAAATATTAAATAGATTTATAATCATGGGGGAAATAAAGGGGAAAACAAAGACTTTCTCTATGAAAAGTTTAGTTCTAGCCAAGCGTTAGTTTTATAGAAGATTATAAAAGGGAAATGAACAGACATTCTCCACCTGTAATAAATTTATACTGAAAGAAACATTTCCAAGACTAACTAGAACATGGTCCACTCACAAAGCACAAATTGGGCAAGGCTAATGAAGGAAAGGAAATTACTTTTGCTTCTTTTAAATTAATGCCATGTATACATAGATTTCCAAATAAAATATTCTGTATAGAGAAATATCAAGTAGAAGCAGATATTTTTGTTTTTCTCTTGCATTCTGGGAGCCTCGAGATGGCAGTATTTTACTTTGAAAGAAGGCGCTCAGTGCTGCAGGATTCTGCTTTTGTATTCTTAACAGCACTCCTGCGCCAGGCTGTCAATAGGGAGAGGGGGCGGGAGACACAGTGGTAGATGTGTTTCAAAATATTCTGACCTTTCACACTCTTCTCTAATTTACCATCTTCAAAGGACCTCTGGAAATTGGCAGTTCAGGTAAGCAGTTTCCCTACAGTCATTATAGAAACAGGTATTTTATCCTAGTTGAATTTGTCTCACTCTAGCTAAACAGCTGATGTTTCAGTTGCCCAGACAGCATGGCATAGAAACAAATTTTATTTTTCATTTTGGAAATAGAGAGTAAAGAGTCAATATTATAGCATTGCAACTGCCCCAGCCCTTGCCCGACTACTGAAATGCCTCCTTCTTGCGCCTTCGAGTCTCACGTCTGAACTGTAGTTTCTTTCAGTCTTCTACTCCAAGCCATCCTCTGGCCTCTCCTCACAACAAATGTAGACCCAACTCCTCCCGGTGGCCTGTAAGTCTATCCAGGCTCTGGCCCCTTCCACTGGCCTGCTCTCTTTTTCATCACTCTTCCTCCTGGCCCGCTTTGCTCAAGCCTCACTAGTCTTGCTTAGGCCTTGAGCACAGCTAACATGTCCCAGCACTAGACCTCTGCACATTCTGATTGCTCTGAGCTCCGCATCATGCACGTCTTCACTCGACAGAGGCCTCCGTTGGTCATTACTTCAACCGCAACATGACCCTGATTTATTTTTCTTCATTGGAAGAAGAAGAGTATATAATATTTTACAGTAGAACCCTGGACCTTGACGCTAATCTGTTCTAGAAGGAGCATCAAGATGCGATGCAGTTGAGTTCTGAATTATTTTTTTCCCATAAGAAATAACTGAAAACAGATTACTCCATTCTTGACCACCAAATTTTTACCCTAGCCTTGCCTTTTTATACAAAACATGACACAAAAAGGTCAAAGTCCCCTAATAAAATGATTTTTAAAAAGTCAAAGTCAATAAGTTCAGAGTTAAAGCATATCATTTAAATAAGAAACATGATATTTAAAACGTTGTTAACAACTACAGTATGGCCCATACCTTGAGCTGGATGAGGATCTGGATCTGTGGACACGGAGGTGGAGAGGAGGTGTGGAGAGAGAGTCATATTTGGAAGGGGAACCCCCTTCCATAAAATCAACTGGTAGCTGCTTTCAGGAGTTTTTTTCCCTTCTTTGCCTTTTTTCATGAGGACCTGGCTGGCTTTCTCTAAAAATAAATCTCTCTAATGTGGCATTTCCTTCATTGTTTTCTAAAAGGGTTTACTGAATTATCATCAACAATATCATTAACACGGCTAAACAGTTCCTTATCATGATGATTCTTTTCAAAAAGCTCTTTCTTAGGACCCATGCTTTTTTTTTTATTAATCTAAAAACAGCACAAAAAAACACAAAAATTAAGAAAATTATGGCAAAATGCCTGGAACACAGCCACAAAAGAGTTAAACAATATGTACTAACAACGTCAACTAACTCCGAGTTTATAAAAATCACGTGAGTCAGATCAGATTCCGATGTTTTGTTCAAGCTCCGATGCAAAATTTTCTCGACATTTCACGTCAAAATCCGATTATGTCGAGTACTGACGTGGCCGAGTCTTGTATTATCTGAAACCAGCAGGGGCAGCTTACCTGTTCTGTAGGGTCGTTGTGACTTGGCATTGACTTGATGGTAGTGAGTTTGCTTCTGGGTTTTGAGAGCAAAAGGGCAATATTTATCCAAAGATGAAGTTCAGAGAGGGATGAAAGAAGGAGGCCCTGTGGGAAAGCGGGATAAGTGATAGCTCATTGAGAGGATTACAATGAATGAGTTGAAAACAATGTGTATGAATTTCTGAATGCAAAACCGATGATCTACTCTGGAAACTTTCACCCAGTTCACAATAGAGTTTTTAAAATGTTCCTCCCAAATGGCCCCTGAAAGTGCGCCATTAAATGATAGCAATTAAATATCTCTTTGACACTTACATGATTTTAACAGAACATCAAAATGAGCAACAGATTTAGTCTATAAAATAATTATTGAATTAATTTTTAAAAGAAGTGAATTTTTCTAAAAAGTTATGCAAGTTACCAAAAAGAACTTGTCACCCGTGTCAAGAAGAGTGTCTGCATTGTTAATCTGGGAGGACATTTTGTCTTCCAAACAACTCCGAGGTAAGGAACAGTCTGACTGCAAAGAGAAGAGTGTAAATAATTAAGATGTAAATTCAATTATGGCTATGTCCTCATTACAGTTCTTTTTTTGGTAATAGCAATAGACTGTGTCCTCAATTTATAAATGGAATTGCATCCGGATGTAAGCATGTGGAAAGAGAGATCTGAAAAGTTCTTGGTTAATAGGCATTCCATTAAATACTATTTTCGCCTCTATAAATCTAGATAAACTCACAATAGTTGATTCAGTTTTGCAGTTACATAGTCTTAAAATAAAATTTACAATATAATACTTTAAATTAAGTTACACTCTGACATGATTTAAATAATATTATATTTTGAAATATTGTAATCTACAGTTGAATATAATTATAAAACGTCCAAGTTTTAGTAACTATAAGGTATCATTAAGCTAGCATACCTTAAATGTCTTCATTGACATGGAATTGAAGACTTCATTTTTCATAATACTTAATTGAGGGTTCCTTTTTGTTATTTTTCTAAGTGCCCATTCACTTGCTTTTATTTTCTATTTAAAAAACTTGTTTTGATAATTTTGCTCCTGCTTCTTTTATTTATAACTAAATATACTAGCCAGACATCTAAGTTCTTACCGTGTGCTAGGTGCTATACTAAGCAAGTTTCATCGATTAGTTCTCACTGGCCAGCTCTGGATCCCGGTGACGGCTTGCGCTCCAATAGCTCCTCCTTGACTACACTTGGTCTAAGCCCGAAAGCTGAGGAGCGATAGAATGAGTTCCTCCTTTAAAAGCACTTACAAATGAAGTTTTAGAACACAATTTATAAGTAGAAACTAACTGAATTGGGTGGCTGCGACTTCTAATGAATGGAAACCTATGCACTGTGACAAATTTAATTAAGTTAGAATAACTTTTGTGAGCAAGAAAATATAGAAGTCCTTTTATATTTTAACTCGGTTCAGTATTTTTGGCATTTAAAGAAGTTACTGCTCTCTGTCGATTAGCAAAGCCACAGACTCTGATTTGTGCATGTATTCCAGGTACTGTCACAATAAACATCATCCATGTGACTCTGCATGGTAACTGTGGTGTGGCAAAGTGTCCTGGTTACAATGTCTCTACCCTTATGCCAAAGGTGGCCATTGCCCAAATAGCCACATCATCTCTGATTGCCACATTTTGATTAGTACTTGGTTACTATAGCTGCATCTACCTAATCTCTATTGATACAATGCATTGAGATCTTGTATACAATCTTTGACTCATTACAGTTTAGTTCACCATTGTTGTTGTTAAGTACTATCCAGTTGGTTCTGACTCATTGCAAACCCATGTAAAACAGAACAAAACTATGACCCATCCTGCACCATCCTCCCAATTATTGGGATGTGTGAGACCATTTTTGAAGCCACTATGTCAATCCTTATCATTAAAGGGCTTCTTCTTTTCGGTTGACTTTTCCAGACATGTCCTAAGTACACGAGACCGTCTCACTATCCTTGCACTAAAGAGCTGCGCTTCCTCCAAGACGAAAGTGTTTGTTCTGGCTATCCACGGTATATTTAATATTCTTCACCAACACCACAATTCAGAGGCATAAATTATTCTGCAATCTACTGTATAATTATTCATTATACAGCTTTCATATGAGGTGACTGAAAATACCATGGCTCATCTTAGTCCTCAAAATGATATCTGTTCTCTAAAGAAGTTTTTGGCAGCAGATAGGTAAAATCATTTTGACAGAGAACACAAATTCTTCAAAGTGATATAAAAAGATAGCAAATTATGTTTCTGGCATGGCAGAGTAGATATGCTAAACATCTGTTTTATTCGTGGTCAGCATCCATTTGTCTATATTGAGTAAATACTCATTTATTGGAGAATCACTCTCCTTCATTGATTCAGCTGGGGCCCATGATGCAGCTGCAGCTGAACTGTCTCTGGCTCCATGGTGGGTATATGCCAGATGGAGTGTTCTATATGCCCTGGACAGACAGTCTCATTCAGGAGTAGACCTGTGACCCAAGCAGGCTATTCACAGCCATAAGCATCAGATTAAGGCCTTTTGGTGGAACCACTGGGAAAAAGAAACTCTGGGCTTGCTAAGCCTATATCATCTAATAGCCATTTTGCTGCCTTTTGAAGTCAGCATAAAACAAACAAACAAACAAATAAAACTCATTACCACAGAGTTGGTTCCAACTCGGAGTTTCCCTATAGGGCAGAGGAGAACAGCCCCTCGTGGGTCTCTCAGATTGTGTCTCTTTACAGGAGTAGAAAGCCTCCTCTTTCTCTCATGGAGTGACTAATGGTTTTGACAGCTGACCTGGCCATTAGGAGACCAACACATAACTCACCAGGGCTTCATAAAACTAAAACTTTTATCAGGAGGTAAAAGCCAAATTGGAAAGAAGAGAAAACATATGAGTTAGGCTGAGTAACTAGGTCCAGCTTCACCTAAAGCCAATAGTAATGCTTAGCATTTAAAATTACAGCAGTGTCATCTAGTTGAACTGAAATAGACTGGTATTTGGCATTTTGAATCAGAAAATCCCACATTCATGTTGGGAATGAAACAATCAAGAGGAATACTGTTGCCTTCTTCATCAAAAAGGACACTGTAAGATCCATATTGAAGTATAATGCTGTCTGTGATAGGATTATATCCAGTGGTGGGATTCAAATAATATAACAATTGGTTTGCTGCCTTAATAATGACGGTTTTGAGTATAGAAAAAGATATACGAAAATATAGTTTACTATTTCATACATTAATACTTAAATAAGAGCAACAAAAGAGGTCCATAAGACTAGATTATGTTATAAGAAAGTTTTAAAATATTAATGAAAAAATTTTATATAATACATGACAAAAACCAATAAAACTGTTATTTAAGATATTTCCATATTGCTCCTTGACTGTTGTCCTCACTTGCAATATTCTCCACTTCTTTTTTTTTTTTTTTAACATTTTATTAGGGGCTCATACAACTGTTATCCCAATCCATACACACATCAATTGTGTAAAGCGCATTTGTACATCGTTTCTCAAAACATTTTCTCTCCATTTAAACCCCCAACATTAGGTCCTCATTTTTCCCCTCCCTCCCCGCTCCCCCCTCCCGCATGAGCCCTTGATAGTTTATAAATGGGTATTTTGTCATATCTTGCCCTGTCCGAAGTCTCCCTTCATCCAGTTTTCGGTTGTCTGTCCCCCAGGGAGGAGGTCACACACAGTTCCATGTAATCGGTTCCCTCTTTCCTACCCATTCTCCCTTTACCCTCCCTGTTTTGCCACTCACACCACTGGTCCTATAGGGCTCATCCGTCCTGGATTCCCTGTATTTTCAGTTCCTATCTGTACCAGTGTACCTCCTCTGGTCTAGCCAGTCTTGTAAGATAGAATTCGAGTCATGGTAGTGGGAGCGGGGAGGAAACCTTTAGGAACTAGAGGAAGATTGTATTTCTCATCATTGTTACATCACACCCTGACTGGCTCCTCTCCTCCCCGAGACCCCTCTGCAAGGGGATCTCCAGTGGCCTACTAATGGGCTTTGGATCTCCACTCCACACTCCCCCCATCATTCACTATGATAAGATTTTTTGTTCTGATGATGCCTTACACCTGATCCCTTTGACACCTCGTGGTTGCATAGGCTGGTGTGCTTCTTCCATGTGGGCTTTGTTGCTTCTGAGCTTGATGGCCGCTTGATTACCTTCAAGCCTTTAAGACCCCAGATGCTATACTTTTTGATAGCCGGGCACCATCAGCTTTCTTCGCCACATTTGCTTATGCACCCATTTGTCTTCAGTGATCCGTTTGACACCCCGTTATCACACAGGTTGATACGTTGTTCCATGTGGGCTTTGTTGCTTCTGAGCTAGATGGTCGCTTGTTTACCTTCAAGCTTTTAAGACCCCAGACGCTATATCTTTTGATAGCCGGGCACCATCAGCTTTCTTCACCACATTTGCTTATTCACCCGCTTTGTCTTCAGCGGTTGTGTCGGGAAGGTGAGCATCATAGAATGCCAATTTACTAGAAGAAAGTATTCTTGTGTTGAGGGAGTACTTGAGTCTCCACTTATTCTTAACCATTTTTTTCACTATAGGAGTAGGATCCCATTCCTTTAGAGGTAGGCCAGTTAGACAGTCATTGTGTTTGATATAAACACGTGACTTTTCTAAGCAGATTATGCTCATCTTTGAAACACCCCTTTCTGCTTCTGCTGAACTTATTATTTTGACAATGTTTTAAGCTCTTTGAGTACTTTCAGGAATTGCATAATTTATTCATAATACCTCATGGAAATTTGGGAGTATCTTGTTTAGATTTCCACCAGAAAGGGCGAGCGAGCGAGAGTAGACCTCGCTCTGGTGTGTCAATTCCCAGATGACTGCAGGGCCGGCCTCTGATCTGAAGATGCATCCTCTCACTTGATAACAATGCTGCAGAGGGCAGCCCTGAAGACACAGTTCAGGGAGAGCCACGGGTCTGACCCGCCCACCTGGGGTCAAACTAAGATGGGAGTGCAACCAAACAGTGCTGTGCATGAAACCGGGAAGTCCCAGAAGAATACAGAACATAGTCTTCTGCCTTGGGGTGGGGGTAGTACTTGGCACCCCATCTGAAATGGTTGTGGATTATTCATTAGGGGGCCACTCTCAAAGACTATAGTGTACCTGGGGGGCAGGGTGGGGGCACTAGACTGCTCCATCCCTGATTGCTGGAATAGTAATGTGGACATATAGGAAGCTTGCCTTTCAGACACCATTGCTGAAGACTAAATGGGTGTATGAGCAAGGGTGGTGAGGGAGGCGGAGGGCTCCCAGCTATTGAGCAGTATAGTGTCTGGGGCCTGGGAGTCCAGAGTTCAAATAAGCAGTCATCTAATAAGGAATCAAATGAGCCACACACAAGTGCACCGGCTTGTGTGATCCAGGGATGGCCATGGGAGGAGATATAAGAGGTCTGAAAACATACACATTTCTGGAGGTGGAGGGGTAGGGGGTAGGGGGGAACCGGGACCCATTTGAAGGGTGGATGGATGATTATTTTCAAAAGGACCATCTGGAACAGATGGTAAATGTGGTGTGCAATATTGTACTGATGAACCAAGCAATCTTGTTCTAGTTTGAAACATTTTCTTTCTTTCTTTCTTTCTTTCTTTCTTTCTTTCTTTCTTTCTTTCTTTCTTTCCTTCTTTCTTTCTTTCTCTTTCTTTCTTTCTTTAAAGGTTGTTCGGCAAGAGGGACCTGGGATAAGTAACCCTGAAAGAAATGGGGACTGAGCTGATGATTTGAACATGTCCCTTTCTTTCTTTAGCATAGGGGTATTTATCTGCTCTATGCCATCATTCCTTTTAGACTTGGGAATATTTGTATATTTTTTGGGTGTTTACCTATACATGAAATTCAGGATAGGCATACTTATGGAGACAGCAACTGGGCTGATGATTCCTGAGGGGCATGGGAGGGGGGGAAGGGGAGACAATAGGGAGGGACACAAGAGACTAGTAAGTGTTCTAACTTTGATGGCAAAGAGTTTGTAGCTTCTCTTGATGTCTTTCAATAATTTAATTGTATCTGAGAAGAATGATTGAAATGTGAATGATAGGTAAACATAACTGTTGGGTAGGAGGAATATACACACACACAAACACACACACCATGGGGATACAAAAAAAAAAAAAACTCAGAATTTTTTTCCAAACCTATGTATTTAAATATTTTTACCAAATAATCTTATCACCTTCAAACTCTCCATTATACTTAATATATTT
>NW_022111373.1:36538316-36541041 GCF_000313985.2 Echinops telfairi | reverse complement strand
TCTGTCCTTTCTTGTCCTTCTTCATTTTTGGAAACAAAAAGAAGTTGCACGGAACAAGATCAGGTGAGTAAGGTGTGTGGGGCAAAAAAGGCATGCTGTTTTTTGCTAAAAATTGGGACACAGATGGCTTCCTGAGCAGGCACATTGTTGTGGTGGCAAAACCAGTCCCCCTTCTGCCACAAATCAGGCTTTTTTGTTGCGCGCTGTTATGTAATATTTTCAGACCCTCTAAATAAAAAGCTTGACCAACAGTCTGACCTGGTGGAATGAACTCCCAATGCACAAAAAGTCAACAGTTTTGTCTGTTTGGGAAGTCAACAGATGTCCAGAATGAGTTTTGTCATCAATCGACATTCCACCTTTTTTGAAAGGAGAAAATCACTCATATACTTGAGTTTTTCCCATAGTGCTGTCCTTGTAAGTTGCATTAAACATCACAGCAGTTTCTGTGGCCTTTGTCCTGAACAGGAAACAAATTTTACAGCTGCACGCTGTTTTCTTAAATTGGCCATCACAAGCAAAACGAAGTTTGAGCAAAACTGCTTTCACAAAAAAAAATTCGCTGTGATCAGAGAGAAACTTCCCAGGTAATGTCACTGGCTGCACTAACTCAGAGTGAGCTGCTTGATGCTCGCCTAGGGGGAAGAATGAATAAATCTGGCCTCAGTACAACAATGGATTGTTCTAATAATATGGCATTTTATTATACTCACCTTCCTGATATGATCACTGAAGACAAATTGGGTGCATACACAAATGTGGTGAATAAAGCTGATGGTGCCTGGCTAGCAAAAGGTAAGCATCTGGAGTCTTAAAAGTTTGTAATTAAGCAAGCAACCACCTAGTGACCACTTCACCTAGGGAAGCAACAAAGTCCTCATGAAAGAAGCACACCAACCTGTGTTATCATGAGGTGTTGATGGGAAGAGGTGTCAGATGTTCAAAAACACTCAACCGACTTGATGTGAAAGGTTGGTTGCATGTATGCAATAGAGACCCAAAGCTCATCTGCAAAGTAACTGGACAGTCCAGAAGGGCCACCTGGAACAGATGATAAATTCAAGGTGTGGTATGTCACTGATGAACCACATAAATATCCTCTAATTACTCAATATTTCCTCCCCTTACTATTAACGTATTTGTTTGCTTTACTTCATTAATCATGTTCGATTCATGTATGCTCATTTGTATATGTAAGATTGTTTGGTACATGAAAGTTAAGATAGATAACCCTTCAGAAACAGTAACAGGAGTAATGGTTCCAGGAGCTGATAGCATTGATGATTGTATAACTCTTGTCGAGGGTACTGAATAGCAGAATTGAGAATTGTATGTGAATAGATATATTGGATTGTGTAAGATATGTGAATGAAACTATTATTACTCATTTAGTATAATGTAAAAATATACTATTTCATTAAAATATAGCAAATTTTATTAAATAAAAAATATTAAAAGCATAATTTCATCTAATGTTTGATACCTATGGATGGGATCAGCATTACTATAAGAGCTAGAATATGCTGTTGCACACAGGAATATTAAAAAGAGTAAGGAATGTAAATTTGTAATATTTACATTGGGCAGCTGCCCAGTCACCCACCTTAGAGAGGATCCTGATTGCAAGTGCCATTTTAACAACCAATTTGTCAAACTCAACAAAAAATTAGGCATTGGAGCTGCCAAATTGATGCAAACCAACTGCATCCAACTACTGATTATATCTATTCCCATTCAAGGAAATCCAATCAATACAACTATCATTTAAATTTATACACCAACCATCAAAGCTAGTAATGAAGAAATAGAAGAATTCTATCAATGCATTCAGCCTGAAATTGATCAAATATGCAATCAAGGTACAAGAATAATTATTAGTGTTTGGACTGCGAAAGTTGTAAACAAAGAAGAAAGAACATTAGTTGAAAATATGGCCTTGGTGAAAGAAACAAAGTCAGGGATTATATGATAGAATTTGCAAGACCAATGACTTGTTCATAGAAAATTTCTTTTTCAACGACAATTTCAAATGTCAATTATACACTATATGGCCTTCTCCAGAATACATACACAGAAATAAAGTTGACTACAACTGTGGGAAGACATGAGGGAGAAACTCAATATCAGCAGCTAAAACCAGACCAGGGGCTGACTGTGCAGCAGATCCTCAATTGCTTATATCTAAGTTCAGGTTGAAGGTGAAGAAAATTAAAACAAGTCCATGAGAGCCAAAATACTACCCTGATTGAGTCTATCCTGCCTAAATTTTGAGAACATCTCAAGAATAGACTTGATGCACTGAACATTAGTGACAAAAGACATGATGAGTTGTTGGATGACATCAAGAATATCATTCATGAAGAAAGCAAAAGCTCATTAAAAAGACAGGTAAGATGTGTTCCACTCTTTCCTCCTTCCCCTTCATCTGCTCCTGTGTGCTCTGATCAGATATGTCCCTCTCCCAGACCTGCAGATTCGATGCGTCCTTTGAAATAAATTCTTCTAAATCATATCATTGTGTGCTCACCTCCATGATATGATTTCTGAAGAAAAATGGGTTCATAAGCAAACGTGGCAAAGAAAGCTGATTGATGGTGCCCGGCTATCAAAAGATATAGCGTCTGGGGTCTTAAAGGCTTGAAGGTAAACAAGCAGCCATCTAGCTCAGAAGCAATAAAGTCCACATGAAAGAAGCACACCAGCCTGTGCAATCACGAGGTGTCAA
>NW_022111373.1:36520032-36537639 GCF_000313985.2 Echinops telfairi | reverse complement strand
ATAAGAATTGTATGAACCCCTAATAAAATGATTAAAAAATATTTGGGGAAAAAATACCGGTACGAAAGAAAAGATCAAAGTAGATGTCAGAAGAAACTCTGAAACTTTTTAAAAATTGTAGGTAGTTAAGACACATGGGAGAAATGATGCCGAAGAGCTGAAAGAAAATTTCAATGGGCAGCTTTGGAAGACAGAGTTAAATATTATAGTGAAATGTGCAAAGACCTAGAGTTAGAAAACCGTAAAGGAAGAACCGGCTCAGCATATCTCCAACTGACAGTGTTCAAGGAAAATTGCAATGTTCAAAGGTTCCATGGATAAAATATTAAACACTGCAGGAAGCACCCAAAGATGATGGAAAGAATCACTGTAACAGAAAGAACTAGTCCACATTTCACTTATGTGCTTGATCTGGAATGGGCTGAGATGTTTCCTTAATATACAAGTACTCTCTGATATAAAGCTCTTTATTATATACATATGATTATCTATGAATTTGTTTCTCTTTAGACATTGACTAAGGAAGAATGAAATAGAATTGATGCATTTGAATTATGGTGCTGGTGAAGAAATTGGTAGTTCCACGGACTACCAGAAGAACAAACAAAACTGCCTTGGAAGAAGTACAGTGCTCTTAGAGGCAAGGATGGTGTGACTTGGTCTCATGTACTTTTCACATGTTATCAGGAGAGACCAGTTCCTGGAGAAGAACATCATGCTTGGCAAAGTAGCTAGGCAGCAAATAAAAGAGGAAGACAGTTGATAAGATGAATTGACAAAGTGGCTGTATCCACAGGCAACCATAAGAACAATTGGGGGGATGGCACAGGACACAGCATTGTTTTATTCTGGTGTACATAGAGTCGCTGAACTTGATAGCACATAGCAACAAAAACAGCAACCTAGTTGAGGTCATTTCTGACCTTTGAGGTCAGAAATATAAGAATAACACAGTAGGGATGACCGCAATCTAAATCTCAAGATCAGGTATTGGGCTATAGTTGTCTTTCAAAGGATTTTTGTTAATATCAAGGAGAGGCCCATTGTGTTAGTCTGGGTACATTAGGGAAACAAATCCACAGCATCTCATGTATAAGACAGAGTTTTATATAAAGGTTAAGTGCACATCAAGAAAACATCCCAACCCAGTGCTGCCGAAGCCCACAAGTCCAACATTAACCCATTTGTCCAACACCAATCCACAAAGTCCTCCTCCATCTCACAAAACACACAAACTGATGCTGACTGCAGGAGGAAAGACGAATCAGTGAACATGTAAGCATCTCAGTGCTGGCAGGGGTCTCCACACGGCTGCTCCAGCATCCAGGGCTGCATCAGGGTAGGTCCAGGAGGCTTCTCCTTGGGGATGTCTTGCAGGAAGTGAGCCTTGCCAACTGAAGCAGGGAACTGGTTAAGGCAGATCCTGGTCTGACCATCAGAGAGCAAGAGACCCGAGAACTCAAAAGGCAAGGCTAACTGCGCCCTTCAATTAGCCCCACATGTGTTTATTGGCCAGGTTAGCACAATAAAGTTTAACTAACTCACCCATAGAATCAGTTCTGAAGACCAGCGAGAGAACTGTAGGCTGCTGACACTATGTTTTCCAATATTGCATTACTGTTTTTTATACTTTTTACAAAACTAGAGTAATAGAAAGCAACGATTGTTGAAACACAAGTGCTACATCATCTAGTTAACGTTGCACATGAATCTTAAGATTTGGTTATAATAATAGAAAATGAAAGGGGGATTTCCAACTAAGGTCCTGAAAAGCTTCTATATACCAGGTAGGCTTTTGAATTTAGGCAGCACAGTTTAGCTTTCTGTTCAATTAACCTCTCAGTCATAGTTGCCTCATCTTTAGAATAGAGAGTTCTGCCAAATTGGGCATGTTTTTGTTTAAATTAACTGGATTGCTTTAGAGAACCATCTTAGAATGGTGTCTGGGCATAAGTACTCAAAATGTTAATTATGGTTATTATTCCCTCTTAATTTTAGACATTACAGCATCTGATCCCAGAAGTGTGCCCAGGTTTCTCACACCATGACACCATTCTCCTATGTTTCTTCAGCCACTGTTGTTGACATGGATTTGGCAGCCCCAGGTACAAATACAAGACTCGAGTCTAGACTGTAACAAGTTTTCAGTTTCCTGTGAGTTCTGTATTAATGGTTAATACAGAAAAGCAACAAAGTATGACTGCTATAGCAGGATTGTATTCAACCTTGAAGCAATTTCCATTTTTATATGTTCACTTAGACCAGTTTGTATGATATGAAATCAATACGAAGAGAACTGTGTTGGCAAGAAATCTGCCTACTAAAAAAAGATGTTTTCTTAGACCACATGTGCCTTTAAACAATGTTATTTAAAAATGTGTTATTTCCCTGCACAGACGTGATTACAGCATTACAAGGAAGATATTGTAGTTGTACAATAGCCTTTGTTCAGCTCTTTTGAAGCAAATGTGATCAATGTCTTGTGTAAGTACAACTCCATGTTAAAATAGGGAACCGAGAAAGAGGCTATAACATCTGAAATTGCTCAGAAAATCAGAGAAAGGTTGACCTTTTGGAAAAAAATTTCAACTATTTCCTTTGGGATTGGATATACAATATGGGTCTCTATTATAGCAACAGCATTATTAGAGACTGGAAATCGGCATTAAAATAATTTCATGAGAATTGTTTTACTGCAGTAATTGAGGACAGTAATTGCCTATATCTCTCAATGTGTCTTTGCTTTTAATACTTTCTCCATTCCTTCATTGTCAGATTGTCAACTATAATATATTACAATGTCCTAGTCTGGCAACTACCCCTTTTAATTTCTTGCTTCTAATCTGCCTGGAGGAGCCCTGTTGGTGTAGCGATTACATGTTGGGGTGCTAACTGAAACGTTAGCAGTTCCAAGCCACGAGATGCTCTTTGAAAGAAACATGAGGCTTTCTACTCCCTTAAAGAGTTAGAGTTTCGGAAACCCACAAGGGCAGTTCTACTACGATCTATAGGGCTGCTATGAGTCAATAGTGATTCAATGGCAGTGAGTTCGGTTTGGTTGGGAATCTACTGGAGAAGGAAATTGGTATCTAAAATAAGTGGGAACAGGCTCTGAGTGAGAGTAGAAAGAGTTGTATAATGGTAAATCATGCAATCTTAGTGTATGCATTTGTGATTTTTTTTCCCTAGACACTATATTGCTGCTTTTGCTAGTTTTGTTCAATTGTGTCCAAATGAGGACATGACCTATGTTTGAATGTGGTGCTTTTATAACAAAATGTAAATTTCAGGGATTTTTCCCCAGCTAGGATTTGTATTTATACATGATTTATTTTTCCTTCCTCACTACCTTCTCATCACCTTCCAATCAAGTGTTTCCTACCAAAAGGAATAATCTAGACTCAATGTTTGCCAGTGATCTTAGCTGTTTCCCACATACAGGCAGTCCTGAGCTATGTCTGACTTATGTACTTGCCCTTTAATATTAGGTAAATTTACCCTCATTTTGAAATGACTGAACCAACCACTTTAAATCAAATTCTTCATCACAATCACCTTCATGTGCTGCACATGCAGCCTTTAAATCGTTGAATAGGCTGGAAGCCATTTCTTGCACTAACCCAGTCCAAAGCCACTGCCAGTCCTAATTTTAGCTACCTCACTGGACACAGTCAAGAGGAAGGTCATGGCATTCATTGTCAGAAAGAAACTTGCTCAATCCCTCATGAAGTAGAAATCCATTTGTGATTGGATTATACCCATCTGCTGTCAAGGAGATCCAATCAATACAATGATTATTCAACCTTAGGCACCAACCACAAAAGGTAGTGATGAAGAAATGGCAGAATTCTTCCAACAACATCACTCAGAAATTGATCAAATTGCCATCAAGATGCATTGATAGTGATTGGAATGTAAAAGTTGGAGATAAAGAGCAAGGAAGAGTAGTTGGAAAAGGTGGACTTGGTGATAGAAACAAAGTCAGAGGTTGCAGGCTAGAATGTTGAAAATCCAATGACTTGTTCATAGCAAATATCTTTTTTCAATAGCACAAAAGGTTACTGTACACCTGGATTCCAGGTGGAACACACAGAAATCAAATGGACTGTATCTCTGGAAAGACATGATGGAAAAGCTCAATACTAGCAGCTAAAATTAGACCAGGGGCCCGCCTGTGAAATAGACCAATTGCTCAGGGTAAAACAGAAGAAAATTAAAGCAAGTCCACTAATCCAGGTCAGATAAACTTTTCAGGAACAGAAATGGGAGTAGTGATAAGAGGAGGGTAGGGCTAAAGAAGGGAGAGGAGGTGAGGTTAGGTTGACACCTAACCACCCCTCCCCTGCTGGGAGGACAAACAACAGAAGCCATGGTGGGAAGGGAGACATATTATTATATATGAAGAAATAATAATTTATAATTTATCAAGGGATCATGAGAGTGGGAAGGAGAGGGAAGGAAAAAGCGGAGCTGATACCAAGGGCTCAAATAGAAAGTAAATGTTCAGAAAATAATGATGACAACATATGCAACATATGTACAAATATGTTTGATACAATTAATGTATGGGTTGTTATAAGAGCTGTAAGAGCCCCTAATAAAATGGTCTTTTAAAAGAAAGTCCGCAGGATCCAAAATACGACCTTGAATTTATCCCACCTGAATTTTAAGAACATGCCAAGCACAGATTTGACACATTGAACACTAATGATAGAGACCTGAGGAGCTGTGGAAGGACATTGAAGCATCATTCATGAAGAAGACAGAAGGTCATTAAACAGACAGGAAAGAAAGAAAAGATCAAAGTGGAGTTGAGAAGAGACTCTGAAACTTGCTCTTAATCGTAGAGTAGCCTAACCAAATGGAAGAAAAGAGAAGTCAAAGAACTGAACAGAAAATGTCAAAGGGCAGCTTGCGAAGACCCAGCCAAACATGGTGAAGTGTGCACGAGCCTAGAATTAGAAAGCTGAAAGGGAAGGACACACTCAACATACCTGAAAGAGCCGAAGGAACATTGTGAGGGTGGTGCAGGACTGGACAGTGTTTCCGTTTGTTTTGCATAGGATCAGACTTGGTGGCACCTAACAATGTGGGGCC
The DNA here is from genome assembly GCF_000313985.2 of Echinops telfairi. Taxonomy (NCBI): domain Eukaryota; kingdom Metazoa; phylum Chordata; class Mammalia; order Afrosoricida; family Tenrecidae; genus Echinops; species Echinops telfairi. The sequence goes on along the minus strand of NW_022111373.1, from coordinate 36,532,542 downwards.
AAATAAGGAACTGGTGGTGTGGTAGGTTATGAATTGGGCTCTAACTGCGAGGTCAGCAGTTCAAAAGCAGCAGCTGCTCCACAGGAGAAAGATGAGGCTTTCTGCTCTCACAAAGATTTACATTCTCAGAAACCCCAATGGGCAAGTCTACTCTGTTCGTAAGGGTTGCTATGAGTTGGAATTGGCACTGGCAGTAGAATAGACCTGAGTAGCACCGCTCTCATTGGGTTCCCACAGCCGTAACCTTTACAGAAGCTGTTGCTACATCTTTCTTTCTTGGAAAGGCTGATGGGTTTGAACTGCCGATCTTTTGGTTACCAACAGAATACTCAAACCTCTGTGAAAGAGGGTGCCTTGTTACACTAAAACCTATTGTCATCAAGTTAATTAGAATTTATAGTGACCCTAAGAAATGAGTAGAACTGCCCCCAGCCTGTAAATCTTCTGGGGAGGAAAGAGTTACATTTTTCTCATTCAAAGTGACTGGTGGTTTCAAACCACTGATCTTTCCGTCAGCAGCCCAACACCTAACTCACAGCGGCATCATGGCTCCTTGGGTGGTACCCTATTTCCTGAAAGTAAGACATCCCCTGAAAATAAGACCTACTTACAGTTTTGCCCCTCGCTGAAATATAAGGCACCCCCGAAAATAAGACCTCCCCCAAAATAATGGTTTAGATTGTTATGATGATGTTCCAGAAGATGATGACATGACTGTCATTGAATGAGTAGATGTACCATAGATTGTTGTACATGGAAATAATGGTAGTAACAAGAAATTCTTGATACTGTAGGATTCACAGTTTGTCTGGATATGCTGGTTTGTGATGACAACTACTACCGTACCGTATACAGGTAATAAATTTCCTTTTTTTTTTTTTTTTTCAACAATAAATGTGTACCGTATTCTTCTTCATGGAAAAATAAGACATCCCCTAAATGTAAGACCTAGCACATCTTTGGGAGCAAAAATTAATATAAGACACTGTCTTATTTTAGGGGAAACAGGGTGGGTTAAATAAGAACAAATGCACCTTTTCTGACTTACCTACAAACCCCACTTAAGGACTTAAAGATCCAGTTGAACTCATCTGTAACCTAGGTGCTGCCATTATACCTTACTCATTCTTGCCCATATACAACCATTTAAGCAATTCCTTGAACTCAAATGACATTTTCCTACCTTTCCCAACCTTCTAAAGCTTTTAAATCATTGTTTCCATAACACTAGCCCTAGTCCATATCGACCAGTCTCTATTCAAATTGCCTATAAGTATGTTGTGTTCCCCATGTTTTGGAGAACTGATCAAATACTATCACTATTGTTCTCTATTTGGGGAGTAAATGTTTATCTTTTAAACTATGTTTTTTTTCTGCTCTGAGCAAATGTATGTCCCTTTTTTTGATGCACCAAACTCAAACCAAACTCACTGCCACTGAGTCCATGCCAATTTATTGCAACCCTATGGGACAGGGTAGAACTGACCCTGTGAGTTTCCTACACAGTAACCATTTATGGGTGTAGAAAGCTGTGGTAATTACATAAGTTGGTGTCAATTTGAGGATTCAGAGTGAAGGGGTGGAATCTAGGCTATCAACCAGGTCATAGCCAATGAGGCCTCTGTGTGGGCACGGCCTTCTGAGGATTCTGGAAACTCCTGTATTCCTCCTTGAAGGGAGGAGACACTTACTCTCTCTGCTCATTCCCTGCGAGACATCCCTGTGGAGAAGACACATGGAGAGAGGTTAATGGAGCCAGAGAAGCCACGAGGAGACCCCTGCCAGCTCTGAGATGCTTACAATGCCACTGGATCCACAAGACTTCCCACCCACCGGCTTGTGATCTTCCTGCATTTGGTGTCATTGCGTGTGTTTCATGAGTCTGAATAGAACTTTATAGATTGGTTTCAGATATATGGGGTAATATCAGACTTATGGACTTGATCTGGACTGAGCTGGAATGTTTTCTCAATATTCAACTGCTCTAATATATAAAGCTCTTATACATATGAGTGTCCATGAATTTGTTTCTTTACTCTACCCGGACAAACACAAAAGCCCACCTTTCTCCTGAGGAACAGCTGGTGATTTTGAACTGCCACAGCCCATTGGTAACCATTATACCGCCGTGTCTTTGATACACAGAAGAAAAGAATATTTTAATATGTTTTTTCTATCATCCTCTGTGATAGAAAAGAAATAGCAAGTCAGGGATAATGGCTATCAAAACAGAATTTAGCTGTGATGGTTAAGGTATTGTGTCAATTTAGCTGGGCCAATATTCTCAGAGGACTGGCAATTAAGGTACTGAAATTCTCTGAGATAAAACACAACATCCTGTGGGCAACTCCATGATGAGATGCAGTAGGAGCAACCAATCAAGGGAAAGAAAGTGCCCTCATGGATGTGGCCTGTTTACAGTATATGTGCACCCTGCGGAAAAGCTTGCTTGCTTTTTTTCTGGGTCTGGATCAAGCTCTGGTTTATCATCTAACCACCGGTTCTTTGAATTTGAGCCAACAGCCTGTCATATTGCCTGACAATGCTGGGAGTCATCAGCAACCTGCCATTATGCCTACCAACTTTGTATTTATTTGCCTCTGTAGTTAGAAGCCTGAAGTATGACCTGCATATCTTAGACTTATCCACCTCTGTAGCTGCATGAATCAGGTGAAGTCTCCAACCTGACATCTGGCCCACAGACGTGGAATTTGTCTGTTTCTATAAGTGTGTGAGTCATTTTCTTGATATAAAACTCTATATAGAGACATACTTATGTGTAAGCTTTACTGGTTTTACTTCTCTGGAGAATCCAGCCCAAGACAGCTAGTGATTTGAGCTAAATTGTCTTCCCTTTTGAGTACATATCTTTATTCCTCCTGAGACAGATCTTCATAAAAAGATGCTTGGACATTGTGATGTTACAGCAGAATAGTTAGGAAAAAGCAATTCCTTGATCACTTATGTACATCTTTACAGAGTTTTACAGTTAACTTGTGTTCAAAGGATCTAGTTGCATACAGAAAAGTTGAGATACCAATTCAACCTGTAGAAATTAGATGGTTTCAGGCATTTGCCAGCCACCCCCCCACCCCCAAGGGAATCTTTTGTCTCAGAAACATGGTCTAGATATGGCTAATATTTCTTTCTAATTTTGGATGCTTCATATTTACAAATAGTTTTATTTTTGCTAAAACTTTTTAGGTTTATTGTAACTTTTGAATGTTTCTATTTTGCACTGGTGTGATGAAATGTAATTTATTTTTTCTCTTTAATTTTAAGTTTGAGATATAATTCACATGTCATACAATTCAATAGTTTAAATACATTAAAATGAGTTGTGCAATCATTGAAGGGTAATTTCTTTTTAAAAAATAATTTTATTGGGAGCTCTTAAAGCTCTTATCACAATCCATCTATCCATCCATTGTGTCAAGCTACAAATAGTTTTATAATTCTTTTACTTCTTTATCAATCTTTATGTTTAGTCAAAGGGAATATTAAAAAACAAGAGCTTTCTCTGCTTTGAAGTTCAGTCTTCCCTACCAGCCTACTGACGAAGGTTGTTTCACCCTTTTTAAAATTATTTGTTCATGAGTCACATGAGTCTTTTGGGTTTTCTTAATCCAAATTAAGATTTTTTTAAAATCACAACATGCTTACCTATCATTTGAAATGAATAAAATCCTTCCTAGAAATAAAATGCATGTTATTAATTGGGCAGCCCATCAGAGTAGAGTCAGACCTCTATCTCCATGAGTTCTACAATCTTTGGATTCTACCAGCTTTAGATTGAAATTTTTGGCCAGGGGGTGGGGGTGGGGTTAAAGCAATTAAGTGGTAAAACTAATCTCTCAGAGGTTTAGAGGAAGTATGAAGTTCTATTTACAATATACAATTATAAGTAATCTAAAAATGATAAAAAGTATGTGGAGGATGCATATATTTATATGTAAAATTACAGAATTTTATATAGGAACTTGAGCATCTTTGAGTTTTGGTATCTGCTGGGGTCCTGGAACCAATTCCCTGCAGATACAGAGGGATGGATTTATCCATTTAATAATTCATGGAAACTAGCAAACGATTCTGAGGTATCTGGATTGTTTGATTACAACAAGGTGCTAATGAAGGTAAGGTCAAAAGAGTCTCATTTCCATCCAATTAGTTTTATGCTGAGAAACCTCACAGCTCTAACTGTGTACACTATTCCATGGAGGCAGCTACCTCAGAGATCCATCTGCTCAGTCCGGAAGGGACAGAGCTGAGTGACAGTCTTACCACTTACCACTGACTGAGTGATGTTTCAAAGCAAAGATCCACTTTTCTCAGAAATGTGCTCAGAAATAAAAGATCTCTATAATGTGGTGTTACAATGTGGAGACCAGGCATCTTTCTCTGCTGGTGCCATAGCTAGCTCCAAAAATGACACAGGGCATCAGCCTGTCATGATTTCATCACTCAGACTCCTACATCCTTTCCTAAAGCTTGTGATAAGAGGGAGTTAATTACAGATTGGACTAACTACCCCAAACTGACACATATTACATGTAAAACGCTCTTTATTGCCAGATAAATGCTCTCTCGGCTGTAATTATATTACACAGCAAGTGGTGACACCCAGGGATGGATAATTACAGGCCTGGTCCCCAGTGGATTAGACTGAGGCTGTACCCTGGACCCCACCTCCTATTTCAATTCAGAGGCATGAATTAGAATTGGGTAAAATTTCTTATTATTGCTATTATATCTAGATACTTATGCTTAAAGACTCAAAAGGATGAATGATTACTATAACTGAGTTTTATATTTAAAATAAGTTAAATGACAGGATAATACTGGCATTTGACATTTCTGGGATTTTATACAAAGAGATTTTCAAATTTTTTAATATATTATTTTATATATATATATGTATAGTACATATTACCCACCACTTTCCCATGAATACTATGTTTCAGCATAGGTTTTTGATAGAGAGTTGAAGGTTTGAAGAGAAAAACAGGAAGAGAGTTTTTAAAAGACAAGACTCTAAATTTTTATTCTGCTATATTTACAAACAACTTTTGGGGATCCCATCTGGTGTGTTCATTCCAGATATCTGAAGAGAATTACTGCTTTTAGCTATATCGCTCAGCTTGTTTATGTTGTTACCTTCTGTTCCCCAGGTACCAATCAATTGTCCATTTATTTTTTGTTTACAGAGGTTCATGGGTCAACATTCATGAAGTAAGGCAAGTTCTTCATAACATTAACTTTCAATTTTCCGTACATTAATGAAAGCTCTTTCGTGGTGATTATGTCGTTAAGAAAGAATGTATAGCTGGGGTATCAAAAGATACAGCATCTGGGGTCTTAAAGGCTTGAAGATAAACAAGCGGCCATCTAGCTCAGAAGCAACAAAGCCCACATGGAAGAAGCACACCAGCCTGTGCGATAACAAGGTGTCAAAGGGATCAGATATAAGGAATCATCAGATCAAAAAATCATATCATTGTAAATGAGGTGGGGAGTGCAGAGTGGAGACCCAAAGCCCATTTGTTGGCCACTGGAGATCCCCTTACAGAAGGGTCTAGGGGAGGAGACCAGCCAGTCAGGGTGCGATGTAGCAACGATGAAAAATACAACTTTCCTCTAGTTCCTAAATGCTTCCCCCACCATCATGATCCGACTTCTACCTTGCAGGTCTGGCTAGACCAGAGGATGTACACTGGTACAGATAGGAACTGGAAACACAGGGAATCCAGGGCCGATGATCCCTTCAGCACCATTGGTATGAGTGGCGATACTGGGAGAACAGAGGGAGAGTGGGTTGGAAAGAGGGAACCGATTACAAGGATCTACATGTGACTTCCTCCCTGGGGGATGGACAACAGAAAAGTGGGTGGAGGGAGACATCAGATAGGGCAAGATATGAAAAAATAATAATTTATAAATTATCAAGGGCTCATGGGGGAGGGGGGAACAGGGAGGGAGAGGGGAAAAATGAGGAGCTGATGCCAGGGGCTTAAGTGGAGAGCAAATGTTTTGAGAATGACGAGGGCAATGAATATACAAATGTGCTTTACACAATTGATGTATATATGGATTGTTGTAAGAGTTGTATGAGCCCCTAATAAAATGATTTTTAAAAAAGAAAGAGTGTATATGTGCAAGATTATTCTGATAATGATTTGGACAGTCTTGTTGGCATTAAATGGAGTTCTGCTGCCCTCGTGTAATTCAGATAGCTCTTGAAGTGATCTTGACAATGACTGTGAGGCCATTGAGGAGGCCTGGTGGCTAGTGATTACTAGTTGGACTGCTAGCGTCCAGGTCAGTAGTTTGAAAACACCAGCCGCTCCAAGGGAGAAAGATGAAGCTTCCTACTCCTGTAAAGAGTTACAGGCTCAGAAACCCCAGGGGAAGTTTTACCATGTCTTATAGGGTGGCTGTGAGTTAGAATTGATTTGATGGCAGTGGTTTTGTGTGTGTGTGTGTGTGTGTGAGAGAGAGAGAGAGAGAGAGTTTTGAGTTAAAATTAATTATACCAAAGATGTACCATGCAAACAAGCCTCTTTCTTAGGGCAACTACTGTTACCATTTAAAAATATCTTTCTAGAAGCATGTTATTTGGATGAATATATAAAAAGATCCATCTGCCTTTACATATAGATGGCAGCATCATATACACTCTGTTTTGCACAATTCTTTGTCATTTAATATCATATCAGCTGTCTTCTTGGTGTTATTGGTCTTTATGGATAGATATATAATATTCTATGACAGAGCCTTGACCTCTTAAGACATAATTAAAATGAAAATATCATCTTCCTTCCCGGTAATCAGGCTACATGGCAATTAATCTTCCTATTCTAATTTAGAAATGTTTGACATTAAGAAAATGGACATAACGTGTTTGCTTATGAAGATGACATACAATGCATCTGGTTCTGGGTATTTCCACTTTCAAGAGAAATGATTTTGGGTTTGGGGGCTTTTTGTTGTTGTCATTTTGTCTTTAGCAAACAGAAGCTTAGCCACTCACAGTTCAGGAGGCTGGAAGTCTGGGGTTATGGTACCGGCACTAGAGGAAGGCTTTGTCTGTCAGCTCTGCGCTGAAGTCCCATCTTCTCTCAGCATCCATGGGTCCTATGTTCCTTGAAAACCCCTTGTGTGTTCAAAGGCATCCATTTGTATAGGCCTAGCCAGTTTCCAAGGCTGGGAGCCTACATGGGAAAATGAAAACAAACCCATCCCACTCCTAGCTCTCCTTTCTTGGTGTTAGGAAGCCCTCAGATGTCTGCTCCATTGTTTAGCTCTTTTAGCTCTCAAAAGATATTGAAGCAAGCTACACCGGAGTAATCCTACCTAATTAACAATTAGAGGTGACTTTGAATGAATAATTTAAACCCCACAAGTATGACTTTTTTTCATTTGTAACGTACAGGACACCCTTTTTGTAAAGGGAAAGTTCCCAGGGATGAATGGACAGTGGCTGCAATAATGGCCTAAACATACCAATAATTTTGAGGCTGGCACAGAGCGATATGTTTCTGTGTTATACACAGGGCTCCAGGCATTCGAGCTGACTCTAAGGCAATTAGCAACAACAGCAGTACTCATCTCAAAGAATTACTGCTGTTGTTAGGTGCCAGTGAGCAGGTTCCGACTCATAGCAACGCTGTCTACAACCGAAGGAAACACTGCCAGTCCTGCACCCTCCTCAATCTTGTTCTTATGGTTGAGCCCATTGTTGTAGTCACTGTGTCAATCACGTCCTTGAGGGCCTCCCTATTTTTCCCTGCCCCTCCTCTTTACAAAGCATGGTGTTTTTCTCCAGGGACTAGTCTCTCTTGACGACATGTCCACAGTGCTTGAGACAAAGTCCCACTATTCTTCCCTCTAAGGAGCATTCTGGTTGTACTATTTCCAAGACAGATCTGTTGTTTCTTTTGGCAATTTATGGTACTTCCAATACTCTTCCCCAGCACCATAATTCAAATGCATCTTCTTTGGTCTTCCTTATTCAATGTCCAACTTTCACATGCACCTGAGGTGATTGAAAATACCCTGGTTGTGGTCAGGTAGACCTTCTTCCTCAAAGCTACACTCTTGCTTTTCAAACCTAAAAGAGGTCTTGTGCAACAGCCCTCCCTAATGCAACGTGTCCTTTGAGCTCTTCATGGCTGCTTCCATATGCATTGCTTGTGGAGCCAAGCAAGTGAAAGCTACCACCTATCTTTTAGTTTGTTGTACTCTGGTGCTGTGATGATGAAGACTATGTCACTGGCATTTCAAATACTAGCAAAGCCACCCAAAGTGAACAGATTTCAGCAGAGCTTTTAGACTATGCACAGACTACACAGAAGGAACGGGCTGTCCGTTTCAGAGAAATTAGCCATTGAAGTCCCATGGATAAAGAATTTCTCAGAAGATTAAACAGGCTAGTGAGTATGACACAACTAAGCTCAGTACATGGCATATGATGATGTACCTAGATTGTTCATGCCTATATTTACAGGTATATCTATCTTAGGGTACAAAAGAAACCATAATCTCAAATATGACTTAAGGAGAACATTTATTTAGACTTAAACAAGACAGAGATAGGTCATCTATATGAAAGAGATTATTAGCATGAAGTCATAATGGCATCCAAGGATTGATACTCAGGCAGCTTCTTAAAGAAGACAGCTACACAAAGGAAGCTGTCGCAAATTCATGATTGGTGGAAAATCAATGCATCAGTTACAAGTAGGACTACAGAATCAGGAATGGGACCATGATTGAGATCATGTTTTATATTAGAGGGCAGAGTTTACAAGATTAGTCCAAGGGCTTCAAATCCAGACAGAGTTTGCCTCAGAGGGTATGACTCATGACTATGTAGCCCTGAGTAAAATAATCTCCATCAGGACACAGGCAGGCAAGTCCCTAAGTGATTCTGCCTTACCCTGGGCTAGCTGGACCGGTCTAATGCACTCTGCCTGAGGGCAAGGCTATTCACGTCCCTGGTCAAAGGTCCGAAGGAATTCTTAATCCACTCCAAGACTCTCTAAATGAATTTTGTTCTTTTACTGTTATCGCTAGCCTTCTGCAAATGGAGTGCTCAGAATTTAAGCTCTGATACATATCTATACCTATGTTCAGCCTACCACAGGATGTCAAACCGAAAAACAAAGCCACTGCTATCGAATAGATGACTACTCAGAGCAACCCTATAGGACAGACTAGAACCGCTCTATTGGGTTTTCCAGCTGTGTATCTTGTAAGGAAGCAGAGAGCCTCATCTTTCTTCAGTGGAGCAGCTGGTGGGAATGCTTAACCCACTATGACTATCACCGAAGATGGGTTTTATTTGGCTCACAGAGCAGTAGGTTGTTTTTAGTCACTAATAGAAAAAAATTGGTGGCTATTATATGTGTGCTAGTCCAGGTAGAATAGAGAAACAAATCCAGAGCCACTCATGTGTGTAAGGAGGAGCTTTATATCAAAGGGCAAGTGTACATTGAGAAAACATCCCAGCCCAGTCCAGATCAAGTCCATACGTCCGATGATAGCCCACATGTCTGATACTAGTCCATAAATTCTTGTGGATCCAGTGGCAGTGGAAGCATCTCAACGCTGGGGCGGGTTTCCACGTGGCTCCTCCAGCTTTCTGGGTGCCTAAACCACAGGAAAGGGAGGGCAGAGAGACTGGGTCTGGTCTCCCGGGAGCTATTTATCTCTATTGAGCCTCCAAATGAGGTCATCAAGTGGTAACCAGATTGACAGGCTAGACTCCACCCCTTTGCTCAAGTTGACAGGAGATTATATAACTGCCAAAACAAGAAAATCTGTATATCTGTTTACTTATGAAATGTCTGACTTCTCAGGATCTGCGTTTTACATGACTACCAGACTGGTGCCTTGAGGTGGCCTGCATTCTGCACTCAGCTCTGTACCCCCTGAACTCTCCTGCATGCCAGGCCTACAGCATCTACTTTGACAATCTGGTGCCTGGAGACAGTTGAGCATCCTTTGTCCAAGTTCATCCCTTTGCCTACAGTTCTCTCTCCTTTTCAATCACCTAGCTACTCCCTACTTATCTCTCCAGGAAAAATGTTATTTTGCTCCCTTTCTTCAGGAAATCTCCACATTTCCTGTCTACATAGGATAATACTACTCACCACTGGTGTTCTAATGTCCATTCTGTTACCCCCTTGGCAGCAGAATCTGAGTCTTTGCTCTACCTTTAGCATATGACCTAGATGTACGTACTACAATAAACACAAAATACATTTTGAATGAATAAATGTGATGGACTAGGTTGATTACCATCTTTATGGGGAATTTACTATGAAGTAAAATATGCTGTTAGAAGAGTTTTCAGTTATTAAAGAGGATTATTCTAATTTGAACTCTAGGCAGCTTGCTGGAAAGAATGGACGGGCCCAGCTACTTCTGCAGAAGATAGTGAAGGTCTCATTGGGAAGCTATTTGAATCAAAGTGGAGAGCAAGTAGAGGATTCAGAGCAGACTCAAGGAGGCTCGGGAGCCCTGACGTTAAAAGGCCAGATTCTGAGATCTTACTTTGTCCCTTAAGACTCTAGTATATATACTTGTCCTGAGAGCCAAAGGGCAGAATGAGGACATGACGTCTAGTCTCATTTCAGGTCTAGCAGAGATGCAGTACTCTAAAGAGACATGATCTGAATAATAAAATTGGTAAAATCTTGTGGAAGACACTCAGGAGATGGAAAGCTTACCTGAAGTATAAATTATTCATGCTTTGCTGGAGAACAATGAGGCAGAACTTGGGCTTTTATTACTCCTGCTGATACAAAGTGATTAGTTTTAATTTTAGATGATTGCACACGCTTATGTAACATACTAAATTCTATTTAGATATTAACATTTTTGTTTTGACCATTCCAATTTGAGATGATTTACTTGAGGTTATAGAATTGTTTCTTTCTAATGAATGCATTAGAGTTGAATATTAAGATATATGGAAGACTTTTTCCCAGTCCTCCTGGTTAATCAAATGAAGTAATTTTTGCCTCTGGTGCAGAAACAGAGATGAATGAATCTTTGAACGAAAATTAGATTAAATTGACGCAGTTGTCTGAAGAACAGAAATATGCACACCCTTTGCTAATATTTATTACAAGAGAACATGCTTATTTTCTGTTGTTGATCATAGCAGCGTTACTGTGGCAGTTAGATTGAACTTAACTCATAAAATGAGTCTATAACCAGGCACCGCCCGTTCCATGGCCAGAAGTGTGACCAGGCCTTTTCCAAGTTGGACCAATCAATTCTGACTCATATTGACCCTATAAGATAGACTAGCACTACCCTTATGTATTGCTCAGGCTGTAAATCCTAACAGGACCAGAAAGCCTCAACCTTACCCCCTGTGTGTTTATGGGAGCAGAAAACCTCATCCTTTTCCCTCGGCGTGGCTGGTGGTTTTGAGCTGCTGACCTTGTGGTTAGCAGCCCAATTTGTAACCTACTATGCTACCAAGGCTCCTTACACATAAAGAGGAACTTTTAAATCCCAAACAGTGGAGATGACCCACATTGCCAGAAGATCATACAGTATTTTTATCTTTCACATCCAGCGAGGGAAAGGCACCCAGCTGGAAAGCACCACGATCATAGCCAAGTTCCCCGCAGAGTCACCTTGTCACTAGGTAGTCAGGAAGCAAGGATGAAAACCAAATGACAAAAAGATCCAAGAAACAAATCTGGGGCCCATGGCTGGATCTTCTATCATTCCAATATAAATCCTACTCTTACATTTCAGGCCTTACAAAAATGCCAACGGGAAGGGGTGACCGGAAGTTGCAACTATTAGGGTCTAAATTAGATCCGTTAATTGTGAGGGGACTAGAAACACATCTGCTTAGATTGTTTTCCATGCAATATAAGGATAAAGATCACTTTGTATTTTATTTGCCTTCTAAAAGCCATTATTTTATTAGAAGAAAAAACAAAGAAATTCAGATACAAAGCATGTATCTTAATAGGCTAAATGATGGTGCTTAGCGAGTCTTGTTTCTAAAGGTACTGAATGAGGAAGCCAAAGTCCTCAAACTGCTGCATACTTCGACATTTATGACCTAGCGCAGGTAAATACCCCTGGGTTAATTTTTAAAAATGCAAACAGCCTTGTATACACTGTGGCTTCAGATGTGCAATAATTTGTACAATGGTTTATTCCCAAGTATGCCTTAAGCAAACAAATGTGTTTTCTACATAGTTCCTTTCCTTAATAAATATTTAATATAAATTTAAACAAACTTCTATTTTGATTTTTATAAACTACAAAGTAAAAAGGAAATGAATATTATGTGGAGTTTGTGTTTTGTATCCTCAAGTTGACGATTAAGTTTTAAGTAAATCTATATTATCTTATCTGAAAAAAATATTAGTCAATAAATAAGTTGGCGGTTGTGTCAGGAAGGTGAGCATCATAGAATGCCAATTTAATAGAAGAAAGTATTCTTGAATTGAGGGAGTACTTGAGTGGAGGCCCAAT
>NW_022111373.1:36517232-36518347 GCF_000313985.2 Echinops telfairi | reverse complement strand
AATTTATTATTTTATTTTTAATTCATTAATCTTTATTGGGAACTCTCACAGATATCATAACATTTCATAGTTCAATCACATCAAGCAGTAATATATAATTTCTATGAGAGTCATTTTCAAACCATTTTCTTTCTTCTTGAGCTACTTGATATCAATTCCCTTTTATCCCCTCCCTCCCCCACCTCACAGGAATCCATATGATTATGATTATTTTCTATAATAGGTTTTTTGGCTATATCTTACACAATCCAATATATCCATTCACACACAATTCTGTTGTTTGATCCCATCGAGTGGGGTTTTACAGTCATCAGTGGTATGTGCTTCTTAACCCCTCCCCCCAAAGTCCTTTTCCCATATCCCCATGGAACCATTACTCCTATTACTGTTTCTGAAGGGTTGTCTATCTTGGCTTTCACGTACCAAATTATCTTAAATATACAAATGTAAATTTGTATGTGTATAAATCTAACATGATTAATAAAGTAAAATGAATAAAAACCATAATAGCAAGGGGAAGGAATATGAAAGAACTAGAGAATAGTTCTGTGGTTCATCAGGGCTATACCACACCCTGAGTTTATCATCCCCTCCTTGTAGCCCTTCTGAGAGGGACTGCCCAATTATCTTACAGGTGGGTTTTGGGTCTCCACTACATCCACATTATTTGGTGGCTTGTTTTCAACCTTTTGATACCTCCTCCTGTTGACATTCATGATCACATGGGCTGGTGTGCTTCTTCTATGTGTGCTTTGTTTCCTCTCTGCTAGATGGCCGCTTATTTAACAACAAGCCTTTAAGAACCCAGGTGCTATATCTTTTAATAACCAGGCACTATTAGTGTTCTATGAAAATTATTTTAAAATTCATGGCACTTTTAAAGTTTTGTAAACTCAGTTCATTCATGTTATTATAATGCAGTTTCCCCCAAAGTTGACCAAAGCACAGAGAATGACACTGTTTCCTGTTACACATCACACAGTGATAGCAGAAGTTGTCTATTGCTACTGGGAAAGTAAAAAAATGACTGCAATATCTTAAAAGACAATTGGGTAAGTTGTTTTACCATTAATCAAATGTTATCAGTAGAGCTTTAATATATTTTTTAAAAACAT
>NW_022111373.1:36514982-36516228 GCF_000313985.2 Echinops telfairi | reverse complement strand
GCTTGGTGAGATGCACTCGCACAGTGGTTACAATATTGAATTCACAATGCTGGCAATCATGAGAGCATGTTGCAGAATCAGGCCACATGTTGCTTGGTTGTGTATAAGGTCACCACCATGAGTCAGAGTTGATGCATTTTCTCCCAGTACAAAGTAGCAAGCTGTCCTCTCTTTCTGTCTCAAGTTGCCAAAGTTGTGTCGCTTCCTCCTTCTTTAGGAGTAGTAGTGGCTCTCCCCCAATCAATCAGAACGGTTACAGGTTCATCCCCCTGCTTAGCTTCTCCTGAAAGGTCTGGCTTTCGTCATCACACATCGCCCTTCCCGCACATTTCTTACTCCCATATTCGGAAAACCCGAGCCTATCTGAAGTCGAATGACCTTTAGGATATTGCATCTGAAAGGTTGCTAGCACTCACTGGAGAGATTAGGTTTGATCAAAAGTCATTCTTGTGCCCCTTTCTTTACTTTTGACATTTCACTTTACCTCCTCACGCCTCACTTTCTCCAAGTTTCAATGGTAACATTTGCTGCCTCTCACAGTCATTTCTAAGAATATAGCTAGTGTTTGCTTACTACTTGAGAGTTCATGGAGGAAAAGTGCTATGTATTTGTAAAAGGTATGAAACATTTATTTTAAGTGTTTGTGAAGAGATTTTTCCAATTGAATGGCTTTTAGATTGAAAATGAACAACTCTGCCTAGAAACAAAACACAGGAAAATGTCAGAAATCTTCTTTTGAAGCTTTAAAAACTCACTATGAGCTTCAATTAGGTTTAAGAGGGGGTAAAAGCTAAAATGATGTCATGTGGTTGTACTAAATTCAGTAAGTTTCAAATAAAAGTTACTTTCCCCCCCTTTTCCTTGTTTCATTATTCCAGTCGTCGTCAAAGTCAGTTCCAACACACGATGACTCATGTGTATCAGAGTCGAACTGTACTTTACAGAGTTTTCAGTAGCTGATTTTCAGGACATCTCAGTCTTTCTTTCCAGGTACCTCTGGGTAAATTTGAACTGACAACTCTTCCACCTAAGAAGTTCAAGTGGACATGAGATAATGATGTTATGTATCACCTGCTAGGGTGCAACAAGAAAACTACATCATTTGTGTAATATTCTTGCCAGCACACATAACCTGAAACTACTCGTAAGGAAACATTTGATAAAGTAAAACTAAAGGGATATAGTCATTAAGTGGTGTGTTATTCTGTGTACTTTAGAGAAACAAATCCACAGAAACTCATGTATA
>NW_022111373.1:36512046-36513933 GCF_000313985.2 Echinops telfairi | reverse complement strand
TCTTATGAATATCCATGTCATAAATCTAAATAAAATATGAGCAAATAATACTCAGCAGCACATTAAAAGAATAATAAAGCATGACTAAGTGGCATTTTATCCAGTTCAGGAATAACTTAACATCAGGAAAAACTATTAATATAATTTATGATATTAATAAATCAAAATGGAAGAATTATATGATCATCTTCATAGTTTCTGAAAATGTACTTAATAATATTCAATGCCCATTCTTCATAATAAGTCTATAAATAAAATGAGAATCAATAGGTACATTTTATCATGTTAAAGAAGAATCTATGCTCTAAAATGGCATCATGTTAATTAAAATTGCTCACTGGAAGGGATCCTATAAAATGAGGAACAAAACATAGATGTCCCGTGTTATTTAACATTGCTCATTATCAATGAAATTAGATAAAACAAAGTTATCAAATGAATAAACATTGGGAAAAAGGTAAAATCTTATTATTTCCAAGTGATATAATTATATGCATGGAAGATGCAAGAGAACCATCTGAAAAATTGTGTAAATCACTGAGAGAATTCAGTAAGATAGGGTACAAAATTACACAAAAATAAATATCCTTCTCCCTCTCGGCTCACTCCCTTGGAGACTTACTACTCATAAGGCTGACTTCCCGCAAGACATCCCTGAGGAGAAGCAATATGCACCTGCCCTGACGCAGCCCTGAGTGCTGGAGAAGCCACCTGGAGAGCCCTGCCAGTGCTGAGATGCTTACACTGCTACTGGATCCACAAGACTTCCCACCCACTGGCCTGTGATCTTCCTGCATTCGGCGCCATTGCATGTGTTTCATGAATCAGAAGAGGACTTCATAAATTGGTATCAGACATATCGGCTAATATTGAAATTATGGACTTGATCTGGACTGGGCTGAGATGTTTTCTCAATGTTCAACTGCTCTTGTATATAAAGTTCTTACTTATCCACAAAAATAAATAAATAAATATCCTTCATAGATAGCTAGACAGCAAGAAACATTGTGAAATCCAACTACTACGTAGTAGAAAATTCAATATTCAGCGATACCGTCTGTGATTGTTAGGTTTTATGCCTACTTGGGTGAGCCAGGATTCTCCCATTATATGATCTAAGATAGTCTGATCAACTCCAGTCTGGGATCTTTAGTGAATCAGCCAAATAGTTCATCTGGTTGGTCACAGTCTTGATACAATTTAGTTTCATTTGGGGTGTGGCTTACTGCTAGCGTAGATAGATTGACAATGTGCAAAAGCTAGCTCTCGTCTACTGGTTTGGGTTCCTGCATCTGGTTTGCTGACCTCCTGTGACAGAGCCTTCAAACCCAGCAATCTTCTGCAGACTGCAGATCTTGGATTCATTCAGCTCAGCATCTGGCAGCTGTGTCTTCCTGCTTTACCTTCCTGCTTCCTGCTCAGCGCTCCCTGCAGTTACAGAGGTCAGGAGAAGTCTTCAGGTGACATCTGTCACAGGGACTTGATCCAGATTTGATTTACCCGCTCCCACAATTGTGTGAATCGTTTCTTTCTATGTGTATAAACATGTGAGAATCTCTCTTTTGCTTCTCTAGAAGGGCTAGTGTAACACATTGTTGGATGTTTCCTCAATTATGAAAATACATTTCAGAGGTACATTTTCCAAGTTCATTATTGTTTCACTATACAGTCTTTCCTCTAGGGCAACTTTTAGGATTTTCTGTTGGATGTTTATATTCTCAGTATTGCTATGATGTGATTAGAAGTGCACTGATATCTATTCTCAGCGTTCAGTAAACTTTCATTTTAGACTTCCTGCTTCTTTAAAATTAGAGAATCGACCCCACTTTCTATTTAAATATTGCCTCTATTTTTTAACTTCTTGACTTCCAATATATATATATATAT
>NW_022111373.1:36501640-36510537 GCF_000313985.2 Echinops telfairi | reverse complement strand
AAAGGGCAGCTTGAGAAGCAAAGCAATATATTAAAATACAATGTGCAAACAATGAGTTACAAAACCGAAGAGGGAGAAGACACTCAGCATAACTTTAACTGAAAGAACTCAAGAAAAACTCAAGCCTTGAGTTGCAATATTGAAATAATCTATGGACAAAATATTGAATGATGCAATGTGCATCAAAAGAAGATGGAAATAATGCACAGAGTCATTGTATGAAAAAGAACTAGTTGACTTTCCACCATTTCAATAGGTTGCCTTTGAGCAAGAACTGTTGGTACTGAAGGACGAAGTTCAAGTTGCACTGGAAGCATTAGCTAAAAACAAGGCTCCAGGCATTGACAGCATACCCTTTGAAATGTTTCAACAAGTTGGTGACACACTGGAGGCACTTACTCATCTATGCCAAGCAATTTGGAAGACAGCTACTTGGCCAATGATACTGAAGGACGAAGTTCAATTTCAAAAGGTAGCACTGCAGTCACTGAAACCTGTTTTCAGCAGTTCATTGACTGGGAGCTACCAGAGGGTAAGGCAGGACGCAGAAGAGGATGTGGAACAAAGGATGGCATTGCTGATGTTAGCTGAATCTTGACTAGAAGCAGAGAATACCACAAAGAGGTTTACTTGTGTTGTACTGGGTATGCTAAGGCGTTTGACCGTGTGGACCATAACAAATTATGGATAACCTTGAGAAGAACGAGAAAGCCAGAACAGTCCATTACTCTCATGCTGAATCTGTGCATTGCTCAAGAGGCAATTGTGCAAACAGAACAAGGGAGCACTTCATGGTTTAAAATCAGGAAAGATGTGCAACAGGTTGTTCTCTCATGGTATATGTTCACGGAAGCAGCAAACATGAGATCAAAAGAGACATTGTATTAAGTAATTCTGCTGCACAGGCCTCTTTAATGTGTTGAAAAGCAGGGATATTACTTTGAGGACTAAGCAGCATCTGACCCAAGCCATTCAATCGTCTCATATGCATTTGAAAGTTGGACATCAAATAAAGGAGACCATAGAAGGAGCTCTTCATTTGAATTATGGTGCTGGTGAAGAATTCTGAAAGTACCCTGGATTGTCAGAACAACAAACACATCTGTCTTATAAGAAGTACAGCCAGAATGCTCTTTACAGGTAAGGATGATTAGACTTGATCTCTCAAGGGGTCATGAGGGTGGGAGGGGCGAATGGAGGGGAATAAAAGGAACTGATAAGAAGGGCTCAAATAGAACGTAAATGTTTAGAAAAGAATGATGGCGACATACGTACAGATATGCTTGATAGAATAGACGTGTGGATTGTTTTAAGAGATGTAAGAGCCCCCAATAAAATGATCTTTAAAAAAAAAGAGAGAAATAATAAAAGAAAAAAGCAGAAAAAAAATTTCCAGACAACAAACAAAGTTGATCTCCCTTACTGTGGACATGTTATCAGGAGACCATTCCCCGGAGAAGCGCATCATGCTTGGGAAAGTGGAAGGGCAGCGAAAGGGAGGAAGGCCTTTGACCAGATGGGTCAACACTGGAGCAATGAGGGCCTTAAACATAAGCACAATGGCGAGGATGGCACGGGAGCTGTGTGGTGTGGTGTTACCTTCTGCTGTCCCGAGGGCTGCTAGGAGTGGGCACGGACTGGCAACACCCAACCACCACCACCACACCACCACGGTCACGCCCACTCAATAACAGGGATGCCTTGAATCATGCGGATTCATCTACAAAGGCTATGAGCATGTGCTGCATCTGCATTGCTGTTGGTGTTTTTATCGTTGCAGATTTTGTCAAAGAGCTGGTGTTCTAGCTAGAATCTTGTGTTAAGTAGTACTTTTGATCTATTTCAATAACTTTTATTGAGAATGAAGTCGTAATTAAAGGAAAGAAATAAATTTTAATGCTTCTACCTAGTTACTGATAATGTTAGAGTCTGGAAAGATTTTTGCAAATCAATTTTGTTAGTAATCAAGAAATACTACATTTAAGAATTCACAACTATGTCTACCATGTTATTATCTGGTTAAAATGGATCATAAGCTTTACTAAAACTTTTATGTGGTGTATGGGGCTGGGGTGACACCCTGAGTCACCGCCCCTGTCGACACCACCCCAAGTCATGCCATGCCCTCCAGCACTCATGATGTCTCCTCTTCCGTCACCATACAAAATCACAAGAAACTGTATGTTCATCCCCCTCCCCCCTTTTGAAAACTATCCAAAGCAATGGGTTCTATTTCAGACTTTCTACACAAAACCACAGAATGTATTTTCCTCTGCTTGGGCTCCACTTTTAAACAAAACAGTTGCTCTAACCATGGTAATCAGTTATTTTTACTAGCAAGAAAGCAAAAATATCACAGTTTTGAGCTTATCTTTTTAAAGAGGCACAATTTAAAAACCTTCAGAAAGCTGCTGACTGGAGCTGGGAGGTGTAATGACCTCCCCTTTCAAAGGAACATTAGACTCAGATTGTATTTACAAGGGAAGGGCTGCTGGGCCAGGGAAAGGGACCTCTTGTTACCCTGTCAGCCTCAGTGCTGCCTGTCATTAGAAAGAACTGCCAAGTAATAAACTATTTACAGCCTGCACTTAGCCATCCCCTAAAGGGCACTTTCGGAGGAGGAAAAAAAGGCAATTGATTTTCTCTATCCAATAGTCATCATCTTATACTTAGGTCATCTAACTGCTAGCACCGCTAATGTTCAATTCTCAGGGTACCTTATATAACAAGAGCTGTTGAGTATGGGTTTTTTGGACAAGTTTAAAAAATCTAACACTTTGGCACAACATAAAATAATAACGAGATCAGTAGACAAACTCGTTGTGGAGGCTAGAAAGAGAGAAAGAGGTTTTCTTGTACTAAAAGATTTCATTTTAGTTATAAAAATCATGTGCATATCTTCCCTTCACCCCTCCTACCATTGTAATTTTGATAAATTAAGAATATTGAACACTGAAATGTTCTTATGTAATGTCTTTTAAAAAGGAATTCATTCAATTTCTCCAAATCCTGTTTTTTTGCATCTGAAAAATAAGGACATTACTTTACCTCTGAGATTGTTTGAATTTAAGAAGTCAATTTGAATACCATATATCAGAAACTTCAAGAGATTTTTACTGTTAGCATTTGTGAAACAAACTTCTAGACAGGAAGCCAACAGGATAGCTTTAAAATACGAGAAATTACGGATCAGTTTTGTCGGTACCATATTTACTTGCATATAAGCTGAGTTTTTTAGCACATTTTTAAAAGTTTTTGTGGTAAAATTAGGTGCCTCGGCTGATATTCGGGTTAGCTTATACTCGAGTACATTTGTTTTTTATTGATTGATTCTTTGTTCTTTTTCCCTGCCCTTCCATCTTAACAAGGATGCTGGCCGTTTCCAGGGACAGTTCTCTCCTGATAACATGTACAAAGCACGTGAGATGAAGTTCTAACATCTTTGCTTCTAAGGAGCCCTCTGGCTATACTTCTTCCAAGACTTGTTTGTTCTTTGGGCCGTCCATGGTTCTTTCAGTATCATTTGCCAGCACCATACTTCAAATGCACAGATTCTCCTTCTGTCTCCCTTATTCAGTGTCCAACTTTCACATGCATATGAGACAATTGAAAATACCTGGCTTGGGTCAGTTGTGCCTTAGTCTTCAAAGTAACCTTCTTGCTTGCTTTTCAACATTTTAAAGAGGTCGTGCGCAGCAGATTTACCCAATGTATGTGTTGTTCAATCTCTTGACTGTTGTTTCCATGATCATTAATTGAGGATCCAAGCAAGACAAAATCCTTGACCACTTCAATCTTTTACCTGTTTCTCATGATGTTACCTATTGTTTCATTGTAGTCCATACTGAAGCCTGCAGTCCTTGATCTTCATCCTTCTCACTTTCAGCAAGCAAGGCGGTGTCATCTGCATACTGCAGGTTGTTAATAAGCCTTCCTCCAATCTAACACCATGTTCTTGTTCATATAATCCAGCTTCTCTGATTATTTGCTGTACATACAGACTGAATAAATATGGTGAGAGGATATAGCCCTGATAAACACCTTGATTTTTAACCAGCAGTATTCCCCTGTTCTGTTCATACAACCGCCTGTTGATCTATATACAAGTTCCACAGGAACACAATGAAGTGTTCTGGAATTCTCATTTGTCTCAAGGCTATCCAGAGTTTGTTATAGTCTACATAGTCTAAAGCCTTTGTATGGTCAATAAAACACAAGTAAAGATCTTTCTGGTATTCTCTTTCAGCCAAGGTCCAACAGAAATTGTATCAAGAAATGGCTCACACAGTTTAGAAGTGGCTAAGTCTAGTCTGATTCAGGTTTGTGGGTCAGAGGGTAAGATGGAAGCCTCTCTTGACCCATGTAATTGCAGAGGTCAATGACACAGGAGGCAGGAAGACCATAGGCTGGTGGATACAGAGCTCAACGAACCCGAGGTCAGCAGTCTGCTGATGGCTCCACTCGTTGGCAGGTAATATAATAGGAGGTCAATAAACCAGATGAAGGACCCAGATTCATCGGAAGAAGTGAGCTAGCGTCCCCACAGTGTCTATGTATATTGAGTAGTACATGCCCTGAATGAAACCTCATTTGTATCAAGGTTGCTTCATTTACTTTGGACATGTTGTCAGGAGAGACCAATGCCTGGAAAGGACATCATGTTTGGTAAAGTAGAAGGGCAGCAAAAAAAAAAAAAAAGGAGACCCTTGATAAGATGGATTGACACATTGGCTGTAACTAGACTCAAACATAACAACTGTGAGTATGGAGAGCACTGGGAAATGTTTATTTCTGTTGTACATCAGGAGGTCACAATGCATCAGAACCAACGTGAAGGCCCTTAACCCCAATCTATTAACCCTAACTCCACCCTAAACTCCCATAACTGCTTGGCTGCTTCACAGAAGAGCCCATCATGGAATTAACCACACATTTTTAGATTACATCACGGGAAAATCCTGTGGTATAAAAACCTATCACAACTGACAAACCTAAAATCATGTAGAGTGTGTTCATGTATTGAATGTTTGAGTAAACAAAATCGTGAATACACCAGGATATATTTCAGAATTCATGAACATATAAGAATATATGAAAATACAGGGGAAAAAACAAAATTACGTTCATAAAGATTAGTGAAAGACTGCTCCTATGGTAGGCTAGTTAGGCTTGGGTTAAGTTGGCCCTCTTCATGCGGCTCCTGCAGTTCCTCTCAGTCAAATGTCAGGAAGCAAAGGAGAATGTCCCAGGTAGAGAGCTATGGCGAAAGGGTAAGGGAAAGAACACAAAAGTAGGTCACAGGGGCTAAACACCACGTGCTGTGTCAAGATTCATGGATGCAGAAAGGCCCATACATACCAGCCATGAGAGACAGTGAAAAGAGGGCTAAGTAGATTAGATTTAGTTTGAAATATGATGAAGAAGCAATCTGATCATTTCTCACAGCATTATGGTGTTTAAGATATTAAAGGCTCTTCAATGGGTACAAAGAATAGGCTCTCCAAATTTATCCAGAAACAGAAGCACATGTCTCATACAGAGGCCAAATGGCTTCAACGTGTCTACTTGGACATCAGCGGCAAATTTGATTCACCCACTGCACAGCTACTAGTTTCCGGTCCATTTCCAGGTGAGAATCTGGATGCCTTCTCTGACATTCTCACCATTTCCCACCGTGGGGATATCAGTACCCACTGTTGTGGATTGAATTCTATACAACAAAATGTGTCAAATTGGCTAGACCCTGGTTCTCAGTATTACCGAATTACTCTGTATTTTATGATTTGATATTATCATCAGTTGGGCTGTACATCCTGATCACACTAATGTTAATGAGGCTGGATTATATATAGTACTGTGAATGAGGCAGACTATAATGCACAGGATTACATTGTTTCTTGAGTCAATTTCCTTTGAGATATAAAAGAGATGAAACAAAGGAACCCCCCCAAAAGAGGAAGGCCCTCAGGAAGATGGATTAACACTGTGGCTGCAACAATGGACTCAAATATAACCCTTGTGAGGGTGGTCCGGGAGCAGGCAGTGGTTGGCTGTTCGTTCTGTCTTTGTGTTGTAAGTAGAGCCACTGTGAGATAGAATGGACTTGATGACCCTAACAGCAAGAACAAAGACAACAAACAAGAGAGCAGAGATCAGAGGGATCCCCCTTGCCCGAAAACAACAACAGAACTCACTGCCATCGATTCAGCACTGGCTCATTGTGACCCCCTGTGGGTTTCCCAGACTGTAACTGTTTATGGGATTAGAAAGCCCAGTCTTTCTCCCATGGAGTGAGCCAGGATTGGAACATATTTTGGGCCTAGGTCCCTGGTTCTGTGACCTTTCTGGACCCAAGGGATGGTTGATGCCAAGATACCAAGGGGTATCTTGATACCAAGATACCAGACATCACTGATATTGAAAGGAGACAAGGATCTTCTGGCAGAAGTGGTACTCTAGATTCAGATTTCTAGCTCTGGTGGCATAGTGGTGAAGCATTGGGCTGCTAACCACAAGGTCAGCAGTTCAAACCAGCAGCCAGTCCTTGGGAGAAAGAGGAGGCTTTCTATTCTGGTAGAGTTATAGTCTTAGAAACCAGTAAGACCAGTTCAAGTCTGTCCTATAGGGTCACTATGAGTCAGAATGACTCAATGGCAGCAAATTTGGTTTTTAGAAATTGTGAGAAAATAAATTTTTTTGTTGAAGCCTAAAGATAAATAAGGATTATGAGACCTTTCCACGAACTTTTTGAAGCCCCTTGTTTTAGAAACAAAAACCTTAATTTTGTAACTAAAAGAAAAAAAGAGGCAGCCCTAGTCTATTTTGCTGGGGGTGTGGTGGGGGGTGGGGATGAGGAAACGCCTTATGGCATATCTTGACTGACTACTTACCTGTCTGGCTTACAAAAAAGTAGTCACAACACTTTTACCATTCAAATTCATGGCAGCAAAGTAGTATCTTACAGTAGTTTGGCATGCAAGTTTGGTTCATTTATTTGTAGTTAAGGCAAAGTATTTCTAAGTGTGCTTATTGTAAAATTAATAAAATAATAGTTCCTACCTCACAGGTTTTTGATGGGATTCAACAAAACCTTATGTTTATGTGCTTAACCCAGTACCTTTGGTGTATCCAGTATATAATAATTATGATAAGAACCCTTGGATAGTGCAAATGGCTCAACTTTTGAAAGGAATTTTGGAGGCTCACGTCCCCCCAGAGATGATTGGAAGAAAAGCCTGGGGGTCTACTTTAGAACAATGGGCCACTGGAAACCCCAGTAAGCACGTGTCTCCTCTGATCCCCACAGGGTTACTATGAGTTGACAGCAATGGCTATTTATTTTAATTTTGTTGACTATACTTATTTTAAAGTCTTCTGATTGTTCCAGGCTGCTGACTGGGGGTGTCTCTGCTTTTTCTCTGATGGATGCTGTACATCACAGGTTGGCCCACTTGGCTCTCTGCCTAAGTGGACAGAATGTGTCTGCTGGCTGGCTTCATGGCAAGGCATGGGCTGCAGCCAGTCTAAGGCATGGGAGCCTTCCAAATAGCAAAGTGATTAACGGATGCAAGCACTTACTCTAGTAACTCACTTTCTCTTCAGGCAATTTACCCAGTTCTTAAGACAAAAACAAAAAACACAACAAAACAAAACCCAACTCACTGCCAGCAATGGATTCCAATGCATCATGATCCTATAGCACAGAGTAGAACGTCCCCTGTGCGTTACTGAAGCTGTAATCTTTACGGAAGTAGAACATCTCTTCATTCTCTCTTAGAGTGGCTGGTGGTTTTAAACTGCTGTCCTTGTGGTCAGCAGCCTAACTCATAACCCACTACACCACCAAGGTGCCTTCCTAAGGAAGAGACCCTTGTTTTTTGCTTGGGAATAAAATCCCTGTAGCCTGGATAGAAGTTGGGGAGAGGTGGAGAAGAGACCTGTTCACTGGAGTTGTTTATGTTCTTTGTTGTTCCCATTTGCACCGATACCTCCTGATAGTGCATGCTTCTCTAGGACAATCAGCATTTCTTCTCTTGCTTCCATGTCTTGCACAGAGGCACTCTGCCCTTGCCCTGTTTAATCTGTCAACAAGCCTTGCTCTTCTTTCATTCCCTAAAAATTTCTCAAAAAATCTCTCCCCAACTGATGGAGTATAGATTTATGTTATGACTATCACATCATTAGTGAGGAAGTAGAGATAGATACCATTCCAAATGCAGATTTTCTGAACCAGAAGTCTCCATTTGTATCTTGACATATACACTAATGTATTATATTTAATATAGAATTTTTACAGAATATTATAGCATATGCTATCTGCAAATGGTTAACTGTTGACCAACAAGAGTGTCATTTAGATGAAGAAATATAAGCTAAGATGGTTTCTTACACTGTACTGAAACAGAGAAAATGATACAAGTATTGCATAGCCTCCACTGGCCTAGTCTTCTTGTTTTAAAAATAGCATTAAAAACATACCTACTATAAAATGTAAAATTCTGACTAAGCACATGATTATAAAACACTCATCAGAGCATCTCAGATAAAATGGAAAACTTAAGAGGCAAAAAGATAGAAGGAGGAGCTGAAAGAAGGCAACGAATTCATGAGTCAGCTAGTGGAACTTCTTGTATCAACCAGGAAAAAGATGAACACCCTATTTTCAAAATGCATTTAATTTCCATTTGAACAACTCTATTAAGTTTACTATAATTACCACTTTAGGGGAATGTTTCCACTTTCTGACTGTAATTAGCTTCAGGAATATTTTCTCAACTTTAGTCTGAGTTTCCTTGCTTGGCTCAATCAGTTATTGCTCAACTACAGTCGGACAGGTTGGTGGCTTGATCTTCCTCCCAGGTGCATTGGATGACAGGTCTAGTGATCTGCTGCTGAAA
>NW_022111373.1:36483847-36500673 GCF_000313985.2 Echinops telfairi | reverse complement strand
GGGGATGCTTCCTTAAAGTACAATTACCCTTTATATAAAAGTCTCTCTTTCACCTATGCGCTTCTATGGATTTGTTTCTCTAGTCTACCCAGACTAACACAGCAAATATGAACCCTGCTTTCCAATAGGATAGTGACTGTAACATCCGTTTGTAACATCTGAGAAGCAATCACCCACAGAAAAGGCCTCTATGTTCCAGAGATTCGTTGAGGGAAGCACCTGGGGTGGGTAAGGGAATGAGAACTGGAGTAAGCAGAGGGAGCACCTTTAAATCAACTGCTAGCCTGGGATCAGCGGAAGGAGAGGAGAAAGGAAGGACGATGTGGGTTGAGCCACAACAGCAATACTGAGCAAAATTTGTCGAGTAGAGGAATCCTGTTGTGCTGAAGCTGATGGTTTTTATATGACCTCATTAGCCAGGGTTTTGTAGTTCCCTCAAAATGGTTGGCTGGGAATATGCAAAAAAGTATATAAAACCCTTCCAGATATTGGGTAGTTTATGATGACTATGCAAATAAGATGACCGTGGCCTGTGAAGGGGATTGGTTGGTAATTTAAAAGGGCGAATCCCATAGATTTTTAGAAGGACTTCCCTACCATCAGGAGGAAGAGCCTGGAGCATCAGGAAGAAGAGCTGGTCCTTTGGACCCAGCACCCGGGGTCCCTCTCCGAGACCTTTAAACCTAGAAGAAAGAGCGAGCACCAAACACGGTGGTGCGAGAGTGGTAGTGAGTTTCCCCAGTGTGTGGAGGGAAAGTTCAACACTGTTGGGCCAAGAGCTTGCTGGGGGAACCAAAAGATCTGTGGTACTTACCCATGTGAGACAGAGGCCCTAGTATGTATGCTCCATGCCGAGGTTGTGATACAGGACCCTGTGCAGGGGCTTCCTATAATAGGGTGGAAAAAGACTGCTCTGGGTAGGAGGCTTGCGAGCAGAGCTGTAATGCTGTGATACTTGTTTGTGCAGGGCAAGAGAGATCTTAGTGCACCCTCTGCAGGGGTGGCATGACTCTCTGGGGAAGCAGGAAACCTGGAGAGATGTTGGCAAGAAAGCCCTGCAGGTCTATATAAGTACTGTGCAAACTAGTACCACAGGCTGATAAGGGACCAGTAGTTGAAGCTTGGGAGATCCTGTACAGATGTCTTCCAGCCAGCAGCAAAGCCCAGGAGACCTGGAGATAGGATTTTGCAAGAATGGTCACTGTATATATGAACTGTACCAAATGGAATACACAAGAATGAAATGGCTACATCTGTGGGAAAAGACTGTGGAGAAGTGTAATATTATCAGTCAAAAACAAGGTCAGGGGCAGACTTTGGATCAGACCCTGGATTGCTCATATACCATTCAGATTGAAGGTGAATAAAATTTTTAAAAGTTCACAAGAGCCAAAACACAATCTTTGGTAGATCCCAACTGATATTAGAGACCCTTGAACACTAATGACCAAAGATAAGACAATTTGTGTGATGACATCAAGAATATCTACATGAGGAACATAAACAGTCATTAAGAAGACAGGAAAAAAGAAAAGACAAAAGTTGATGTCAGCCTTCATGAAATGATCCCTGAAGATAAGGGTGTTACAGCAAAGTGTGGTGAAGAAAGCAGATGGTGCCTGGCTATCAATCATAATAGTGTCTGTGGTCTTAGAGGTTTGCATTCAAACAAGCAGCCATCTAAAAGAGGTTTCAACTAAGTCCACACAGAAGAAGTACACCAGCTTGTGTGATACAAAAGTGACAATTACAAAACTCGAATATGGTGAAGAGAAAAGGATCAAAGCAAAATGATGACCACTGAATTTGTGGAGGGCTTTGGCAGATGGTGGGAGCCTCAAACCCATCTGCAGAGAATCTAGTCAGGCTGAACCACTGGTAGATCCAAGCTAGCCACAGGCAAGAGTCCCAAACAGCCTTACTATTAGGCAAAGACCATTTTAATCTTGATTATGCTGAATCAACCTTGATACTTAGTCAGTTGACCAACCAATAGATACAACCTGAATTTGTTCTTGGTGCAATATCTCTTACTGGTTACATGACAGAAATTTCTTCCCTGGCTTTTTGAATGCTGTTGGGGGTCTTTTCCTTCTTATGTATTATTTTCATTTTGTCTGTACATTGTTATGCTTTTATCCTTACCACCTTAGCACAATTTTGTTTTTCAGTGTTTTCTGTTTGGTCTCCCAGTTATGACACACGGGAGGAGTGGATGAATAATAAGAATAACTGATACAAGGAGTGTATCTGATACAAGGGAATACAGGGGTGGGGAGGGAGTGGATGATAGGGTGAGTAAGGGGATTTCAGGAGTAAATAATGAAGACAAGACGTGGGAGGAAGCACTAGAATGGATTGTGATTGCGTAACTCATGTTAAAGGTGAGTTAACCATGTGTATGTGTGTGTGGGGATGCTTTAAAATAGATGTAGGGGTGATTGTACAATTCTCAATATGATTGAATGATTGAACTATTGAATTACATGTAAATTACTTGCCAATAAAACTGCTAAAATATATTAAAAACATTTTAAGTTGATGTCAGAAGAGACTCTGAAACTTCATCTTGAATTTACAGTAGCTAAAGCTTATGGAAGAAATGATGAAATAGAAGAATTGAGCAGAAAATGTCAAAAGATAGCTCAAGAAGGCAAAGTAAAGCATTAGAATGAAGTGTACCATGGTCTGGGGTTATAAAACTAGAAGGGAAGAACATGTTCAGCCTACTTCAGGCTGGAAGAACTGAAGAAAAATTCAAGTTGGGTTGCATTATTGAGGACGCCTTAGGAAAAAAATGAATGATGCCACAGGCATTTTTAAAAAAGGTGGGGGATACACAGAATTATTGTACCAAAAAGAACAGTTCAACAGATTTGATGTATTAAACATTAATGTGGTATGTCATTAAGCACATCACACGTGAACAAAGCAGAAGGTCATAAAAAAAACAGGAAGAAAAAAAGGAGAGACCCAAGTGGGTGTTAAAAGAGACTCTGAAACTCACTCAGTTCTATAAGGCTGGTGTGCCCGGGCATCGACTCAATGACAGGGGGTTGGGTTTGGGTTTCGAGCTCTGCAACAGCAGCTATCACATCTGAAATTTGCTTCTCAGCTACGATCGATGCTCCAACACAGGAGATAAGGGCCTCTTTGTAAACCGTCACCTAGCCCCCAACACTCAGCCTTTAGCGGTTTGCTAATAGCTCTCATTTCTCCTTATCCTCTGCTGGGGCTTCAATAATCCGGCCCGTTGCCCTCAAGTCAATTCTGACTCGTGGTGATCCGTTTCCTGTTAGCGTAAGACTGGCATCCATAGCACGTTGAATGGTTCACCTTGCCAAAGTCGACTGCCTGCTCTTTCTTCTGAGGCACTTCTGCTTATACAGTACTTGAATTTTCAATCTTTAGTTAGCAGCCAAACACTTTAACCATTTACCACCAGAGGACTTCAGGGCTTCACTGCAAATTCTCGGTCAACTCTATTGTAGACTTTCTCCTCCCCACATTTCTCCAGTGCTTGAATTATTGCACTGACAAGGCCATTGGCTTCCATGGGCTATGGTCCCAGGTTATTACCTTCCCCACATAGGTCCAAATTGCCTTTCCAACCTTTGCCCACAAGCACCTTCAACAATTCTCCGTTCTCAAGGCCTCTCCTAAGGCATCTTGGCTACATGCTTTAGCCTGTGATCGACCCAGCCTACCATTTTACATTCCTCTCCACTCTCTTCTTTTCAAGGTTCTGCTCAAGCATCATTTCTTTGGGCAAGAAGAGTCAAAGCATGGATACTCATTTGCCTTAGCATCAAACTCTGTTGTAAGGCCAGCTCCACCGTTGAGTGTTACACGAATCCAGCTGCTGGCTCAGGATGCATCACTTTGTTCAAACTACAGAAATAATGAGTCTCTTGGTAAGTCCCCAGAGTGCAGAACCTAAGTGTATATAAGTGTGTATAAGGTGCCTAGATAGGGTACAAGTGTGAGCTGGATTGAAATGCATCTATAAACTTCTTTGAATGTAAATAGTAAGGCCAGATAAACTCTGGAGGACATGTGGTCCCTTTGACAGTCAGAAGAGTTAGTAGTAAGATATAAAATAGCTGAGTTAGTGATAAAGCCTTTAGAGGCAAATAGACCTAGATTTAAGTCCTGCAGTGGCTGAATGACAACGTTTAAAGACTCTCTGAATCTCAGCTTTCTTATGAAAACAACAAGCCTAACTGAGAGCATATTACCCAAACTCACTCCCATTGAATGAGTTCTGACTCCGAGCAACCCTATATAGTGTTTCCGAAATGATAAATATTTGCCAGAACAGATAGCCTCATTTTTCTGGTGGTTTTGAACTGTCAACATTGTGGTTGGCAACCCAATGCCTACCTCACTGCACCTCTTGAAACATGTATCTCATCGGACATATCTGCTACCAAAAAAAATCTTTCAAATGGTAGGCAACAACAATAAAAGCTAGAAGACTAAGGTAGGCCTGGCCCAGCTGGTGGATTTGAACCACCAACTTTGCAGTTAGGAATCCAATGCCTACCCCACCGCACGACCAGGACTGGTAGGGAAAGTCATCACTGTACCACAAAGAACTAGTTGACAGATTTGATGCATTGAACACGAATGTCTGAAGACCTGATGGATTGTGGGATGACAAAGAAAGTATCTGATACTCCGTTCTGCTCATAGATGGGCTAGAAGGTTTATTGAAAAGATACCGTTTAGTCCACGCTCCTGTCCCAGGTGAGGGACTCACTTCAGAACAGAAGACCTGCCTCGGTGGTAAAAGGACTCCCTAATGGACTCTCATCTCCAGTTGATGAGCTCACTGGTCCTTCTTTCTTTCCAACTTTTTCTTTTTCCTGTGTGTATTCAGTGCTCTATTTCTGCGCATGTTGCTGAGTGCAGTTCTCAGCTTGTGCACCAATGATTTTAATCTCATTTATCTCCTTACTTCATCACCGATTACCTATTCTACCTCCCTTTGATTAGAGCCTTGCTGGGGAGCCGTCTAATTAATCTGGTGAAGCAATTAAGGTCAGGGCATTAGTGGGTGATAATGCTGTGTTCCTCCTCGGGAATCTACTGTTCTTTATTAGGAACCTTCTTAACTTGATGCGAAGGAGTGACTGACTAATGGGGCTAATTTCAGGATCCTTGCAAGGTCAACATCGGTGGAACAAGAACCTGCATAAAATCCAATTGGAGGATGGAACAGGAACATGGCCACTTGACTGGGGCTGAGAGCAGGGCTCCCCCGTCCTCTAACAGAGGTGCAAGTGGAGGAGGGAAGAGAGATCTGCAAAGAGCCCAGGAAGCTGAGCTGTGCAGTGGAGAGGGCCCAGACAGGTGCGTTCCTGTGGCACTGCTTTGGTTAGAAGCCTCAGATTGTCTGGACTCATATAGGCCTAGAAAGGTCTCTTTCTGGTCTTTCTTCTATACCATTGATTGGAGAACTTTAAGTGACACCATCCTGGGATGCCATTACCTTGTTAAAATTATTCATTGTGTCCCCATTACCCTCATGGCAGACACAGAAGCCTGGCACAGCCTGACACAGATATCCCTCTTCGCTTTTCTCCAAGCTCTTTTCTTGCCACCCCACTGTACAGGGTGTTCAGTTTGACCCAAAGGGGTCTGTGGGTCAGAATACTTGTAAAATTCATCAGATGCAGTGTAAGGAAGAAGAGTCAGACAAGAAATAGACTTTATCACTCATCAGCCTCAGAAACAGAGGTACAGTGTGCCGTGACACAGGGCTCGTAGGGGTTGTACTTGGGGAGAAAATGACAAAAAGCTGGAATTCTAGAAGAGAGTTTATGCATGACAGTTTATGGATGGGGTTAGCTGGGCATCACTGGCTTCCTGATTATTTGACATTTTGAATAATTCTGTTGGCCCCGGGGGCAGAGAGCCTGTCCTTAGTTGTCAAGGCACCTCACCAGTGGGTGATTCAGATGGGTCCATAGTGATCCAGGAGTGTGAGAACTTGATAAAGGGAGAGATTGATGTTCAATTCGCTGTTCAGAAGGGAACACACCAGAACCTCAAAACTGGGTTAAGATAGCATTTATAGAAAATTGTATTACACCTACTACATATCCCATACTCGAGACTAATTGAATGATTTATTGCTCTCATAAAACATCCTCACAACTGGGTCAATAAACAACATCATGATAAACAGAGAAAAGCCTGAAATTGTTAAGGATTTAATTTTACTTGGATCCACAAGCAACTTCCAGGGAAACAAAACAAAAGAAAACAGCCATCTTCATTGCCATCCAACTGAACCTGGTTTACAGTCTTTCTCCCTCAGAATGACTGGTGGTTTTGAATGGCTGACCTTGGGGTCAGGAGCCCAATGCCTAACCTGTAGCACCATTGAAAAGGTCTAGTGCATTGAGCATGTATGATGCAAAAGAACTCTGGCAAGTGCTAAGAAGCAATGTGGTAACTTTGAGGACTAATGTGTTCCTCAACCGAGCCGTGGCCCGGGTATTTTCAGTTGCCTCATATGCTCGCGAGAGCTGGACAATGAATGAGGAAGACGGAAGAGGAGCTGATGCCTGTGATCTCTCTTGAAAGAGGTCCCGCCAGAATTGCCCGTACTGGTGCGAAGGACAGGAATTGCTTCAGATGCTTTGGATACAGTATCAGGAGAGGCCAGGTCCTAGAGAAGGACTCCATGCTTGGTGGAGGAGGAGCAAAAACCCTCAAGAAGATGGATTACCACTGCGATTGCAGCAACGAGCTCAAATATAGGAGCAGTGTGGCGACGGCACAAGATTGAGTCGCGTCTTTTGCTGTCTATAGCGTCTCTTTGAATCTGAACTTATTGACAGCATCTAACAGCAATTAGTCCCTAAATTCTCCCGGGCCTGTGACCTGCAGTTCCCAGTATCTGAACGATCTGCTTCCGTGTGCCGCACTCTTGTCACCCCCATCGCTTCGTCGTCCTACTTTCTCTAGCTACCTGGTAGATGTTTGTTCATTTGCCAAGACTTCTTTGTTAGCGCCATGAAACTTTGTTAGTTTCTACCATCCATGCACCCTCACTTCGTCCTACCAGAGGGAGCCTTTCCCTGCGCCTACCAAGCAGACCTCTGGTATATAATATTTCTGAATTTTAAAGTTACTTGCTTAGGTATTTCACCCTACATAAGGGTGAAAACTCTTTGCATATTTGGAACATACTCTGTTTTGTTTGAAACCTCAGCTTCAGGGAAGTGCTTGAAGGTGATCAGTAACCGTATCTTGAGTGGGGTAAATATGACTATGGAAGATGAGACTTTACTTTGAATTTTATACCTACCATTCATTTCATCTTTAAGTACCCGTGTCTCCTATTTTGGCAAAAGGGAATAAAATATTTATCTCTGAGGATGGAAATGAGATGTGAGGTATGTGAAGAGCCTGGCTTCGTGCTTGGCACAGAATAGACGGTCTCGCTGGGTTGCTGGTCTCATATTTGGGTAAGAGTGCATTTGAAGCCACACCACCAGACTCGAAGGAGAAGCCAAGAAACTGAGGGGAATCAACAGTCTTTGCTGTGCCCAGACGTGCGATCCCAAGCCACTTTCTTCTACCTTTGGCAGCTGATTTGTTGTCTTTCCAGCCTCCATATAGTTGTGAAAGTAATAATGGTTGCTCAATAAATATTTTCATTTAAACGAATTGAGTGGACTCTTTTCTATATTGATTGATAACTCAAGGACTATAAATCTCTGCTGTACCTTCTCAATTATTAGGTTGTAGATTTTACTACTGCTGTGCGGACAGATTTATATGCCACTCCTGCTCGTTGCTCGGAAGAGACTGGTCCTTCAGACTGGACTAAATGTGTTTTGCTCCCGGTTGATGCCAGCCTCATGAGTCAAGATTTCAAAGAACGAAATCCGTACTTTAAATTGGCACTCTCTCTACCAATAACAAATAAAGGGAGTGAAAGACAAAGAGAGAAAGAAAAAGAAAGCCCAATATCTGTACAGCTACATAGCGAGATAAACACCTTCCCCACTTGATAGCTATTCAGAACACACTGCCAGCCTGATATCTCAGAAGGGACTATTTGTAAAATTCTAGGAGAATGAAGTAACTGTAAGGGATTCAAATTGATATGGACTGTCTGTCTTTGAAATGTATCGTCTGTTCAAATAAACTGACAAGCAAATCTTTCAGGAGCCAGAAGAAGAACTGTGAGTATAAAGGGAGAAATACTATAATGAGAATTCTGTTACTGAACATTTCTAAAACAAAGGCAGTGACAATAAGACATCAATTCCTTAGCTTTGTACGAATTCAGTTTGCCAGTGCCTGGGTAAGATGATTCCAGTCTCTAACTACTTTCACTAAAGAATATTGTCCCTTTAGGAATGTACACTTCAAAGGTACATATAGAACATTTCTTTGCTGATCTTTAATCTGAACATGCTTATTTATTGTTAAAGAATCATCTAGTGAATATCTGTTCTTTGTCATGTAGTGTTTTAAGCACTGGAAAGACAGCAGAAAACCAGACAATGCCTCCTCTCTCA
The DNA here is from genome assembly GCF_000313985.2 of Echinops telfairi. Taxonomy (NCBI): domain Eukaryota; kingdom Metazoa; phylum Chordata; class Mammalia; order Afrosoricida; family Tenrecidae; genus Echinops; species Echinops telfairi. The sequence goes on along the minus strand of NW_022111373.1, from coordinate 36,492,130 downwards.
AGGAGTTTACATTATGAGGATGGAGGATGGAGGTGGAGGGAGAAAATATGACTATTAAAATATTGGTGTACAAGAAAAATAGTAGAGTAAAATGTGCTATGCACAGAAAACATTAAAGACCCTGTTGTGGGGACTGGGCTCAGAACGTTGAAGGAACAGAAGGAAGGTCAGGGTATTAGAGTGAAGTAGTAAGTGTCATGGTAGGAGGTAAGGTAGATCCTCAGTCTTGGAAATTTTGAGTATTAGCTTTGAATTTTCTTCTCAGTGCAATAGAAAACACTGTGGCTAGGTGTCGTTGAGTCAGTTCTGACCCAGAGCAACCCTGTGCACAGCAGAACGAAACACTGCCGGGGCCTGTGCCACCCTCACCGTTATTCCTATTCTCGAGCCGTTGTTGCAGTGATTGTGTCAATCCATCTCATTGAGAGCCTCCTCTTTTTCACTGCCCCTCTACTCCACTAAACACGGTGTCCTTCTCCAAGGATTGATCTCTCCTGACAACAACATATCTGAAGTGTATAAGACAATGTCTCACCATCTGTGTTAGACTGGGTTGACTAGAGAAACAACGTCAGAGACACTCATGTGTATGTGAGAGAGATCTTTATATCAAAGCACAATCGAATATTAAGAAAACATCCCAGCACAGTCCGTAAAGTCCGATATTAGCCTATAAGTCTAATACTAGTCCATAATTCTCTCTTCAGACTCACACAGCCACATGTAATGATGCAACATGCAGGAAGATCACAGACCGGTGGATGCAAAGTCTCATGGATCCAGTGGTGGTGGAAGCATCTCACACGGGCTCAGGTCTCTACGTGGGGACTCCAGTTCTCTGAGAGTGACTCTCCACCAGGATGGTGCGACAGAGAAAGGCTTTCTGTGCAGGTCTTAGCATGTATCCACGTGTCTTGTCAACAGGAAGATGAAGGTAGAGAGAGAAAGTTCCCAGAATCCCCATGAGAAGGCCAAACTCAGAAGGGGGCATCATCAGGGTGTGACCTGATTGACAGGCTAGACTCCACTCTTGACATGAGATTATGCAACCCCCCATCTTGCCTCTAAGGTGAACTCTGGTTGTACTTCTTCCAAGACAGAGCAGTTAGCCCTTTAGCAATCCATGGTACTTTCACTATTCTTCTCCAGCACCACAATTCAAATGAATCCACTCTTCTTTGGTCTTCCTTATACAATGTCCAAATTCCACAGGCATAGGAAGCAACTGAAAATATTATGGTTTAGGTCCTTAGTCCTCAAAATAACATCTTTAAGTAGAAAGAAACTGTTTGGAAATTATTATGGCAGCATATGTACAAATGTGCTTAATACAATTCAATTATGGATTGTTATAAGACCTGTAAGAGCCCCCCCAATAAAATGATTAATAAAAAGAAAAAAATCTTTGATTTTCAATACTCTAAAGAGGTAGATTTACAGGCTTGTGCAGCAGATTTATCAACTGCAACTCTTCTTTTGATCTTGTGACTGCTGCTTCCATGAGCATTGATTGTGGATCCACGAAGACAAAATTCTTGACAGCTTCAACCTTTTCTTTGTTGATGATGATGTTACAATTATGAAGATTTTGGTCTTTTTTATTTTTACACTGAAGCATAATCCATATTGAAGGATACCATCCTTGATCTTCATCAGCAAATGCTTCAAGTCTTCCTGACTTTCAGCCAGCAATGTTGTGTTATCTGCATGTCACAGCTTGTTAATAATCCTTCCAATCCTGATGCCCACATGCTTCTTCATATGATCCAGCTTCTCTGATGATTTTCTCAGCATATAGGTTGGATAAGTATGGTGCAAGGATATAACCTTGATGCATACCTTTCCTGATTTTAAACCGTGCAGTATTCCCTTGTTCTGTTCACACAACTCCCTCTTGATCCCTGTACTAGTTCTGAATGAGCACAATTGATGTTCCCATTCTTCTAAAGGTTATCCATCGTTCATTATGGCCCACACAATTGAATGCCTTGACAGAGTCAATAAAATACAACTAAACATTTTTTTTCATATTTTCTGTTTTGAGTCAAGATCTATCTGACATCAGCAATGATATCCCTTGTTCCAAGTCTTCTGAATCTCACCTGAACCTCTGGCAACTCTCTGTCAATGTACTGCTGCCACCGTTGTTGGTTGATCTTAGACAAACTTTTACTTGGATGTGACAGGAGTGATGTTGTTCTTTAACTTGAGCATTTTGTTGGGACACCTTTCTTTGGAATGGATACTTATATGGCTCTCCTCTAGTTAGTTGGCTAAGTAACTGTCTTCAGAATAGATGATCAAGTGCTTCCAACGACCTTTTGTTTTCTTTGTGAATGATGGTCTAGATGTCATCCCACAGCTCATAAGGTCTTCTGTCATTGGTGTTGAATGCATCAAAATCTATTCTTGAGATGTTCTCAAAATCCAGATGGGATAGACTCAAGGTTGTATTTTGGCTCTTGTGGACTTGTTTTTATTTTTGTCAACTTCAACCTGAACTTGCATATGAGTAATTGATGGTCCATTCCACAGTCAGCCCCTGCCTGATTTTAGCTGCTGATATTGAGTTTCTCCATTGTCTCTTCCCACAGTTATAGTCAATTTGATTTCTGTGTATTTCATCTGGAGAAATCCACATGTTTAGTAGCCTTTGTATTGTTGAAAAAAGGTATTTGCTATGAACACATTGTTGGTTTTGTAAAATTCTATCAGGCAATCTTCAGCACCAAGTCTATAGTTTTCAACTACTGTTCTTTCCTTTTGGTTTCCAACTCTTGCATTCCAGGGTCTTCCTCTCTTCTGCTGTCCCAACAATTGACCAGGCATGATGTCCCTTTCCAGGGACTGACCCCTCCTGATACCATGTCCAAAGTGTGTGGGATGAAGTTGCATCTTTGCTTCTAAGGAATGCTCTGGCTGTACTTCTTCCAAGACAGATCTGTTTGTTCTTTTCTCAGTTCATGGCACTGTCATTGCCAATGCGTTGATGCACTCTAGCTAAGACCTTTCACTATGATCCCTTTCAGAGCAGTTGTAATGGTGGCTGAGGACCATGCAGTTCTTCTGGTTTCAGCCTTGTGAAGATTGGTGTTGAAATGGTCCATTAGTCTGTTAAACTAATTGTTTTCATATGTCTTTGATTTTCATCATTTTTGTTACCTCTGGACAGGAAATGACCAATAATTGTAACTTAGATGACCACTGATGAGTTTTAACACCCTAGTCGCTATTTAACGAAGAGAGTGTAGACATTGTGGGCTATGTTATAAGTATTACACAACTTCTGAAACCTTGGGATTAATTAGACACTTTTATTTCCTGTTCTAGGTTTTTTGCAGTGCTTGCTTTTTCACCACAATAATTGCCAATAACCCGACTTCCCAAAATATGCCCCCAAAAGGAATGTAACATTAATGTAACATTTAACATTAATGTTAAAATTGTACATGACCTCAAACAACAGGTTGTAAGTCTCACTGTGGTTCCTCAAATATATAAAATTATCCCAAGACCTTTATGTGTTCACTACGAGTCCCTGAGGTGCTTTGGTGAATAATTTGGGAACCATGCATGGCCTTAACCCGTTCATTTTGCTCACAGTTCATTTTTTTAATTTTAAAGATTCATTGGCACATAATCCACATATCATAGAATTCAATAGTTCAATCATATAAAGAAGCATAATACAAGCATTACCCAATAAATTTTAGAACATTTTCTCTTTACTTTTTTCATGTTTGAATCACTTTTAAAATAAGTTGTGTAATCACAATCAGTTCTAGTGCACTCTCCCCCCTCCCACATACATTATTTACTCCCCCAACCCTCAATAGTTTATACTTTTTATGAGCTCACAAGAGTGGATTATGATAAAAAATTAATGTCAAAGTAAATATAAAAGAGTAATTCAGGAAGTATAAAATAAAAATTCTTATGTGATATAAAACCATTTGTTTACAGTTTTATTGATAGAATTTTTTTCGTTCCATAGGATACCTAATTGCTTTTGTAAATCAATAGCATGTGAGATTTTAGATCAACTTAATAAGCCATCAAATTCTGAATTAATCTCCCTGCTTTTAGGCACTTATGCTACACTTGTTACCAGATTAGTTACACCAACTCATAATGTTAACATGTCATTTCTCTTCCTCATAATATTTAACCATTGCCATTATCTGTAAGATAACATCTTGTCCCTCAGTTTGGTAGGCAATGCTCTCTCCAGTCTGTTTGTAGCTTTCGCTTTAACTCTTAGAGCCAGGATGTTTTCAGCCTGCTTCCATAAACTGGTAAGAAACTTTAGGCCTAAATTTCCCCATTTATAAACTAAACGATTGCTTTGGACCAGTGGTTCCCAGCCTTTTGAAAAATAAATTTGGAGACTCACATAAGATTGCCAGAGTTCTAGTTCATGACCAGCTCTAATACTTAGATGAGGAGGCTCCGAAAGTTTCATGGAAAAATGTAATGAAAAGATACTGGAATTTTTTCCATGGGTGTGTTAGACAGGGTTCTCTAGAGAGATAAAACCAAATTCTTGATAATATAATATATTTATTTATAAAGGTAATTAATATATAACAAGAAATGAAATGTTAAATCATAAAGATAATTAGATATATAATGAGAAATGAAATGTTAAATCATATACAGATAAATATACAATCTTAAATCATATACAGATAAATATATATAAGAAATAAACAGTTAAATTAGAAGCACTATAAATGGCTTAGTGCAACTCACGTCCGTGAGAGAAAGTTGAGAGACTAGCAATCCTTCCAGTCTCTATCTGATGCCAGATCTTCCTCTATTTGTAGAGAGAGCTAGGCTATGTCAGCACAGCAGCCAATCACAAGGCAGGTCACCAATTGCCAGTCCCCAGCTCCAGAGAAGTCTTAAAGGGACCTCAACTTACAGCAACACAGTCCACAGGCTAGGCATCCCACAGGCTGTGTAGCCTTTAAATTAAAGCACAGAACAAGCAAGGCAGCCGCACACTGGTCCGATGATCACAGAGCGAGAGACAAGAAAGGCAAGGTTCACCAAGCCATCCATCTCTCCGCCCCTCAGTCAATCCCACCTGCGTTTATCAGCCAGGCTGGCACAATAAACTGTATCAATGGGCTTTAAAAAAAGCTTTCTCATATAGCTAGTTAATCTATCTTAATTGTACTATGTTGTAAATTAAAGTGAATTATAATTCAATTTAAATTACACAGAATAATTTAATGAACAAATTGTTTAAGAATTCCGTTTATTGTCTTTATTGTTTTAATTTGTGTATGAATTTCCTTTTTAAAAATTGTGAATTAGGTGGGGGTTTACATATCTGATCATCTTTTTCATTCACCATTTTGAACCCTTATCAAACCTCCCAATGGTGTGCTCTTCACCTTCCATGGCCCCTGTCTTCCTCCTCCTTGTAGCGCATCATCTTCTCCGTCACCAAACCGCGGAGCCTAGTGAATCCCTAGTGAGCCTTCATTGCAGTTCCACTTCCTGGTAACTAAAGATGTCTGTTTCTTTTGGTATGAAAACCCTTTTTCTTCTTATTATTATTTTAAAAAATAACTTTGATCTCATATAATGTTTGTCCTTTTGTCTTTCACTAAATTCATGGAGCATAAATCCTCTAATTCCATCCACATCATGAGGTGTTTAACAGTTTCATCATTGTTCTTTTATGATGCATAGTATTTCATTGTGTTTATGTACCGAACTTTATTCTCCCATTGATGGGCATTGAGGATGTTTCTAGCTTCTTGTTATTGTGAATAATGCTGTGATGAATCTGGTGTGCATAGATCTGTGTGTATTATGATCTTGATTTCTGTAAAGTACATAACAAGTATTGTGACTGCTAGCGCATATGGGATTTATATTCCCAATTGTTTGAGGAAGTGTCCTATCATCTTTCACAGTGGTTGTATGGATTTACAGCATTCCAGTTTCTTTACACCCTTTCCAGCATTTGTGATTTTCTGCTCCCTTGAACTGTGCTGTCCATGCTGCGGTTTGTTGCCATCTTGTTGCTTTGATTTGCATCTCTTGGATAGCTAGTGATCACAGAATTTTCTCTTATGTTTGTTGGTTGCCTGGATTTCTTCTTTGGCAAACTACCTATTCATGGCTTCTGGCTATTTAAAAGTTGGGTTAATTTTCTTTTTCTTGTTGAGATGCTGTAGTTTGCTCTAGACTTTGTCTGCTATGTCTTTGTTAAAATTTTTTACACAGTCTGTGCATTTTCCTTTTAGTTTTTTGGTGAAATCTTTTATGCATGTAAGTTTCTTGCTTTTAGGAGACGCCATCAATCTCTGTCTTCTGCTGTGTGCATATTTTTCATGCTATTTGTAAGTGTGTTTTATGCCATGTTTTTGGACCCCTATGTTTATGCCTACTTTTTTGTTGATTATCTTTATAGTTCTAGGATTTACATTAAGGTCTTTAATCTACCTTGAGTTCATTTTTATATATGGTGTGTGTTATCTAAGACACCATAGCTGCCAGCTACTGCCTTGTAATATGACTTCCATATCACCAATTTTATATTTCTCTCCAAAATTTCCTGTTGTTGATTAGTCACCTCTGTGACCTCTTCCAGCCTATAGTCTACTGATTGGCTCAGGTTCCCGTTTTGTGTGTGTTCCTGTTCTCCAACTCTGTGATGTTCAGCAAATGAAGTTTCCAATCTAAGTGCCAGTCTCCCCACTCATAAAAGACCTGCCTTAAAAGGTTATTGAAAGAATTAAGTGAGCTAACTTGCTTAAATTTGTACCATACTGCCTGTTGTGATAGCTGTTATTATTTTTATTTTTCTTAAAGTAACAATAATTATTAATGTATTAAATAGGAACATGTGTTATTAATGTATTAAAAATAAACAAAAATTCTTGTCTTTTCTTTTTTTATAACTTTCTAATGGGACGCCCCCATAGGGAAAAAATGTCACTTTAAGGACACTTGACTCAAGCCATGGTGTTTTCTAGCATCTCTGTGCATGTGAGAACAAGACTACACATTTAGAAGACCAGAGAAGTATTGATGCATTTGAATTATGGCATTGGTGAAGAGTATTGAATATGCCATAGATTGCCAGAAGAATAAAACTTTCAACCTTGGAAAAGTACAGCTGGAATGCTCATTAGAAGTAAAGATGCGAGACTTCATCTCACTTAGTTTGGACATGTTATCAGGAGACACCAGGCCCTGGAGAAGGATGTCATGCTTGGTAAAGAAAGGGTAAGGGATACCATTCCTCCTTCAGATTTAGATGAAATTATTTACAATGCTTGGATCACACATGTTCTTGCACTTCTTCCATGAGGGCTTAGTTGACTTCTAATTTAGATGGCTGCTTGCTTGAAAGCAAGTCTTTGCGACCATGGTGCTATTCTTTCTTGTAGTCGAGCACCATCTATTTTCTTCACCACACTTGGCTGTAACACTGATATCTTTCCTGAGGGTGCTCATCTATCGAGCAGGGCCACGTCATAAGAATGAATTGTTCTTAGATTGGAGGTAGGATTATGTGCAATCCGTTCCTATATCTATTTTTTCTTTATGCCTCTCATTACCTTAGATATATCTTTGTTATTTTATGTAGAGAACATTATCGATCATCTCCATGGAACACAGTATCCTTCTGTTTATAGTGTCATTGTTTTAGCCTATGGTAACATATTTGAAACACAATTGATAAAAGGTGATTAAACAAGTGTAGACTAGCTATAAATTGCCATACATGGATTATTGACTTGTGCAGATTAAATCCTTACATGATTGGGCACTATTTCACAAACAATGGGAATTGGTGGTCAAACAAAACTTACAGTAATATTCACTGGCAATGTCAGACACAGATCTGCCAGAGTAATACATATCTTAAAAAACAAGTAGGGCGTTGAAATAGTAAGTAAATGATAGTCGTCCTACTGACAGTTCAATCCCCTTGATATAGCCATCTTCCGCTTCTTCACACACCATGTAGTTTTGGCCTTAAGTCCTTGGGTTATAGGTGTATTTGAGATAGACCCCAGTTCGTCCCTCTGGAATGACTGTTGGAGTATGTTGTGCCCCTCAAAGATCCAGGGTCCATTGTTCCAGTATTCTATGGTGCGTGGCCTGAGTCTATGGGGCTGTATAGAAAGTAGGAAAATGGTACCAAGTATATTCTCCCCTTGGGGTTTGTATAGGTATTGTTGGTCATTTTTCCCTGCTGGGAGGCTGGTCTTCCCCTCTCTTTCTACTAACAACAATGCACTTGTACATGGATGC
>NW_022111373.1:36479151-36483670 GCF_000313985.2 Echinops telfairi | reverse complement strand
TTGCACGTGGACGCTCCCCTGCCCCTCGCTTTCTACTAACAACAATGCACTTGCACGTGGACACTCCCCTGCCCCTCTCTTTCTACTAACAACAATGCACTTGCACGTGGACGCTCCCCTGCCCCTCTCTTTCTACTAACAACAATGCACTTGCATGTGGATGCTCCCCTGCCCCTCTCTTTCTACTAACAACAATGCACTTGCACGTGGACGATCCCCTGCCCCTCGCTTGACTTGATTTTCCCATCAGTTTCACTTATCACTCGGGTTGGCATGTCTGATGGTTTGGAGGAATCTCATCACAATTTGGCATGGCATGGCAGCCACTACATGGTTATCTTTCTTTCCCCCATCTTGAAAATCGGATCCTGGTTGAAGAGAGGTCTCCCCTGTGAAAGTGGTTTTCAAGATAGATATATAGATAGAATGGTGTATGGTTCAAGGGCACTCGTCACGCTCTTACCACAGTGCGTGGTAGACACCGTTAGTGGATTACATGGCTTGAGAGCATGAATTTTCCTTCATCTTGGTAGTTATTCCTACAGTACTGGACTCATACAGTATTTGTTCTTTTATGATCAAATAACATCACTCAGCATAAGGAGGTCCAGATTCCTCGATGTCCTGAGGTGTTTTGTGGTTTCATCATGGCTTTTTAGGGATATAAAGTATTCCGTTGCATGTATATACCAAAGTTTAAAAATGAAGATTTTGAGATATAGAATTATCTTTTAAAAATTTTCTAGGAAATATAGAACTCTCATATGTTGTTATTTGTTTTGTTGTTGTGATTTTTGGTTGTAAATGCCTCATGATCTAATTGATGTCCATTCTTTTGCAGTTACGTCATCAATACATTTTGGTATATCTAAGGTAAATATCAAGAGCCCTGGTGGTACAGAAGTGCTCAGCTACTAACTAAAATACCAGGAGTTTGAACCCCTGCGTCATTCTACAAGGACAAAAGGTGTGGCTGTTGGCCCTCAGTTTGCTCTATTCTGCCTTTTCGAGCAGCCGTGAACCAGAATGAACTTGATGACATACAGCAAGGAGGTAAGTAGAGTCATCGTTCTCCCGCCCTCTGCTTGAATATGATCTGTGCGGCACGTTTACGTGCCTTCATTTCCTAAAGGCAGGTCAAAGATGAGCAGAGGGGGCATGGAAAATAAGATCATCTGCTTCCGGGGAAGAGCTTAGCATCATCCTCAACTCCTCCATGAAATCTCCCCACCATTTTCTAATCAGCTCCTCTTTCTAGAATACGCTCCAATATCACTGAGAAGACACATCTTCTCCAAGTCCTCGAAGTCCACCTTCTAGAACCAAGATGCTTGGGGAGATCATGAATTGAGACATTTGACTGAGCAGAACCCTTTCTCCCTTTTCCTCCCTCAAGTAGCAAGTGATGCTAAGTGAAGGGGAGGAACACTCAGTAACTCACAAGAAAGGCATTCATTTTACTTTTAAATTCTAATCACCAGGGCGAAGGGTCAGGACAGAAATATTCTTGCAGAAGAAAATCCCCTTTTGCCCTCAGCCAGCGTCTTCCTGCTGTACTGCATGAGTGAATCCCTGCATTCCGCGCAATGCAGCTCCAGCTGTCATCCGAGCGGCGAAGAGAAGGGCTTTCTTTGGGCTTCTGATAGTGACAGATAGTTTTATTTGGGGGAAGCTGACAGCTGAATAACCCTTTTCAAAACAGCAATATTTGTTTAGTGCTGTCTGTCTGTCCCCCCTTGGTTCTGGCCTGCTCCAGCAGTGGAAAACGCAATCTGCCTCTGGCCTCCTGCGACCCGCCAAGCGCACCTATGCCAGCCACCTCCTCCTTCCCTCCTCTGGCAGGAGATCACAAGATCTAAAAGACAGGGAGGACCAACACTTTCGACAATAATCTGTAGCAAATGAACGAAACAGAAAGTCTGGGAGAGATAATTTAGCTAAAGTAGAAATTCCTGGACCTCCTCAATACTTTCAAGAACAGTCAAGAAAAGCCAGATCGGAGGCTGGCTTCAACTACATGGGGAAGGACATGACATTTGCTTTGGGAACCTTGTCCTTCCTTTTGCCTATCTCCCACCTGACACCCTTACTTTGTTTCCTCAGCTCACTCTGCTGATAACTTCTACCCCCAGGGCTCCCAACTCCTTCCAGCAACAGCCCCCACCCCTTACTATGTTCCTGTTGTGTGCCAGGTTCTCCACTACGTTATCCCTAATGAGAATATAACCCCCCTACACTGTACCCCTATGTCCTCATCTTGGTTGGAACGAATGCTGAAATTGTGCTTGGTAAATTCATGAGGGTTGGGAGGGACGATTGCAATGCATGCCTGTGGAAGCTCCAATCACCCTTCTTTGTGCCTGCGCACCCAGAACTGGAAGCAAGTCCTGGCTATAACAACAGTCTCACTGCAATGAACAGTGGAGGGGCCGCTGTGCTTTCCCTTTGTGACCCCAGAGGAGGAAGGAATTCCCAGAGTCTGTCCTCAGAAACATCCACCTGAGTTGTCTCGCAGGCTTCTTAACAAGTTCTGCCCAGGTCAGTCATGGCTGATAAAGAGAATACCAAAGTGATCATAGGAATGGGACAAATTACGGGTTGAAGCCCCACTAGAAACTTCCTCTTCCTCCTAGAGAATAAGGGCAGTGGGCACCTTGCACAGTGACCAAGTCTCGGGAATGGCTGTGTTGAAAACCACACTGACCTGCTCACCAATGGTGGCTGAACAGGCCACTTTGAATGTATCTCTTGGCAATCATTCAAGTCCTGGCAATCATTCAATCCTGCACATCAGATTCCTGGAAGGATTGATGAGGCCTCATCAAGTCTCCTATGCCAGGCCTACAACCTATGGTTTTTCCTATTCTGGGGCTCACATTTTACAAATTCAGGTCTGCAGGGTTTGGCCACACTGAACTTGCTCAAAGCAGTTCAAAGGCCTGGCTACTCTAAGTGATTCTGGCGGAGGAAGACTATAAGGCCAAAGTCACTGCCACTGGGCCAATTCCAACTCAGTGGGATGACCCTAAGGGACAGAGTAGACCTGCCCTTGCAGGTGTCTGAGTCTGTAACTCTTTAGGGGAGCAGAAAGCCTCCCCTTCTCGAGCAGAAACCAGCGCCTTCAAACTGCTGGTCAACCCTTGCTGTTGGCCAGCAGCCCGGCACATAGCCACTCGGTCACCCAGGCTTCTTGCGTGAGCCCCTATGAACCCACATTTCCTTAGAGTGAGAAGTGGGACCTCATGGGGTGGAAGGATCGCTGCTACCCTGAGGATCAGATGCCATGGTGTTCCCCTGGAGGACAGACAAAGTCTCAGTCCCAGGGTGCTCAGCTTACAAGGGCAGAGAAAGTGAGCTAGTTTGGCTTGCCTGTATTTTCCTCACTTTTCCCAGTTGTGTTTCACATTTCCAAGAAGCAATGCACTTTTGACTACCAGTGGGCATCCATGATGGGTGCCAGCCCAGAGTTTGCCCAGATAGTAAACAGAGATCTATGAACAATAGTGCCTATAGCAATTAGTTTTATATTGCTGAATGAGCTCACACAGCTGGCCATGGAATGGAGAGGGCTAAGACAAACTGCTCTCGGGTGCCCCCACCTCAAGTGGCATCCAGGGCACGTGCAATATAGCTGTTTTACACCCGAGATACCTTGGGTGAGGGCATCCTGGCAACCACTTCTTCCCTTTTGCTCAAGCAAGCCACCCACCTCCAGATTACCGGTATTCTCCCAAAGCAGTGGTTTTTACACAGCATCGGGATCACCTGGAGGGCTTGTTAAAACAGATAGCTGGCCTCACCCCCAGAGGTGCTGATTGAGCGTGTCTGGTGTGGAGTCCTGATTGGGTAGTGGCTATCTGTTGGGCTGCGATTTGCATCGTTGCCAATTCAAAACCACTAGCTTCTCTGCTGGAGGAAGACTGGGTTTTCTACTCCGGTAAACAATTAGAGTCTTGGAAAATCTACCGGGATCACGTTGAGTCAGCATTGATTACTTGCTTTTCTCAAGTTTCCAGGTGGTTTTGATGCAGTTTGCTCTTGGATCACGCCAGTGGCAGGCATGATGCTTCTGCAGTGCGTGCATTAGTTCACTTAATCTTCCCAGAAACCCTAGGAAGCAAACATAGTTAACAACCCCTTTTCAGATAAAGATGTTGAAGTATCAGAATACTAATACCTTGACCACAATCAGTGACTCAAATGCATACCTGTGGGGCCCAGAGAAAATATCTTCATTTGGAATGGTTTTTTTCATAAGCTACTAGGCGGCGTGGATGTCACGTTGCAGTATAGTACCAATGAATCATACAACTTTCTTCTAGCTCTTTTGGTTTTGGTTTTTGTTTCCATTTGTTTTAGTTTTATCTTTAAAAAAATCATTTTATTGGGGGCTCACACAACTCTTATCGCAATCCATACATCCATCGATTCTGTAAATCACATTTGTACATTTGCTGCCCTCATCATTCTCAAAACGTTTGCTCTCCACTTAAGCCCTTGGCATCAGCTCCTCTCCTCT
>NW_022111373.1:36473918-36475124 GCF_000313985.2 Echinops telfairi | reverse complement strand
GGGGAAAAAAGGAAAATGAGCTAATTCCAGGAACTCAAGAGGAAAGTGAATTTTGAGAATGACGAGGGCAACAAATGTATAAGTGTGCTTTACACAATTGATCTATGTATTGTGATGAATTGTATGAGCCCCAACAAAACGATTAAAATAAAAAAGAATTGAGCCACATGGTTGCACAATCTATTCGGCAGTCTACTCCCTCCCGTGGCAAACATCTGAGCAAAACCTCATGTCTTCCATTTGCCTTGGATACTTTCAGGGAGCGAGACACTAATGAACATATGAAGTAGCTGGACTGGTCGGTCTGCTTCCAAATCCAAACTACTCCCAACGTTCTGTCTCCTTAGGTTTCGCTCCTGCTGTCTGATGGGACCTGGCTCTGCTTCTGGATTTGACTTGGACTTCACTGCCCCACTGCCTGAGGAACATCACCTACCTAAACTAAAGTGGTTTGCCATCTTCTCTCCCAAACAACTCCTCTTCCTGATTCCTCTGGCTTTCAGAGAACCAGGGTTGAAAACTACAATCATCTTTGAAGCCTGATTTTCTCCCTCTATAGAATTCGACCAATATCCAAGTTGATATGTCTTCTCAAAGATGTTTCTTTAATCCGCCATCTTTCAAACATTGGGGTCACAACTCTAATGCACACACGAAAAACAAACCCGCTGCCATCCGGTCAATTCTAACTCGTGGGGACTCTAGAGGAATAAGTAGAAAATCCCCGTCGGGTTTCCAAGCCTGTAGATCTTTATAGGCACACACTGCCCTGTCTTCCTTGGTTAACAGCTGAGCACTTAGACACTGTGCCACAAGGGATCCTCATCATCTTCTGTTATTCTGAATCCTTTTATTTGTCAGCTCACCTTCTGTCCCTCTGAGCCTTCTCTGTCTTCTAGTCCAAGACCAGTTCTTCTCTTCATAGACATGTTGTGTATATATCTCCATTGTCTGTTGAACCAGGTACATATTCTTCATGTTGGATTTAGGGAACCAAAACATATCATCATTGAAAGGGACACCTGCTGTTTTTCCTATCCAGTAGCTGGTTTTGCTTTCGTAAGCACTTTCGAGATAGCTTTTGGGGGCCCACTCCCCTCTGGTTAACTATATAGTTTGTGTAGCACAGATGGCTGAAGCTCTAGGGGTGAACACAGTGGACATTCTCTGAGACACAGTAAGTGGCTCAAGGGAACATACAAATGA
>NW_022111373.1:36452179-36473124 GCF_000313985.2 Echinops telfairi | reverse complement strand
ATTTTTAGTCCTGAGGAAAATAACAGGACCTAGCTTGTTATTCTTTCCACGGTCCCTTCCTTTTGTTTCTTCCGGCAGACAGGCAGGCATTTTCACAGCTACGTCCTTAATAGCGCATGCCAGTGTCAACTATAATTTTGCAGCATAAAAGCCCTTTAATTTGAACCTGTGGGAAATGCAGTGTTTCTTGTTACAAAAAGACATTTTATTTATTTTAATAGTGATTACTTTCTTTTGTATATAAACTTTGTTGTTGTTTTGTTGCTACTGTTGTTTGGGGTTTTTAAAGTTTTTTTTCCCCCCAAGTCAATATTTGTAGATTGATTTCACTAACAGCTTCCGTATTTCTGAGGCTGTTATATTGCTTTCTTCCTTGGGCAATTGCAAATTCTTTGAGCTTTGTTGAAGTTTTAATATGACACTATTTGAAAGGAATGTTCGGTTGTGTTCAGTGTTTATATAACACCTGCCAGTTTATCCTCGGAGTGATTTACAGCTCCTCTGTGGGAGAAGAAAGAACAGCCTTGTAGTCTGGCAGAGAGGAGTGCTTTCAGTAAATGCCAGCCGGAGTGGTTAAACATGAAAAATTCAGTCAAACACCTTGGATTTCTTGTCTGTATGATGCTAAAGACCCACTTTCCCTGTCTGAAGTCAAAAAAGTTACTTTGATGTCAAAGAAACAAAGCCTATAGAATCAGACATTGGTTTCAAAAGGAGCTCTAGAATTGAGATCCAGTCCATCTTTCGCTTTCTCTGCCATAGGCAACCTCTGCTTGAAGGGCTGCTTTATAGTTCAACAGGGAAAAAAACCACCAAAAATAAAAAAACCCGAAGGTTAAATTTGTCAGGGTCAGTAGATTAGAAAAGCAATTCTAGATAGTCTATGCATTTTGCATATTCAGCTTCGAATACCATTGAACATTTTTTTCTTTCCAGCACTGAAGCATGCCGGTAACAGTAGGAATATGTTTTAATTAAAATATTTACTGTTTATATTTGATCTTATGAATAGTACATATTCATTCAGAACAAGACCACAATAAAATTTTATGGGCAAGACTAAAAAAAATCTGTAAAGGAGGATGTAAACAAACAGCATGTTTCATATATTGCAGGTAGAAATGTAAACTGGTGTAACAATTTGCAAAACAATTTGGCCTATTCTTGTAAAGTTGAATTTTCCTATAACCTATGATTCAACAATCATGTTCCTTGGCATAAAACCAAACAAAGAATTAAATACAAGATTGTTTACAGGAGCTTTAAGAAAACAAAAAAACCCACAAAAATCCCCAACAACACCTGGAAACAACCCAAACTCCCATCCACAGGCAACAATTGCTGGTTAAATATTACACAACCGTGAAAAATTGCAACAACATGCATGAATCTTAATGTGTTACTGAATGAGAAAGAAAGTTCCAGAAGACTATGTAACATCTGACACCATTTCATGAAGGTCAAAAACTATTAAAATGGAACTTAAAAAAAAATCAAGTCTTTTATGAAGTCTTATAGAGACAATGACAACTCAAAAACACAGACACATTCTCCAGATGCGACAGGCCACCAACACGAGGTTGAAGTGGTGTCCTAAGATGGAACATCTTGTTTAAGCATACATGATCTGTAAGAAAAATAAGGAATTTCCCTCCTTTAGAAAAAGTGATTTCCAGCAGTAAGACAAGAGGCAGCAATGGGAAAGGATAAAAAAGATGATTAAATAATTATTGCTATTCTACTATTTGGGTTGTATGGTGATTTCTAAGTAAATTCTTCATATTATATTACCAAGAATTAAAATCAAGCCGAGCTATGCGTGCATTCAGTGGAGTATTCAGATAAGAACAGATTGAGAAGAAGGAATAGGCAGTACAACCTTGAATAATTAGCCAGGGAAACCTTCTGAATGGAGTGAAATATTGTCTAACATGTATAGTGCCAGAGGTTGAGCCCTCAGTTGGAAGGCACAAAAAACATGCCTGAGGAGGAATGGTCTTCTCAAAGTGGAGTCACAGAGGGGAAGTGCTTTGGGGACCTGTATTTGTTGATGGGACAGGACTCAAAGTGAGAAGAAATAGCTGTAAACGTCAGTTAATTTTCAGAACATGGAATACGCAAGGCACGAATCTAGGAAAATTGGAAGTCATCAAAAATGAAATGGAACGCACAAAAGTCAATAGTTGAGGCATTAATTAGCTGAATAGACCTGGTATAAGTTAGTTTGAATCAGGCAGTCATTTGATTTACTCTCCTGGAAATGACAAATTCAAGAGGAATGCAGTTTAATTCAACATCAAAAAGAGTCATTCCACATCAATCTCAATGTACAATGCCGTCTGTGATAGAATAATATTTATACACCCACATGGGAGACCATTTAATAACACAAATATTATGAATACCAACCACTAAGATGAGTGATGAAGAAATGAAAGAATTCTACCAATTTTTCAGTCAGAGATTGATCAAAGAAGTAATTAAGATGCACTGATAATTACTGATGATTGAAATGAAAAAAATTGCAGCAGAGAGGAAGGAACAGTAGTTGGAAAATATGGCTTTGGTGATAGAAATGAAGCTCAAGAAGGCATGGAAGAATTTTGCATTGCGAAAATTCATTTCAAATACCCTTTTCCACAACATAAGTGATTACTAGATACAAGGCCTTCGTCTGATGGAATACAAAGGAATCACGTAGACTCTCCTGTGTGAGGTGATGAAGAAGAAGCTCAAGACCTTTAACCACAACAAGGCCAGGGGTTGACTAGGGTAGACTCTTCATGGCTCCTATACAAGTTCCATTTGAAGCTGAAGAAGATGAAAACAAGTGGCATTGGTGACAAGCAAGGCTCCAGGAAGTGTATTAATGAATTAATACAGTACTAGAAGCACCCCCTGGTCTATGCCTGACCAACTTCCTGAAAGCGGTCTACACTGTGCCCATTCCAAAGAAAGGGGATCAAGGTTACTGTTTTTCTTAGGTGCTATCCAGCCAGTTCTTGCTCACAGCGACCCACGCAGGACAGAATGAAACACTGCATTGTCCTGTGCCACCCTCCCAATCAGCCTATGCCTGAGCCGCTGTGTCAATCATCTCCTTGGCAGCCTTCCCCTTTTTTCGCTGCCCTTCCACTTTACCAAGCATGCTGTCCTTCTGCAGGGACTAGTCTCTCCCAACAGTGTATCTAAAGTATGGAAGACCTCCTTGCCGTCCTTGCCTCTAAGAAGCACTCGGACCATGCTGTTTGCTCTTTTAGCAATCCAGGGTACTTTCATTCTTCCCAACGCCACCCGTCCAGTTTATCCATTCTTCCTGGTCTTCTTTATCAGTGTCCAACCTTCACATGCTTATGAGGCCATGGAAAATAAAGTGGCTTGGGTCTGGTGCATCTTAGTCCTTAAAGTAACCTCCTCGGATTTTCTTTGTTGTTTTTTTAAACACCTCAAAGGGATCTTGCACTGCAGATTTACCTAATGCAACTCATCTTTTGTCCTCTCGACTGTGGCTTCTATGAGCAATGATTATGGATCCACGCAAGGCACAAACTTTGACAAGTCCAATCTTTTTTCCATTTATGATGATGTTGCATACTTTCGAAAAAAACAAAAACAAAACTCAAACCAAACTGCCTGGCTTCCGTAAGTGCTGGAGCCTAGTGACCCTACAGGGCAGGGTAGAACCGGCCTGTGAGTATTCTAGAAAGCCCCATCTTTCTCTCTTGGATCTGCTGGTAGTTTTTTTTTAAATCATTTTATTGGGGGCTTATACAACTCTTATCACAATCCAGACATACATCCATTGTCAAGCACATTTGTACATTTGTTGCCATCATTATTCTCAAAACATTTTCTTACTACTTGAGCCTTGGTATCAGCGCCTCCTGCTGGTGGTTTTAAATGCAGTTAGCAGGCTAACTCATCACTGCACCACCAGGGCTTCTCCACCAGCTGTGAGGATTGTGGTCTTCTTTACTCCGAGTCATAATCCATATCGAAAGCTGCAATCCTTGATCTTCATCAGCAAGTATTTCAAGTCTTCCTCGCTTTCAGCAAGCAAGGTTGTGTTATCTGCATATCACCGGTTGTTATTAAACCTTTTCCCACACCTGATGCCACATGCTTCTTCTATAACCCAGCTTCTCTGATGATTTGCTCAGCCTCCAGATTGAATAAATATGGTGAAAAGGTAAGACCTTGGCAGACACCTATCCTGACTTTAAAGCATGCAGTATTGTTTCCTTGTTCTGTTCTCACAACGGCTTCTTGGTTCATTCACAAGAACATGAGCATAATTAGTGTTCTGGACTTCTCATTCTTTGGTTATCCATAGTTTGTTATGATCCAAACAGTCAAATGCCTTGGCATTTATTGAATACCACTAAAACACAAGTAAAAATTCTTCTGGTATTCTCTGCTTTGAGTCAAACTCCATCTGACACCAGCAATGATATCCCTTGTTCTAAACATTCTGAATCTGCCCTGAACTTTTGGCAGCCCCCTGTCAATGTACCGCTGCAAGTGTTGTTGGATAGCTTCAGTAAAATTGTACTTGCATGTGATATCAGTGATATTGTTATATAATTTGAGCATTTGGAGGGGTCAGGTTTCTTTGGAGTGGGTACAAATAAGGATCTCTTCTAGTCAGTTGGCCAAGGAGCTGTCTTCCAAATTTCCTGCCTTAGACGAGTGAGGGCTTCCAGTGCTTCACGAGCTTGTTGAACCATTTCAATTGGTATCCATCATTTCCTGGATTCTTGCTTTTGGTTAATGCTTTCAGTGCAACTTGAACTTCTTCCTTCAGCACCAGTGGTTCTTGTTCATCTGTTACCTCTTGCCATGTTTGAATGTTGACCAGTTCTTTTGGGTACAGTAAATCTGTGTATTTTTTCCATCTTCTTTGGATGCTTCCAACCTCATTCAATATTTTGCTAATAAAATCCTTCAATATTGCAACTTAAGGCTTTTTTTTTCTTGATTCTTTCAGTTTAATATATGCTGAGCATGTTCTTCAATTTTTGGTTTTCTAACTCAAGGTATTTGCACATTTCATTATAATATTTGGCTTTGTCTCCGTGAGCTGCCATTCAAAATTTTCTCTTCAGCTTTTTAACTTCATTGTTTCTTCCATTTGCTTTTGGTACTCTAAAATTAAGAGCAAGGTTCTGAGTTTCTTCTGACTTACATCTTGATCTTTTCTCCCTTTCCTGTCTTTTTAAGGACCTTTTGATTTCCTCATGAATGATGCTCAGCTCATCAAGTCTCATGTCTTTCGTGTTCAATGCATCAAATCTCTTCTTGGGATCTTCTCGAAAATCCGGTGGAATACACTCAAGGTCATAGTTTGCCTTGTTTTAATTTTCTTATCTATGAGCAATTGATAGTCTGTTTCACAGTCAGCCACTGGCTGAGTTTAGCTGCTCTATTGAGTTTCTTCACTGTCCCTTCCCACAGATGTAATCAACCTGATTTCTGTGTATTCCATTTAGAGGAGTCCATGTGTATGGTCACCTTTTTAGTTGACAAAAGTGTTTGCTCTGAGCAGTCATGGGTCTTACAGAATTCCATCATGCGATCTCTAGCTTCATTTCCATGATCAAGAACACATTTTCCAACTACTGTTCCTTCCACTTCATTTCCAATTTTTGCATTCCCATCACCAATAATTATCAATGTATCGTGATTGCAAGTTTGATCAATTTCAGACTAAAGTCATTGATTGAATTCTTTAATTTCTTTTTCACTAGCGTTTATGGTTGGTTAATAACTTTTAATAATAGTTGTACTGATTAGATTTCCTGGAAGGTGGATAAATATGATCCTATCAAAGAAAGCATTGTACTTCAAGATTGATTTTTCAATGTCCTTTTGGACAATGAATGCTACACCATTCCTCTTGTTATTTTATTCCCAGCAAAGCAAGGCATATCATTTCCTGATTCAAAATTGGTAATACCACTCCATTTCAGTTCACTAATATCGAGGATATCAATCTTCATGCATGCATGCCATTTTTTTATTTATACTCGGCACATTCTAAGGTCCAATCCTTAGCAGATTTTTGAAGCTGTTTCTTCTTACCTTGAGTTGTGCTCCATCAGCAAATGATTTTCTCAAAGGCTCTGCTCCAGACCCATCAGCAAATGGTGGTTTTGAGGGCTGCATTTTCACAAGGCTTACTTCATTCATGTCCCCATGATCAACTCCATTCTGAGAAAGCAATTCTGCATTAGTTACCTCTCCAGGTCCCTCTGACCCGAGGGCCATCCTCCAGAACTTCTCTTGCAATGTCCTGCTTTCAGTCCTTAGGCCTTGAGTAGCTGACAGGGCTTCGAAGCGATGCACAAGGTTGTCAGCGGCTACTTCCTCTGAAGGGGGCAGCGGAGCCCTGCTTTGTTGTCTGTTCTCAGTCTGGAATCGCCACTGAAACCTGTCCACTTTGGTTGACTCTGCTGGCATTGGAAATACAGTGACATCGCTTCTAGAAATTATCTAATGATATCATGATAGAAATTATGTAACACCATTAATATCACATGCAAGGAAAAGTTTACTGAAGGTTATCCACAAATGGTTAGGAGCTTCCAGAAATTCAAGAAAGATTCAGAAGAGGATGTTGAATGAGAGAGTTCATTAATTGCATCAAGTGAATGTTTCCTGAAAGTAGAGAATAGCAGTTGTTTACTTGTGTTTTATTGCAAAGGCAATTGACCATGTGGGTCATAACAAGGGAAAACACTCCAAAGAATGAGAATTCCAGAACTTAATTGTGTTCATGTAGACTCTGTACACAGACCCAAGAGGCAGTTGTTAAAACAGAACCAGAGGACTGCATGGTTTACAATCAGAAAAGTTGTGTGTTAGGGCTGCATCCCTCCGCATACTTATTCAATATGTATGCTGAGCAAATAATCTTAGAAGCTGGACTATATTGGTCTATATGAAGAGGAACATGGCATCAGATTGGAAGAAGGGTCATTAACAACCCTCAATATGCAAATGATAGAACCTTGCTTGCTGAAAACTGATGAAGTTCAAAGACTAAAGTTTTTAGTATGGATCACATTTAATATAAAGAAAACAAGAATCCTTTGAACTAGACTAGTGAACATCATCATAACAAAGGAAAAAAGATTGACATTGTGGAGAATTTCATTTTACTTGGATCTACAACCAATTCTCATGGAAATCAAATGAGGGCTAGCCTCCCACCCCCAACCAAATTTTTTTGTCAAAGCTATGTATTTAAATTTCTGTTTTACAAAACAATCTTATCACCTTCAAAATACTCTCCATTACACTTAATACATTTGTCAAATCTGCAATTCCATTCTTGGAAACATTTTTCAAACTCACGTTTGGATGGCTGACAGCACCTCCCTTGTTTTTTTCCTTCACCCCTTCTACATTTTCAAATTCCTGTCCTTTCATGTCCCTCTTTATTCACAGAAACAAAAAGAAGTCACACGGAGTGAGGGCAGGAGAGTCATGTTCATGGGGCAAGAGAAGCATGCTGTTTTTGCCCAAACTTGGTGCACTGAGATGGCTGCCTGGGTAGGTGCATTGTCAGGGTGGCAAAACCAGTCTTCCATCTGTCACAAATTATCCCCCTCATATCACAAAAACAAATGATCATGGTCTTGATCTTTGATTTCACTTGACGAACGTTTTGGGGGTGAGGAGATGATGGTGTCTTCCACCTGCTTGATGTATGTTTGCTGTTGGGGTTGTAAGAATAGCACCATGTCTCATCACCAGTAATGACCTTGGGGGACAAGTAAGGGTTGCTTCCGAGCTGTTCTTTCAAAGCATGGCATGTATCTATTCAACAAGCTTTTCCTGCTTAGTCAGAACCTGAGGCATACATTTTGTAGCGACCCTTCTCATTCCCAAGTGTTCTGTTAAAATGTGCTGACCCAAGCTCCAAAATGGTTCAGATGACTTCCCCATCTCTCCGATGCTCAGTTGTCATTAGTCTTTCAGCACAAGCACACATTTGTCAACATTTTTATCTGTTTGGAAAGTTGATAGACATCCAGAATGAGGTTTGTCATCAATCAACATTTCACCTATTTTGAAAAGAGAAAACCACTTATACACTTGAGTTTTTCCCATAGTGCTATCCTTGTAAGCTGTGTTCAACATTACTACAGTTTCTGTAGCATTTTTACAGTTCAGGAAATAAAATCTCATAGCGGCACACTGTTTTCGTAAATTGGCATCACAAAAAAAAAAGAGAGAGAGAGATTAGAGTGAAACTACTTTCATGTGAAAATTCACTGTGACCAGAAAGAACCTTCCCAGGAGAAGCCACTGGGTGCACTAACTCAGAGTGAGTTGTTTAATGCTCACCTAGCAGGGAAAAAATGTGTGCAAGAAAGCTCTGCCCTGTCAAGAACAATTCTGTTTTTTTGGGGGGGTTCCCCCTCAAGATGTATTGCATTGTGAAAATCTGCTGCACACGGTCTCTTTAAGTGTAAAAGGTCAATGATATCACTTTGAAAAATAAGGTGTGCCTTACCCAAGTCATGGTATTCTCAATCACTTCATATGCACGTGAAAGCTGGACTATGAATGAGGAAGACTGTGAAGAAAAACAGATGCTTTATTATAATGTTGGAGAAGAATATCAAAACTCCGCAAATGAACAAATCTGTCTCACAAGAAGCATATCCAGAATCCTCCTTGGAAGGGAAGATGACGGGGCTTTATCTCATGTAGTTTCAACATAGCATCAGGAGAGACCAGGATGCAGATATCACAGGAGAGGGCTAGTAGAGGAAGCACCGCAACAAGATGGACATGGTTTTGCATCAATGGGCTGCCTCATAAAAATTGTGTGGATGAAATAGAACTGAGAAGGGTTATGTTAAGAACAGGAGTGTGACTCCGGGTTTTCTCTCTGAAGGTCTTTGCTGCTCTCAAGGTCCAGTCAGTACTGCTGATTGTGTCTTATTTAAACTAGATACTGGCGAGAAATAGGATTACGTTCTCTTGTGCATATGGTAGTAAGGCTTAAGTACTTACTCAACAGCACATCATGACAGCAACAAACGTCTAATATTTGTGAAGATCTTCTCATATTTTTATTGACTGCCTGAATGTCATTTTTAGTGACGTGTCTGTTCATTTTGTTTGCCCATCTTCAATTGGATTGTTTGTATTTTGTTGAAGTGTTCAAGTGTTATATACATGTTGGCGATCAGTTGGAGGTTTATACTAGAGACAGTAGGGTGCTCTTATAGATTCTTGAGCAGGGCAAGAGCAATGTTTTAAGAACTGTGATGTTTAAGTGTTCAAACCATTTCCCTTTAAGAATGAAATGTGCTCAAATCCGTTTTAAGAATGCATTGGCTGCAGAATGAAGCCAGGAGGCCGGAAGGAAGGCTGTGGCAGTAATATAAGGTGCAAGATGAGGAGTGAGGGAGTGGAGCTGCAGTGATGAGCTGACACCCCATGTGAAGGAAGCCTTGGTGATTGACATCTCATCTCAGCCCCTCTGGTTCTCTTTTCATTTTTGTGAGAACTGGAAGTGGTGGTGACATTATCTGAAGAGGAAGAGCAATTGGTAAAAAGAGAGAACATTGAATGAGCTCGGAGAATCTTGCTTCAGCATTTGGCGAGGAAGCTGTATAGGGGAAGTAGTAGAGTACATTAAAAAAAAGCACATATTTTAAAAATCTAATTTGCAAAGGCCACTGGCACTACTTGGGTGCATTTGTAAATCAGGCAGTTGCTTAAGTCTTCTTGAGCCACTAAAGCTATAATTTCCATGCAAAGGCTCAAAATATTAAAACATTAATTGAAAAGGAGCACTTTGGAAATCCTGTTTGCGGAGTTCATTCAGCTGGGCACAATAGGGTCAGGCCAATTTTTCATGTGCAGGCTAGGCTAAGCCTTTTTGCATGATTGCCCTGGAAAACAAATCCTTCATACTGCAAATGAATGCTTCCTTGGTCTGTTTGCTTTATTAAAGGCCATCGCAGTCCTTTTTATTTATTATACTCCTCGTTTCTACTAACCTCTCAAACATGAATATAAAACGCCCTGCGTTATTTAATCTGCTAGCTATTGTTTATCCCTTCATCACAGGAAGCCAGGGCTGGCAGACCAGCTTTCGTTATAATGACTGTAAAGTGTCCGTGGCATCTGTGACAAAGACCAGGCTGCTAGGACAGGGTTCTGCTGTTTCCTGCTCTTCTCCTGTGGGCTGGCAACTTGGGGAGAGGAGCACAGATGCTCCCCCAACCTCCCCCTCCCACCCTCAGCTCCTGCCAAGCCTGAGATCACCTTTATAGACAGAGGGTAACTCAATGTCAGTGTTTCATACAAGCTCATCTTTCCTCTGCGGCAGTTGACGAAAGCTGTTAAGAACAGGAGTGTGACTCCGGGTTTTCTCTCTGAAGGTCTTTGCTGCTCTCAAGGTCAGGTCAGTAATGCTGATTGTGCCTTAATTAGACTAGATACTGGCGGGAAACAGAGAGGAGGAAGGAAGAGACTAATGTGCGTGAGTAGTGTTTTAGGCCAGGTGTATTACACACATTGCCCCATTTATCCTACTATTGCCTTATGAACTTGCCAACAATTAAGTGCCGAACTATTAACCAAAAGGTTGGCGGTTTGAACCCACCCACAGGCCTGGCAATCTGCTTCTTTGAGTCACACCCTTGAAAATCCAATGGAGCAGTTCTCCTTTGCACATAGGGGGTCACTGTGAATCGGAATTGTTTCCATAGTAACTAACATTCAAAACTACAACCGCTTTAGGAAGTAAAATAAAACAAAATCAAGGATTTCCCTATTGTATAGGTAAGAAAATGAAAACATAGGGAACTGAAGTCACGTGCAGGGAGGCACAGCGACAGCAATGGGTTAGCAAGCAGCGAACGAGGTGATCCAGCTTCATAGAGGCCAAGTTCTTTACTCATCGATGCCTGGCTTCTCTCTGTTTCCCAAGCCTGCATGGACTCTCAGGGGTTTGCTCATGCCCTACCTGTTTGCCCCCTTACTGCATTTCTCTTGGAGATCCTGGCCTGATGGGTAGAGCCCAGGGGCTCATTCAGGCAAAGTCACTTCTCTGCCCCTCTCACCGCATGTAAGTCCACTGGGCGGGATTCTCAGTCATGTCACATACACTGAGTTTTGTCAGCGGTAGGATGGATTTAGTCCATTAGGCACCTTCCCATTAGGCTTATGGCTTAACTGAGGTGTCAAAATGTTGAAGTCTAATATTTTATGAATTACATTAATGGCTACTTCTTTGATCCCTTGTCACAGCCTGTGTACGGCCATCTGGACCCCCCTCCTTTTGGAGCGTTTGGGACGCAGCCAAAGCAAGTACAGAATACTGAGCAGATCAATGTCGTTAAGCGTATTACCATAATCCACAGGCATTAAAACATCAATACCTCATTCCCCTGACAAAGCTTATATCAAACATAAGCCTCGATGGCACAATAGATAGATTTATTAGGCGTTCACCTCTGGGATGGGTTTCCATGCAGCCTAGGTCACTTGCAAAGATAAGTTTCACAGTCTTAACTTTGCCAAACTTTGTTGATTGACATTTATGCCCCAGTCACAATCCAATCAGGTTAGCAGCTTTTCTTCATGAAAGAAGCATTTTCTACTTTTATTCCATCACACACATAATATAGGCCTGGAAATTAGCCTTGGCCTCTGCATGACCAGTATTCTATCCTACTAAAACATTTGCAAAGATTTAGACTGATTAAGTCCACATGTAACCATACTAGTATGTTAATCGAATAGGCAAAGAATTGAAAAAATCAACAAGTATTTTTTAGGGTGCTGTTTGTGTGCCTGGTGGAAAAAGACAGAATTTTCTATTCGTGTTAAGAGTGACAGTCTTGGAAATTCATAGGGGCAGTTATAACCTGTCCTATAGGGTTGCTATTGGTCAGAATCAACTCGAAGGCAGTGAATTTGGGTTTGATTGTATACCTGGAAATATTCAAGGTTCTGAAGATGTAGTGGGGTCCCTAATAGACAAGGTTCTTTCTCTCACAGAACCTATATTCTAGTTGGGGGAACAGACAAGCAAATGTGTACATAAAGTAACTCCGGGAAACTATGGATGCACTGCAGAAAACAGGCCTGGTAATGGGCAGTAGGAACACATTTACAGGGTGGTGAAGGAAAATCTTGCTAAAGAGTTGGCATTCAATCAGGTGAAGAAAGTAGTTATGCAGAAATCTATGGGGAAGTCTATAGTCAAAAGTCTATCTGGAAAGAACAGCAAGTGACACTGACCTAGAGGAAGGATGAACTTCACTTACAAGCAATAGAAATAAGGCCACTCAGGGGTTTGAAGTTCATAAGATTGGCAGAGCCTAGATAGCAGAGTCCTCTTAGCCATGGTAAAAGACTTGGGAGTCATTGAAGGGTTTGAAGCAGGACAATGATGGTCTTTTAAATGGATAATTCAGGTGTCCATTTTATTTTATTTTTAAAAAGAAGAGTTTCTCTGGCTAAGGCAATGGTTCTCAACAGGAGATGATCCCTACTCCCCACCCCCACCCCCGCCCCCCTACCCACCCCTGTAGGATATGTTTTCCCATGTTTGGAGACATTTTTGATTGTCACATTGCAAGGTGGCACCGACCTGGTAGAGGTCTTGGATGCTCCTGAACAGCCTACTTGTGCACAGGACACAGAAAATAATTACCTACCCCCAAATATTAGAGTTCACAGTTGTGAAACCCTGGTTTTGTTATACCAGTGGATTCCTGGGGGAAAAGGCAAGGAGTAGAAGCAGGAGGCTGGAGCAGATACTCAAGAGAAATGCTGGTGATTTGAACTAGTCTAGCAGTTGTGAGGTCAAAGGAAGGTGGAGTGATGTCGGATATATTTTGGCAGGAGAGCTGATAGGATGGGCTGATGACTCTTGTGTTTTGAACCTAAGCAATTAGGGAGACAGACCTACCAACCATATATGAGTTCCAATCTCTCCACGCCCTCTCCAGCATTTGGTTAATGTGTGTGTGTGTGTGTGTGTGTGTGTGTGTTTTAATTGGGCTACCATTGTTAGTGTAAGGTGATAGCTCATCTTTGTTTTGATTTTCATCTCCCAGATGGTTAAATATGGTGAGAATCCTTGGGTACCTGGTATGAATACCACTTGATCATTGTTTATTATTTTTTGACATATTTTTGGATTCTATTGGCCAGGATTATGTTGGTAATTTTTGTGTCCTATGTTCATAAGGGATATTGGTCTGTAGTTTTATATCTTTGCCAGGATTTGATATCAGGGTTATTCTCCACTTATAAAATGCATTTTTGGAGTTTGCTGTTCTTTTATATATTCTGGAATAGTCTGTGTAGAAATGGTGTCAACTCTCCTTTGAACACTTGGTAGAATTCCCAACTGAAGTCATCGGGTCCTGGACTTTTGCTGTTATTGGAAGTCTGTAGAATGTTCTTGGCTGTCATCTTTAAGGAATCAAAACATCAGGTCTTCCTTTTAGTGCTACTGGATGGATTTGAACTGCCAGCCTTTAGGTTAATGGTTGAACCCAAGCTGTTTGCATTACCCAGGAACCTCAAATTAAAGATAGGCATCAGTTATAACCATGCAGACGGTATTTATGGCCAAGAGTAGGATGAGATAATTTCCAAAAAAGAGGGCAGATATCGCCAATATTTAGAGGACAAATTGAGGATGCAGCCTCAGAAATAGGGACTGAGAAAGAGAGGTTAGGGATGCAGAAGGAAAACTAGGTGAGTGTGGTACCCTGGAAGAGATGGAGAAAAGATAAAAATGAAGCTGTGTTCAATGGAGTGACGGGGATTGAACCCTTTATGGAATGGGTTGAGAGATCATAAAGGTTTAAAAAATATAACAAAAGAATATAATTTCTTTCAATAAATATTGCTGCAAAGAGAAGGAAAGAAATGGAGCCGCAGCAGACTTCCAATTGCAGACCAACAAATTTATATGTTTTCTGGGTAGAAGTCTTCTTTTGTAAACCCCAAATATATATCATTTAGTTCTGAAATTAATGGAGAACTTACATGAATACATTTGTGGTTTCCCAGGTGTGAAAAAGTGGTGTCTAACAGGCATGTTTTGCTAAAATTTGAATTGTATTTCATAAATGAATTGAAAAAAATTTTTTTCCAGGATCACTGAAGCATTTCTAAAACTTCATAATGGTAGTTTATCAAAGCATGCATTTGGAAAACAGCTATACAAAATTAATTTAATTTTAACAACAAAATTTCATGATCAATTAATCAGTTGGTCAATAAAGTTTTAATCCTCATATAAGGCCTTTGCTCTGACCCTGAAATTATAGCAAGATTTTAATCATGACACTATCACTTCTCAGCTCTTTGGTCTTTGGCAATTTACTTAACCTCTTGACATATGATATTTTCCATTCATAAGCTAGTCAAAGTTAATATAAAGAGTAAACACTCCCCAAGCTCCTGCCATCAAATTGCTTCCCACTCATAAGGAAAAGGGAGCATTGCCCGTGTGGGTTTCTGAGAGAATAACTGTTTACGGGAGAGGCCAACCTCGACTTTCTCCCCTGGAGCAGCTGGGAGTATCAAACTGCCAACTTTCTATCCGTCCACCTCATCACCCACGAAATCGTCAGAGCTCCTGCATGAAGAGGGACCAAAGTCCTATTTGTCAATTGTGTGTGCCAAGCCAGAGGCCCACACCCTCCTTCTTCCGGGTACCTTTGCCCCCAGTTGCTGCCCGAGGCGAGCTTGCCTCTGATTGCATGTGCAGCCTTACACCTGGCAGCGCTGATGAGTGTACGGGCCATGGGTGGGCCCTCCTGCATCTGGATGCCTTCTCGCTTCAGCTTGAACACAGCCTGGGAGGCAATGAACTTTCTGTATACTGCTGCTTATTGCCCTGATG
This sequence comes from Echinops telfairi, assembly GCF_000313985.2. Classification (NCBI taxonomy): domain Eukaryota; kingdom Metazoa; phylum Chordata; class Mammalia; order Afrosoricida; family Tenrecidae; genus Echinops; species Echinops telfairi. The sequence continues at coordinate 36,458,225 of NW_022111373.1, read as the reverse complement.
CATCTAAATAATGTTAAACCCGAAACAAGATTTGTTTCTGTGTTTTGTGGTTTCTGGATTCAAATGTATGATAAACTGTGGAATGCCAAATGTATATATTATGGTGAGGTTGAAGAGAGATTCTACAAAATATCTGTTTCAGTATTAAGATGCACCCGCAACCACAAACATGTACTCTTGCTGAATACTCCAATTTCAAATAGATTTTTCCAAGAGACGACCAAATAAGACAATTTTAAAATACTGCAATAACATTGACATTATTTATACAAGAAAAATTCTCTTCTAGTCTGAAAAACTGCCTCTGACCAAACACGGAGATTACGGAAAAGAACCGTATTGATTTGTATTCTCTTGTAAATAATGGGGATTTCTGGGAGAAATCTACAAAGGAGCCAAGAAAAATTGATGTAATAAAATCTTTGTGTAATTTAAGCCAAGCAATCAGTTCCAGTACACAAAACTATAGGTTCCCAAGGTTCATCCGTCCAGAAAAAGAATACATTTGCAAATGTATCATTATGATAGACTAAAGGTTTTGCTTATGCTGTTGTTTGTTTTTGACATTCCTGGGCAAAATCTGCAAATCAATATTAATCATTCTGTGCTTCCTACAGATGGATGTTGATAATGTGTCCCACATTTCCAGATTTCTTCTGACCATGAGTGATTTGGGAATTTCTTTGATTTCTGGGTCATTCCGCCATCTGCTCCGAAGGAGAAAGACGAGATGTCCTACACTGGTTAAGCATTACCGTTTCAGAAGCCTACAGGGGTCGTTCTACTCAGAACTAAGGTCACGGCAATGAGTTTGGGTTGGGTATGCCTCTATTTGTTGTTGCTAGGTGCCACCTAGCCATAGTCATCCTGTGTATAACTGAACTAAACACTGCCTGGTCTTGTGTTATCCTCACAGTAGTTGCTACCCTGCTTCCCGAAAGCAAGACATCCCCCGAAAATAAGGCCTACTTACAGTTTTGCCTCTTGCTGAAATATAAGGCATCCCCCCCAAAATAAGACCTCCCCCAAAATAAGGGCCCCCTGAAGCTACCGTAACTCTGGCCTTTGGACTGTAGCGGCGGGCACTGCTGGAGCAGACAGGAAGTGCAAAGTGTCTTTCAATAAAACAATAAACAATAAATATGTACCATATTCTTCTTCATGGAAAAAAAAGGCATCCCCTGAAAATAAGACCTAGCTCATCTTTGGGAGCAAAAATTAATATAAGACACTGTCTTATTTTCGGGGAGACAGGGTATGTAGGTTTTAGCCTATTTTTGCAGCCACCATGTCAATCCATCTTGATGAGAGTCTTCTTTTTCACTGCCCTTCTACTTTACCAAGCATGACGTCCTTCTCCCAGGACTAGCTCCTCCTGACAACACGTCCAAAGTACACGAAGTGAAATCTCTCCATCTTTGTTTCTAAGGAGCAGCCTAGCTGTACTCCCCCTATGACAAGTTCGTTCATTCTTCTGTCAGTGCCTGGTACATTCTTTGTCAACAACCTAACTCATAGGGATTGGCTTGTCTGGCTTGTTCATGCTTATGGAGTGATTGAAAGAACATGGGTTAGGTCAGGTGTACCTTAGTCCTTAGTGACATCTTCTTCTTTTAGAAAACATTGGAAAGAGTTCTATTGCAGCAGATTGGCTCAATACAATGATTTCTTGATTGCTCTTTCCATGGGTGTTGATGGTCCCTCCAAGTAAGATGAAAACCTTGATAACTTCCATCTTTTCCCCATTTATTGGAGTGTTGCTCAGTGGCCAGTTGTGAGGATCTTGTTCTTCTGTGTTGAGGAGCAATCCCCACTGAAGGAAGTGCTTTATGTCCTCTTCACGTGCAGTAAGCAAGAATGTGTTATCTGCATATAGCAGGTTGTTACTGTTGTTACTGAGTCTTCCTCCATTTCCGATGCCATATTCTCCTCCATTTGGTCCAGCTCTTCTTGCTTCACCTGTGAGAAGGGTATTGTCAAGGTGTGAGTGATGAGGATGGACAATGCTCTTTGTTAATACTGATTATGAATGTTTTGAGGCAGTTTGAATCTGATGGACAACCTAGCCTGAAGGATGCACGAGGACGTGATTTCATTTGCAGTTGTAGTTAAGAGCCCTGGTGGGTTATGAGTTGAGCTGCTAACTTAAAGGTCAGCAGTTCAAAACTGCCAGCCCTTCTGCAGGAGAAAGAGGAGACTTTCTGCTCCTGTAAAGAGTTACAGCCACAGGAGCAGTTCTGCCCTGTCTTATAGGATCACGGTGAGTTAGAATCGACTTGATGGCAGGGAGTTTGGTTTTTAGTATAGTTGTTAACAAGTGATTTTTCCATATTTGTCAATCCCAGTTCCCTTGTAACTCTTAACCCTTTGCATTTTCTAGGTTGAAGCCTGAACTTCCTATGTGAATATTCTGATACGAACACAATGGAGGAGACAGCTCTTTGGATCAGGGGAGAGAGCTATCTGGAGGTTCTGACTCTGTCCATGATATCATCTGTGGCCTCTTGCATGGTGAATGAATTCTCTGCTCAGGCTGTGAGCTTTCTTAGAGTTGGGCTTTTCAGAATATGAAAGAACTCTCACAATCACAAGAAGTTAGTATCAAGGAGAATAACAGCCTCTGGAAGTTTCTGCTATTTAAACATCTTTATATAAATAGCCCTAGAGGGAACTTCCAAATACCTTCAGGCTCATTGAGAGGCATGGAAAATCCATAACCCTCCCACATTATCAGCACTTGTACAAGTTCCAAAAATTCTAAGAAAAACAATACTCATTCCTCATGGGCTCTTCCTTTATTTTTGTCATATTTCACTTTTCCTTATGCTTATCTTCATCATTGTGGTAGTTACATAATTTAATGTCGACTTGATAAATAAGTGTCGGGGTGGAGCCTACCCTGTCAATCAGGTCACAGCCTGATGATGCCTCCTGGTGGGCGTGACATTCTTCTGAGGATTCTGGGAACTTCCTCTCTTTATCCCTGGAAGTGGGCCACACACTCTCTCTCTGCTTCATCTTCCTATTGACCAGCCACGTGGAGCCACACTGAGACCTGAGCAAGCCATGCCACAGAGACCCACGCCAGCTCTGTGATGCTTCCACCGTCATTAGATCCACAAGACTTTTCACCCACCAACCCATGATGTTCTTGTATTTTGCATCATTGCATTGCTGCGTGAGTCTGAAGAGAGATTTATGGGCTAGTATTGGACTTGTGGGCTAATATCAAACTTATGGACTTGATCTGGACTGGATGGCGATGTTTTCTCAATATACAATTGTTCTTTGATATAAAGCTCTCTTTTACACTTTTATGAATGTTTCTGGATTTGTTTCTGTAGTCAACCCAGTCTAACACAGTCATTTTACCTTCTTTAAATTTTTTTCTTAAGTTTCAGGTTACATGGGTTAAATGATAGCCTTATGATAAAATAGTTGATAGTAATCTATCAATATATAGTTGTCATTAGTCCCTGGGTGGCACAAATGATGAAACACTCAACTACTAGCTGAAATTTTGAAAGTTCAATACCACACAGAGGTGCCTTGGAGAAAAAGCTACCTGCTTCCAAAAGGTCACAGCTGAAAACAATTCTAGAGAGCGGTTCAACCATGCACACAGGGTGCTCATGCACCTGAATGAAAAATCCGGCAACTAACGATAATAGCAAGTTAGTGTTTCTCCTGGTTTCTATGTTTCCAATGACCCTTTACTAAGGTAAAGATGGAGTTCCTGAGTGCAAATAGGGAAGTACTAGACTACTACTGGCTAATAAAACCCCCCTACAGGTGGGTGAAACTCCCCTACAGGTATCTCAGAAGACAGGCTCCAGATCTGCTTTTGAAAGGTCACAAGCTTCGAATGCCTACGGCGCAGGTCTACTGTGCACTCTTGGGGTTGCCATGACTCACAATCCACTCAATGGCACCAAGGACAACAACCAGATGAAAAGCTTTCTTCACATTTTCATAGCAGAACATTGAGAAATTACACAGTACCAACACGGGATTTAAATGCCTCCAGTAGCAACTGCGCCAGTCTACGAGTTTAAAAAACAGTAATATGAGTTATATTATTATTTTACTTTTCAAGGAATATTTAGTATGTCTTTGGATGAGCTGACCCTGATATTGGCTGCTCAGCAGTTTTCACCCACCCTTTCTCCACACACTCCCATCTCCTGACACAGACTTCCAAGAAGCACCATTGTTAGCAGCTTCCCAAATCATTACACCCCACCAATTTTCCTGAAATTCAGCTTAACCTTCTGGTGTCACCTGATTTGATTCCCTACTTAAAAACCATGGTATTTTGGAGCTAGACTAGACAATAGCGATAATGAGTTTTATACCCTTAGTTCCCAAATACGAAAACGCGGACATAGAAGTAGCTATTCTGTGATCTGCTGGTGCAGTGCTTCTACATTGGGTTGCGATGTGCGAGGTCAGCAGTTCACAGCCACCAGCCAGCTCTGCAGGAGAAAGGAGCAGTCATAACCTGTCCTATAGGGTCCCTATGAGTCAGAGTCAGCATCAACCCCACAGCCGTGAGACGTGCTTCGGGCTCCTGGTCTCTGCTGGGTGGTGGACATGCATCCTGGGCCATGCCCACTTCAAGTGGCTGGAAAACAGTCCAATGCGTTTGTGGTCTATGTTCAGCAACCTACTCATGTAATTCCTCCAGAATCTGTTTCTCCCGGGGAGCATAACTTACCTGGCAGAAATTTAGTTCCTTTTCAAGACTTAGACTAGAGCCTTGTGGGAAACTAAAGACCGGGAAGAAAGTGTATGTGGACAAAGTCTCGACACTCATGATAAGGAATCTTGAAGGCCAAGACTCTGCTGGAGGAAGGCCTTTCCGTTTGTGAGATAGAGCTGACTCCCAGCCACATTCTCCGACTAAAAATCATCCCACAACATCACACTCCCCCGCCCTCCATAGGAGTGCTACTTGTAAGATGCTTCTTACAAGCACATGGCTGCCCGCTATGCAGTAGGAGGCTGTCGCTAAGAGTGATCAGGTTTTATTGTCTGTCCCACCCTAGGTGCACCCTACTCCCTTATGATACTGATCACAGATTGGTGCCCTGGAAAGAGCTCAGGGACATCCAAGGTTAAGCAGCCATCTTTACTTTAGTCCCTGCCCATCCTGCTATGTATGTGCTTACCAAAGAGCTCCAAGATTACATAAGCCTGTTGGAGAATACCTTCATGTTCTTTCTAGTTCCCAGCTTCTTGGAAAGATGAGCACCCTGCCTGGTCAGTCTCATTATTTTCCTCAGCAGCATAACCACTCCTCAGGACACTCTCAGCTGTGAGGCTGGACCTTACAGCACCTCTTTCCTTTCTTGACTCTTACAAATAAGAATAAAAACATTGTCTCCTTTTGTGTGCCTTCTGGAGAAATAGCAATAACAACAGCTAAGATTTATTGAGCACTTACCACATGCCAATAATTTTATATGTCTCACTTAATCCTATGACATGAGGACCCTTATTTATTCCTGGTTTAAAAATGAGGAAATACAAGTTTAGAGACATTAAGCAATTTTTAAAAAGTGGCAGAACTAAGATACCAGCTTGCACAGTGATGTGTCGCTTTGTATCATACCACACTCGTGGGGTAGCATCTGTAACATGTGAATGCACTTATATTTTCTTGTGTGTCTTTCTTTCCCATAGACTTTATGCCATTCAAGGAAAGGACTCAGATCTTGTCTTTATTTCTTCCCCCATACCTAGCAGTTTCTGGCACACAGTGAGTTCTCAATGCATATTTGCTGAATGAAGTAATACGTGAATTGTTCATTCTTAAAGTGGTTCTTAAGTGCAGCTCCCAAATGACTCATGCATAATGGTCATTTAGAAATGAGAGGGCTGTATTAGTTATTTATCTGCATGAAATATGGCTTTCCTACAGATTGACAGCAAAAATATCACACAATTAAAGAATCTCTATATTGTAGATGTTGTTGATTGCTGCTATGGGGTTGGCTCTCAGCTTACGGCGATCCTTTGTGTTAGAGTAGAACCACTCTGTAGT
>NW_022111373.1:36437512-36451455 GCF_000313985.2 Echinops telfairi | reverse complement strand
CTTTCTCCCCCCATCTTCCCCTTACCCTCCTGGTATGGCTACTCTCAATATTGGTCCCGAGGGGTTTATCTGTCCTGGATTCCCTGTGTTTCCAATTGTTATCTGTACCCAAGCACATGCTCTTGTCTAGGCAGATTTGTAAGGTAGAATTAGGGTCATGATAGTGGAGGAGAGAGGAAGCATTAAAGAACTAGAGGAAAGCTGTATGTTTCATCGGTGCTATACTACACCCTGGCTAGCCCGTCTCATCCCTGTGACCCTTCTGTAAGGGGATGTCCAATTGCCTACAGATGGGCTTTGGGTCTCCACTCCGTACTTCCACCCCCACCCCCCATTCACAATGACTTGATTTTTTTGTTCTGGGTCTTTGATGCCCGACATCCGATCCCATAGACACCTCATGATCACACACGCTGGTGCGCTTCTTCCATATGGACTTTGTTGCCTTCCAGCCAGATGGCTGTCTGTCTATATTGAAGCCTTTAAGACCCCAGTTGCTACAACCCTCAATAGTCAGGCACCATCAGCTTTCCTCACCACATCGCCTATGCACATTTGTCCTCAGTGATCATGTCAGGGAAGGTGAGCATCTCAGAATGCTGGATTATTAGAACAAAGTATCCTTGAGCTGAGGGAGTGCTTCAGTAGAGGTCCAATGTCCATCTGCTTTCTTAATACTAAACCTATAAATATATATACATAGATCTATTTCCCCATCATCACATATAAACATATCCACACAAGTACATGCCTATATCTAAACTTCTATAAATGCCCTTTGCCTCCTAGCTCTTTTCTCTACTTCCCCTACCCTCCTCCTGTCCCACCATCAGGCCCAGCCCTGACCTGGACTTCAGCAATTCCCCTCAGCCACATCAATCCTGATCAAGCCCCACCAGGCCTCCCACATCCCCCTCACCATTGGCACCAGGTCACTTGTTGTTCCCTTGTCCCTGGGCCTGTCAGCACCCACCTCCTTTCCCCCACCTCTCCCCTTCCCATGTCCCCCCTGGAACCATCGGGCCCACAGTTCTCTCCTCCGGACTGTCCATCCCACCCATCCTATCTACATAGACATGTAGAAATATTAATATGCACAAAAACAATACAGAGCAAAACAAAGCAACAAAAGAGAATAAAATAAAAACAACAATAACAAAAGAAAAGCCTATAAATAGTTCAAGGTCTACCTGTTGACCTCTAAGAGTGTTTTCCAGTCGCGTCTGATGGGTGCCACGGCCTGGCCCCACAGTGTATTCTTGGTGTTCCCTGAGAACTTCATTGCTCTGTTCTCCCTGCTGTTCTGCCACCCCCACCCCAGTGTTTCACCTTGGCATGGTGGGGTCGGATAGGGCACAATTCCCGCACTATGCCTCCAGTGTTGTCCCCTGTAGTGCCATGGGTCAGTGAGGGATGTTGTGTTCTGCAGTGGGACCAGCCCTCAGGTCCTCCCTGTGCCCCACCCTCCCCAGCCCCCATCCACCCATGTGTGTTCCAATCAGACATGTCCCTGAGCTGCAGCCCCCAGTGCTGTCCCCTGAAGTGAACTCCTCCAGGGGGAGGGGTGGCCATCCATGCAGTTGGGATTGGGGTCGGCGCCCCAGGCTTCTCTATTGGTTCCCTGCTTCATGCCTGTGTGTGGCATTCTCATCTTGGAGCACCGGTTTGATGTCTGGTCCCTCTTTCCCTGTGGAGATATAAACAACACCCTTCCCTTGGGTGGGTTAGTGCCTTGTTCCCCTGGATAGCCATATCTTTTTTTTATCTCCCCTCCTTTTTAGTTGGCTACCATATGTATCCCTGGGTTTAGTCTGGCCTCTGCCATACTACCTGGACCTCACTCCAGGAATGTATGTAGCCTTTTCCCTATGCCCCTTTTGCACTTTTAAACTTACCTCAGCAGACTCATGTTGTACTTGTCCTTTGGTGCTTGGCTTACTTTGCTTAGCATAAATTCCTCCAGTTCTTCCCATGCAGCAATGTGCTTCATGTGTTTCATTACTGCTTTTTAGGGTTGCATAGTACTCCGTTGTATGACTGTACCACCGTTTTTTAATCCATTTGTCAGTTGATGGAAATTTGGGTTGTTTCCAACTCCTTGAAATTGTGAACTGTGCTGCGATGAACATTGGAGCACAGATGTCTGGCTGTGGTTTGTTTCTTGCCTCTTCTGGGTATATGCCCAGTAGGGGGATTGCTGGGTCATATGGTAGCTCAATTTCCATCTGTTTTAGATATCGCCAGATTGATTTCCATAATGGCTGTCCATACCTACAGGTCCACCAGCAATGGATGAGAGTTCAGTCTCTCCACAGCCCCTCCAACACTTGTTACTTTCTGATTTTTTGAATTGGGCTATTTTTGAGGGTGTTAGGTGGTATCTCATAGTTGTTTTAATTTGCATTTCTCTTATGGCTAGAGATCGGGAACATTTTCTCATATGTTTATTGGCCATTTGGGACTTCCAGGATACTAACTGTTCCATGGAAGTGAGTTGGACTGAGCCCCCTGTGGACTAATTAGCTGTTATATTCCTTCGTGCTGTATAAACCTATATATATACATACACACATATATAACCATCAGGGTCCTGGTTTCGTTTCTCTAGAGAACCCTGCCTAACACGGGCCTTGCTCTCTCTTGCTCTCTTCTTGCTAAGGAAGAACAGAAGGGCATTAAGTCACACAAGCAACAGCAGAAGTCACACTAGAGAAGGGCTCCGGATAGTTGGATCCCAGAGCGGCTCTGTAGTTCCTCCACTTCTGATGAGACCTGACAAAGGGACACAATTGCAGGGCTATTTGTGTGTAAAATGAACAGGAGGACTAGAGAGCTGTCAAACACAGCCCTTTCCATTTCTGAGTAGGGACATGCTTCTGAATGCTCTCTCAGGTCTCTTAAGCTTAAACATCCTGGGATTCTAAAATTCACCAGGTGGTCCGTGGGCTGATCCAAAATGCTAGATATATAAAAAAAGTCTGTTATTTTGGACTCCCCCGAAGTGTCTATTTTCTAAATTACAGATTTGAAGCTGCATTGTAAGACTGAAAATGAAGATGTAAAAAAATGAAACCAAACGTGTGTTTCTTTCCCAGGGACAGGCCCACGAAGAGCCTGTGTAGTTAGTGGTGAGGTGGGCTGGATCTGTTCTTGTCAAGTGGTCTTCAGCTAGAAAAACCGGGAAGACACTGTGCTCCTGAACCCAGCTTGCACCCTTCTTGGTGGGGCTGTCTGTCAAGTAGAAGGATGGGGGCTCATTAAAGGTTTCTTCTGAGGCAAACAACCCACGATTCCATTAACTCTGAAGTCAATTAATGACGGCTCTTCACACCCCAAGTGGAAAAATGATTAGGTTGGAAGCCCCCATCGAGCTCTTGTGACCACTTGTTTTCATGACCTTTCCACTCCTTTTCTGGAATGAACTCGAGTTCTTCAAAGGCATTCAGGAATTTCTCTTACTTTGATCCTTGTCCTTACAGTTGTGTGTGTGTGTGTGTGTGTGTGTGTGTCTAGATGATTGTAAATTATTTGAGGTAATGTCATTGTTCATTTTGATCAGACTATAACTATGAATGATGAAACTCACACCTGTCTCTTACAACAAGAAAATAACAGATCACATACAGTTAAAATGTGACTTCCTTTAGAAATTCTATCCTTAATTTTAATAGTAAATAAATGGCTTGTTTGGCTTGGCATTTAAGTGAACCTTGATTTTCAGTTTTCATGATTTTCTTCTAAATACTCAAGAGATAAAATTAGTGTTTGAAATTAACCATGAATAGCTTTAATTAACGAAAGGAGCTATAGCATTTCTCAATGAGTTATGAAGTTAACAGCATATAAATTTCCCATAGATAGTTTTGTACAATTTGCATCAACTGTTCTTAATGTTATGAGTTTCCTTTCACTCTGTACCATCTTCCTTTAGAAACTTGCTATGTAGAGTGTGTTTATAATAACGCAAACTTTCCCCACAAGCTGCCTTCATTTGTATTTTTTCAATAAGTATTCTGACACTGGAAGTCCTTAGTGCTTGAATCTCCTCTTAGTAAATGCTAGCCAGGTACTTTGTCCCTGTTTTTGTGAATTAACAGAAACCTAGCGAAAACAGGCGGGAAATAAAGAGGCCGGTGTCTCCGAGTTGTTTGTCTCAAGACGGCCTCACGTTGGAGATTCTCCTTTGCAAAATGGCAGCCCGCGTTTCCCCTCCAGTTACTCTGCTGGAATGGAAAGTAATACACGTGTTGTTGACATCAATATTTCACTGTTTGTGTCTCAGACACCGGATTTACAAAGGCAATTCTGTATACCATGTGTTTCCATATGAAATTATCTGAGTTTCTTATTTGCCTTATGCTGCAAGATGGAATGATTTGGCATCTACTTTTCTCCCAAAGTGATACATGATGGTGCTGCCTTATTTTTTAGAAGAATGTATTTTCTTATTTCTAAGACATTGAGAAATATATTTCTTTTTCCCCCCCTCCTGGTATTTGTACCAGGAAGGAAGCAATTATCCATTTCTATTTCTTCTCTGTCACATTAGTTGCCAAGCTGATCCTCCTTGGGCTTCCAGTGAACATTTTTCTCAGAGTTATATATATTCAGCTAATGAGCGCTCTTCAAGAAGTCTTGTCTGTGTGCCATGTATTGGATTGTCACAAGGCAGTCAGTTGGCAAGAAGATTCAGCGAGGAAGGCCCTATAAACCTGGCTCCAGGATTTGCAACATTTATTGCTGGTTAGAAATAGAACTGGAGATGGACTCATTCTACCCTTGTCACCAGTATTGCATCAGGGATTTACAATATATGGAAGGAAACGTTTCCCGTCAGGGGCACCCTAGATCTCCAAATGCAGATCACATGTGTAATTACACTTCTGCTGTCTGTGTTGATATCTCTTAAGCAAATCTTGCATTTGTCTGACAGGATGTTTCTCCAATGAAAGCCTCCAGACTATGGCTTTAGAAAATCACCAAGTTACCATGGAACCTGGGAGTGAAAGGCTGAAGGGTAGCAAAGGTTGGAAAAGGGAAAGTATTTCCCCTTGCAAAAAGGAGAGAGATAACTGGCCTGACTTTCTGATCAGCTTCACTTTTGAGAAAATCATGAAGATTCTCCAGGAAGTTAGACAAAAGACTCCAGACGGAGCCTAGGGGTGAGACAGAAGTTCAACAGACTTCTCCCGAGTAGGAGATAGGAATAAGAAACATTTCTAAAGCGGAAGAACTCAGGACTAACTTATAGCTTCATCTTACCTACTTTGGACATATTGTCAGGAGAGACCAGTCCCGGGAGAAGGCCATCATCCTGGGTAAAGTGGAGGGGCAGCAAAAGAGAGAGGGGCCCCCAACAAGGCGGACCGACCCCGTGGCTGCGATGCTGGGCTCGGCACAGGAGCACTTCATTGTGAGGCTGCCGAGGACCGGGCAGAGTTTCGTTCGGTTGTGCACAGGGTCCTTCTGAGTCGCAACTGACTCGGTGGCACCGAACACAACCACCACAGCGTCCATGGAGTGTTTCTTCCACGTGGGGCCCTGGTTAGTACCAGCCACGTGCACCTCCTCACTTGGTTCTGTTGCTCGGCCCTCGCGGCTTTAGTAGGCAGACAGTGCTCTGGCGGTTTGTCTAGGACAAAGCCTCCCACATTCCGACGATGTGACTCGATTGAGAAGTGTCAATCCTTCCCCCAAATGAGAGGAAGGAACACCTGGCCCCGCTAACGCAAACCTCTCCTCTGGTCACCGTGACTGTCCTAGGATGTGTGACCGAGGCGAAGCCAATCAAAGCGCTTTCTCCGGATTTTCCGAACGCGGGTGGTAGCGCAGAACGTTCGTGTTTAGCCAGAGAGCTCCCGGGGTTTCGCTCTAACGCTGAAGAGCCAGGGTGGTTCGCAGGCAGCGCACTAGGCTCAACCCAAAGGTCAGGAAGGCTCCCTGGGAGACAGCTTGACCAGCAGCCTGGGTTTGCGGGCACAGATGGGAAGTCTTCAAAGCTCTCAGGAGCACTTTTCTCCTGTCGTAGAGGGCCACTAGCAGTTGAGATTGATTCAGTGGCAACGGGCTAAGTCTAAATTTGGTCATTACCAGAGCTTTGTGGGGACATTTTGCTTGGAATTTTAATGCTGACATAGGAAGTTGGTGGGGAAATTCCATGACCATTTAATTCCATTTTCCATGAACTTTTTAAGCTCCCACACACAGGGAAAACAAAACAACAGGGAAGAAACATGGAGAGAGAGAAACTAGATTGTTCCCTTGGCCCTGGAATACTGTATCCAATCATCTTTGGACAGATCTCAGTTTTTTTCATGGTGTGTTTTGTGAATCAACACATCACTACAGATGGGACTATACATCTGCACCTTACAAATGAGAGTCTTGAATATTCGTTAAAAAGATGGTTATGTTGACAATCCTAAGAAGGATTTAGACAAAGAATTGGAGGGAAAATATGGGTTTTGGAAAGTTGGAGAGAGGGATGTAGAACATTACATTCCTAAGACAGGGCCCCAGGAAACCACTAAGTCTTCAGGTACAGGTAAAGGAGGCAAGGACTGAGCCACAAACTATGGTAAGATTAATGGATCGTCAGTTAGACACTCTATCTGTCTAGACTTAGTCAGGATAATGAATGTTTTATCAGGGAATTGATAGATTACCTTAGTGCAAATGCTCAGGATTATTTTCTGAATCTTGATCTGAGATGAAAAGTTTAAGGAGTCACGCCCCTCAAAGGGCATTTGCATTTAGCTCATTTGGGTCCCAAAGAGTGTGCAATACTGCTTGACTTTCTGGGGGAGACCATAAAAATAGAATGTTACAAAGGTGAAACTATAAAACAATGTACTAAGTCCTTGTTGTACAGATCTACTGAAGGCAAATAACTGAACATTCAATGAAAAGTCACACTCAGTGCCATCCGGTTGATTTTGACTCATAGTGACCCTGGAGGGCATCATAGAATTCGCCTATAGGATTTCCAAGGTTGTAAACTGTACAGAAGCAGACACTCTCCCACAAAGCGGCTGGGAGGTTCAAACCACAAACCCTTGGGTTAGCAGTCACATGCTTTAAAGCACTGTGCCACCAGGGTTCCTCAGTGGGAAAACCCACAAAACTGAACTCCCTGCTATCCAGTTCATTTAGGATCACAGCGACCCTCTAGGACAGGGTAGAACTGCTCCTGTGGGTTCCCACGACTGTAACTCTATCCGCTTCATCTTTCTCCTGAGGAATGGCAGGTGATTTCAAACTGCCGAACTTGTGGATCACAGCCCAATGCATAACCAGAACGCCACCAGAGCTCCCTAATAAAAAATAAATAACTAAATAACTGAACCCCAAACTCTAACTTAAGGAAAGAAGAAGGAGTTACTGGCTCATATACTTCATGCCAGGGGTTTCAGATAGGGTTTGATTGGGGTTACATACCTTTCTCAGTAAATCTCCAGGCTTTTCGAACACTACCAGACTCTGATGGCACTGTCAGGTAAGCTTTGGACTGCTACCTACAAGGTCAGTGGTTCAAACCTACCAGCTGCTTTGGAGGAGAAAGATGAAGTTATCTGTTCTGATAAAGATTTGCAGTCTCAGAAACCCTAAACTGGGTTGTTATGAGTCAGAAGTAACTCTGTGACTGTGGGTTTAACCAGACGCCACATGATCAGATTTCTCAGGGAGACTTCTCTCAGAAAAACATATGCTTTGTTCTTTTCGTTGTTGTTTTATTATCACCTTTAAGTTTGCCCTTTTGTGTGTGTTTTGTTTTATGTTCTAACATGCCACAAGACATTCTAACCTGCTGGTTTGTTTTTTTAACACCACATGTTTGAGTCCTATAGTCTCAGTGAGCCCTGGTGGCTCTGTTGGGTAAGCAATTGGAAAGCTGGTAGTTTAAACCCATCAACTGATCTGTGCAAGAAAGATGAAACTGTCTGCTCCGGTGAAGATTTACAGCTGAGGCGGGGAATGTCCAGCCCGTGAGTGTATCACTCACTCATTGCCATCAAGTAGAGGCTGCCTCATAGCGACCCTTTAGGACAGGGTAGACCCGCCCCTGTGAATTTCCAAGACTGTGTCTGTTAATGACACAAGAAAGCCCCAACTTTCTCCTGAAGAGCATCTGGTGGTTTGGAACTACTGACCTTTCAGATGGTAAACATTATGCCACCAGAGCTCCTCACAAGCTGTATACGACCCTCCAAATCATCAAGACCAGCTAACATCACATGCTTCACTAAGAGAAGCAGTTCCAGCCATCATATTTGGGGTGAGTTAATTAAATGTTTGCCCAAATATAGCAGGCTTGCTTTAAAGTTGATTATTTTGTCTGGCCTTCAAATCATATTGTAAACATTCAAAGGACCCTTGACAGAAAACAGGTTCCTCATCCCTGATTTCCAGCCTCAGAAGCCCTCCCTGGTTTCTATATAGGGTTACTATGAGTTGCATAGACTCAATGGCCATGGGTTTGGTTGGGTTATTTTGGTTATAGCCTCAGTAGATACATAGTCTCAATCCCAATATTGCACCAACTATTTTGCTATCACTGGATGAGTTGCATTTTCTAGACTCATGCAAAGGTGTGTTCATGGCTTTTGACCACTGTGCAGCTCTCACATTTTATAGTCGATTGCTTTTGACATCTTATTTAATCCTGTGAACAAATTTTGGGTCCACTAGGGTGTGTTGGGTTGGAAGTAGCAGCATGAGCTGACTGACTGAAACATCAAAAGTGGTTTATGGCAGCAAGGTGGTAGATACGCATCAAGCATGGTTTGACCAGGGCTCTGGCTCTACTTCTCCCTGCACTTGGCTCAGCCCTCAGCTTTCTGTTGGTTTGGTCTGCAGTCTGGGCATCCTCCTGGAGTGAGATGGCTGCCAGTGGCGAAGGGGGCTACATGTTTTCTTGTTCATAAATAATAATTCATTTCACTCTGAATTTCACAGTTTTCCTATCACATTAGTAGAGAGACAGGTGTTAAAAGTGCAAATAAGCTCTTGTTCAAAACTAAGTTGTAGTTAATAGTTCTCATCACATTCCCATGTAGTCATAACATGTACTCCTGACAAAATGTAATCATCTTCCAATACAAAGAGATAGAACAATCTCAGTCCACTTGTCCTTTTTAAATTTGTTCTATGCCTACCCCCACCCCTGAACCCCAAGTAGTTCACAGCATGCAGACTTATCTCTTAACAGACTTTGAAACCAATTTCCCTCTTCTTGGTCTCAAGTGGAACACTTCTCTTCTTTTGCCAATTGACGTCGAAGAGCCAGGGGATGCATAATTGTTAGTAAGTGTGAG
Source organism: Echinops telfairi (assembly GCF_000313985.2). Lineage (NCBI taxonomy): Eukaryota > Metazoa > Chordata > Mammalia > Afrosoricida > Tenrecidae > Echinops > Echinops telfairi. The sequence goes on along the minus strand of NW_022111373.1, from coordinate 36,442,141 downwards.
AAAATGGTGGTCTTGCTTTAGGACCCATTTTCTGTCCTGAAGTGCTTGTAGAAAGTCATCATTTCAAGGAGAAACAACTCTGAGGATGACATTGCCACCCACCTTACACATACACCCTGCAATTTAGAGACCTAGTTGCAATGAGGATGTCTGCTCTGTCACTGCTACGCGGGCTCTAGAAAGGGTCCCTGGACAGTTGCACTCAGGACAGTGGTAGTTAAAGGTATAGTACTTGTTACGTTAGCCCTTCTTTTGCTAAGGCAAATTGACCCAATGACAGTGAGAATTGGTAAGCATGTTAGAGTTTTAAAGTAGAATTCAAATCATTTCCTTAAGAATTAATTTAAGTAGTGAAGTAGTTCATGTGAAAACACTGGGTTTATTTAAAATGTATGCAACTCAAAAGGAAATAAAACAGATTGTGAGGGATATGTAGTTTTTTTTAGACAGGGTTCTTGAGAGAAACAAAACCAGGACACTTATGATAAAACATATTTAAACAGCAAGAGAAACTATAACAGCTAATTGGGCCACACAGCAGTACAAAGAGTTCAGTTCAACTCACTTTCGTGGAACAATTAATATATTGGATGTTCTTCAACTCGCGTAGGTTGCCAGTTCAAGGTCAAGGAAGCAGAAAGTGGAATCTTCCCTCAGGCTAGACAGGCGGAGTCTGCCTGAAGACAGCAGACAGCCGGTCAGCAACAGCTTGGCAAGGCAGGCCCCATGGGATCTTGCACCCAAGCACTGCAAGGGGACAGGATCCACCAGCCTCAAGCTCAAGCGATGCATGCACCAGCAGCATGGCGAAGCAAGTCTCGAAGGAGCCTCAAGATCTAGTGCACGGTCCACGTGGCTGGACCCACAGGTAGTGCAGCATACTAACTCAAGCAGTGGCACACTGGTCCAATCACAAGGGAAGGAGAGGAAGATCATATGTCAGCTGTCTTTATTTATCCAGTTCACCCTCCAATCAAGCTGCAACTGGATTAAACTCTTCCCACATGTTTCTAATGGCCTATCACATGTAGTCAAAGCAGCACCTGGAAATCTCTCCAGGCAGGCATCCAGTCTTGGCGAGTGTGCAACGAGCAGGGATGACCTGAAAAATGTCAAGGGAGATTTCCACTCCCTCTCTAAAAAAGCCATGGATATTTTCAAAAGAGCCAGAGCAGAAAGAGGGAAATTTGGAAAATATCATATAAATAACTGAGATGGCATAGTAAGCCATGGTCATTAGATTTGGTGGCTGAAGTACATAATACTCGCCTCAACCATCCTTTGGGACCATACATGGAACTGTGTCTTAAAATCCAGTCTTTTCCCCTCATGATGCCTTTTATGATTGAGATGTCACAACTAAGCACAGAGTACATGGTGACAAAACATCAGTTGTGACAACAGATTGAAGACTAAGCCATCTGCTGCTGGGTTGGATACAGCTGTCAGTTCTGTTGGCTCACAACCAGTCTAAATTGCTCAAGGCTTCTGGGGCAAGCAGGACATCTAGGGTTTCTCAGAATTTCTTACACAGGCAGCTATCTTGTTTCCCAAGCTGCTCAAATGTCCAGCCATCCCACCCATGTGACAAATAAAAAGGAAATCTCTGGCTGTTCCCAGCCTTCTTTATTGGGGCACCATGATGAAGTGAACTCAAAGGACCAAGTATTCAAATGAAGAACAGTGATTAGATTAGCAATATGCACCAAAACAGGTGGATGCCAATTTTTCACTTTATTGCTCTGTTTGTAATCTTTTCTACCCAGACTATCTCCCTCCCTCCGTAACCTGTTTTGTATTCTGCTGGTTGATCTAGCTCTTCTTCCCCAAAGAGAGAAAGCTAAATTGTTTTTAGATAAAAATGTCATCTGCCTCCCTCAAAATGGGAAATTCAATCATACAAATGACTGGACAAATGATCGTGGAGGCTGGTCCTCCATTTCCAATGTGGTGTCCCTTAGAAGGAGATGTTCTTCAGCAGCTGTTGTGCATTATTAGAAAGACTGGAAGCCCATCCCACCAATCATACCAGAGGACACCCAAAGCTCCCTCCCTCGAACAAATTACTTTAGGCTGTAAAATCTTAATTGTCAACAGCCACAAAGACAGCAGCCTGTGGTTGGGAAATCTGATGCACCATGCTTGGAGTATAGGCCAGAGACAGATGATGGGAATGGATGCTCCCAGTGCCAGCACTGACTGGCTGTGTGGTCTGGGCACAAATGGGTACATCTCCCAACTGTGAGATCTTCTGTGAGGGTAAGGCATAAGGACCTGAGAGTGATAAGTAAGGAAGAGTCCACAAAACTTAAGTGCTTGCCAGCTTAGCCTCAATCAAATCTCCTAGTTCCTTATGTCAAGAGGATGTCTTCCAGTGATTACTAACCTTCTCTTTTTGATTTTTTTCTCTTTAAAGTAAATTCAAACCATGTTTTTAAGAACAACTTTCGTTTATTAAATACCTATATGGTACAGCCTTATGATTGGGGGAAATGGAAAAATTATTGGAGACACCTGCCAGAGGATAATTTAATGGTAAATATACAACACATTTATTTTAATGTGCAAAGGTAATTATTACCCCCCAAAGAAGGGAAGCAATAAATTAAAGTATATTAGCTTTGTCATTTGGCAACTGAGTTAGTTAATTGTGCCAGCCTGGCTGATAATCACATGTGGGGCTAATTGAAAGGTGGAGGGATAAATGGGTGGTGAGCCTCGCCTTTCTAGTTCTCGGGTCTCTTTGTTTTGTGATGGTCGCACCAGGGTGCAGCTGCCTTAGCAGTTCCCTGCTTCAGCTTGCAAGATTGACTTCCTACAAGACATCCCCAAGGAGAAGCTACATGGACCTATCCCGATGCAGCCCTGGGTGCTGGAGCAGCCGTGTGGAGACCCCTGCTAGTGCTGAGATGCTTGTTCGTTCACTGACTCAGCTTTCCTCCTGTGGTTGGCATCATTGCCTCTTTTTTGTGGTGTGGGAGTTTTTGTGGTGTTGTTGGGTTAATGGGTTAATGTTGGGCTTGTGGTCTTGGGCAGCATTGGGTTGGGATGTTTTCCATGATGCACATTTTCTTTACATAAAACTCTCTCTTATACATGAGTTGCTGTGGATTTGTTTCTCCAAAGTACCAAGACTAATACAACAACCAACCCCAAAGATGGTAAATGGAAGAGAAACAAAGATTCACTGTCTATTTGGGACCAGGATATTTCAAACCTCTGGCTGGGGAGGCATTGTTGATGGTATTGGTTGACCCCATTGGCTGAGTTTGGCCCATCTGGGTGAAGTACCTGGGTGTGTCCAAGATACTGGTTTTACCTGGGCTTAGGGAGCTTGTGTCGGTGCATGCTCAGTTTGGGGTCTTCACAGCTGTCTAATGGTTGCTTGATGTCCTTCCCACCTCCTTTATGGGGGCCTTTGTGGCATGGGAGTGACACCCCTTCCCTGTTTCTAAGCTAGCTACCTAACAGGTGTTCTTCTTAACAGTGCTAGTTCATGGGAACCAATATGTAATTCTTTCCTGCCAAAAAATTCAACTTTCTAAAACACAAACATTAACAACAAAAACAAAAATAACAGAGAGAAAATACTTCAGAGTACCTCTATGTGTTTCCTAGGTGAGCTGGAAAGAAATCATTAGTGTTAGACCTCATTGTAAACTGAGGATCTCTGAAGAAAAGTGAATGGTGAGGAGGCTGGCTTGGCCACCGCCCAAATTATTGCTTAGGGTCTAAAGGTTTGTGCTGAGGGGGTATAGGTTTTAGAGGGCCAAGAGAAAAGACCAAGTCAGCTTGCACTGTACTGCTCTTGAAGAGTCAGAGTTAGGACTGAAATGGAAAGTGGGTAGCCAAGAGGTTAGTGTCTATAAGAAGCAGAGATCTGAACAAGATAAGGACTGGAACCAGAGTGAAGACAATGACCATGAACAGGCTTGAAGTATCTATAATCTTTTCAAGTTGGGACGGCTCCTATTTTAAAGTATAATAGTTGGGTGGGTATGTGATAGAGTAAACAAGTACCTAGGATGGAGACTCAAAACAATTCTCAACACAATCTATGTGACATTTTTGTTTTTGGTTACCTGTATATTTTCCATTAATTGTCCACAATACCAGCATCTCCCCCTTTCTGGGAAGACAATCCCTTTTGAGCTTCTTCCTGATAGTCTGCATCCCCAACCCACCAGTTCATACACCAAACTCATGCCACCCTTGATCCCAACTCAGACATGCAGTTGTTTATGCCCAACAAAGTGTCTGCATTTGATTTCATATTTTGGCTTTTACAAAAAATGTCTTTTCTCACTGTTTAAGAGGCTAGAAGCCCAAATTCAGGATGGTGCTTCTACAGAGAGGCGTTCTCTTTGTCCACTCTAGAGGGCGATGCTGGTCTCTGCACCATCTGTTGCTGGTTGCTAGGGGGAGCTGCATGTGTCTTCACCTATGTTTTACCCCCGCTCTCATTGGCTCACTTGTTTAGTGTCGTTTATATTACCTTATTAACAAACAAACAAACAAATACCTTTTTTCAAATGACTGGTGGTATTGCACTTCTAGCTTGCATCTTCTCTTCGCTGCCATCTCCTGCCATATTTGCCATGACTTGCACTGTTCCAAGTGTGACTTGCA
>NW_022111373.1:36435541-36437412 GCF_000313985.2 Echinops telfairi | reverse complement strand
GTAAGACATGACAAAATAATAATAATTTATAAATTATCAAGGACTTGTGATGGAGGGGTGACAGGATGGGAGGGGGGAAATGAGGACCTGATACCAAGGGCTCAAGTAGAAAGAAAATGCTATGAGAATGATGATGGCAACAAATGTACAAATGTGTTTGACACCATGGATGTATATATGGATTGTGATAAGATTGTACAAGCCCCCAATAAAATGATTTTAAATTTATAAAAAAAAAAATATATATATGCAAAAAAATTGTGTCTGTGAATGCATAGCACTATTACCTGTAATGTAAAAATAGAGGAACTCTGTTATAATAATCTCCTGTCAACCTGAGGGAAGGGGTGGAGTCAAGCCTGTCAATCAGGTCATAGCCAATGAGGCCTCGGTGTGGACATGGCCTTCTCCTGAGGATTCTGGGAGCTCCTGTCTTCCTCCCTGGAGGTGGGTCACATACTTTGCCTGCGAGACATCACTGTTGACAAGCCACATGGAACTATGTGGAGCTGATGGAGCCAAATGCCTGGAGCTGAAGGAGCCATTTGGAGATCTACGCCAGTGCTGAGATGCTACCAGCACCACTGGATCCACAAAACTTTCCACCCACTGGCCTGTGATCTTCCTGCATTCAGCGTCATTGCATGTATTACATGAGCCTGAAGAGGAATTTATAGACTGGTATCAGACATATGGGCTAATATTGGACTTATGGACTTGCTCTGGTCTGGGCTGGGATGTTTTCTTAATGTATAATTAATCTTTGATATAAAGCTCTTTCTTATACACATATGAGTGTCTATGAATTTGTTTCTCTAGTCAACCCGGACTAACACAAGCTCCAAACATCAGGATGCATAGAACCCGCTAGCTGGGAGCCCAGTGGGAGCCTGTCTTCTTATACACGTTTCCCTGTTAGTATTATACAAAGAGCCTGGCACAGAGAGGGTCCTCCTGGAAAGCAGCTTAGCAATAACGATGTGGGGACACTGTGATTCTACCTTGAATACTAAAGCACTGAAGAATTCAGCACCATTGGGTGTGCTGTTGTGTTTCAAATAAACTGGATGCAAGTATCAAGCTAGAAATCAGCAATTTGATCGTTAAACCTAAAAATGGGCTTGGGTTTGGATGGGCAGCTTTCCTTCCTTAAAGAGGAGCAGAAATGCCCGAGGCTATTTTGGCTTGGCCAACACACTTGCACTCTAACAAGAAGAAAAAAAATGTCTCTTCAAATAATTGTCCCTGGAAGGGACACCACAGGAGCAAGCAAAAGTCTGCCAAGCCCTCTATTACCTCTGCACACTTCTTCAGAGAATCAGTGAGAGGGGCCGTACCTCTGGGATCAGCAACCAGGTCAGTTTCAGTAACCTTGGTACAAACTTTAAATCCCCTTTGGGGCAGAAACCCAAAGGCAGTATTGTTTGATGATCTCAAATCAATACAGTGCCAGTCAGATTCTAAGTTTTCTTTAAGCTGAAAGATGCTGGAGAACAGGTTGCTAAGCATACTGAGTTCCAAAACCCTCCTGAGGGTTCTTCATTACATCATCACACATTCCCTTAGCAACTTGGTGGCTGGGACGGCAAAACAAGTCTTTCCCAATGTAATGCTCTATGCTGAGAGCCTCTGACTTGGTATTTGTTGTATTTCCAAATTTTTAGGGTCTCTTTTATTTTAGGGTCTCTTATGATTTGAAAATGGGAATGCACAGCTGCAATTTGGCAATCAGAGTGAGGAGGTGATCATTTACATTCTAACAAAGAAATTTCCTAGTCAAGGTCACTTAATAAATCAAATAGATGTCATTTCATAAACACCCCCAAACAACTGTGCTCCATTACAGAAATGGGAAGCAGTGTTGTTAATGG
>NW_022111373.1:36430093-36435273 GCF_000313985.2 Echinops telfairi | reverse complement strand
AGTCCTGCCAGCGGTTTCGCAAGGATACCGTGGAACGTCTTGATTTTTAGGGACTTGCAATCCCCGGAAAAGAAAGCAGGTTGAATACTCATTTGTCTGTCTTGCAGAGACAGCCCTGGCAGGTTACAGAGCCCCAGGGAGGCTGTGAAAATGCAGAGGAAAGACAGTGAAGATGAGCTGGCCGTGCGCATACAGAACGAGGCTGCAGGATGAGCAGCTCAGAAGAGGAGGAGCAAGCAGCCACGACCTGCATAATCAGTGATAACGCTGAGATATGACGCTGCTCGGGCGTGCTTTCAACATGGGTGCTAAGAGTGAAGGGATGGGCTCTGCAATATATTGATTGGAGTTCCAGAGATGTCTCATTTTAGCAAGTTCGATGAGAACTCTGACTTCTCTCTGTGTTCTCCCTTTATTATTCGCCTGAGTATTCTGTGGTAAAGAAGCCCCAGTAGCACAGTGGGTCACATGTTGGGCTGCAAACCACAAGGTTAGTAGTTCAAAACCAGCAGCCTCTCTGCTGGAGGACATAAGAAGTTTTCTACACTGGTAAAGAGTTAGAGTCCCAGAAACCCAAAGGAGCAGTTCTACTCTGTCTTACAGGGTCGCAATGACTCAGAATTGACTTGATGGTGGTGAGATCCTATGGTATGAAATTATTAAGGTCAGAGTGGAATATTAAGGTCTGGATTAATATGAATTGTTAGAAATTTACATGAATAATTGTCTATTTGGGGGATGGTTATATTTTAACTGAGCAAGTCTAAATGCTCCTTGAACTCTGCCAATTCTCCCCTATAGTAAAATGTATCCAAATTGTTCACCAGTTATATCATCTAGTGCAGAAGAGTAGGTAAGAGAAAGGACCTATATCTTTAAGAATAAAATAAAAGTTTATGAATAATTCATTTAAAGTTTTTGAATTTGACCAGTAAATTCAGAAATTTAAATGTTGTTGTTAGATGCCATCTAACTGGTTCGAACTCATAGCAATCGTACAAGGGGGGGGTGCTTCCCCAAAACCCAGAATTGCACTGGGAAAGTAAAGCTTTCTTAATACACATGTTTCCTGCTAGGCAAGCATCGAGCAACTCACTCTGAGTTAGTGTACCCATGGCATCGCCTGGGGAGATTCCCTCTGGTTACAGTGAATTTTTTTGTAAAAGCAATTTCGCTCAAATCTTCTTTTTCGTGATGGCTGATTTAAGAGAATAGCATGCGGCTGTGAAATTTTGTTTCCTGCTCAGTAAAAATGCCACAAAATTGTCATGTTGAACACAGCTTATGGGGGAAAGCCCAAGTGTACAAGTAGTTCTTTTGTTCCAAAAAAGGTGAAATGTTTTTTGATGACAAACCTTGTTCAGGACATCCGGCAACTTCCCAAACAGAAGAAATTGTCCACTCATAGAACATTTGGAGTTTGTTCCACCAGGTCCGACTGTTAATAAAGCTTTCTATTCAGAGGTTCTGAAAATAACAGTGTGTGACAAAAAGGCCTGATTTGTGGCAGACTGGAGACTGGCTTTGCCACCACGACAATACACCTGCTTATGCAGCCTCTCAGTGCACCCATTTTTGACAAAAAATCACATGCCTTTCTTGCCCCAAGCACCTTACTCACATGACCTCACTATACAACTTCTTTTTGTTTCCATGAATGCAGAGGGAAATGAAAATACAGTGATTTGAAAATGTAGAACAAGTGAAAAAAAATTGAGGGAGGTGCTGTCAGCGATTCAAACAGAAGAGTTTGGAAAATGTTTCCAAGAATGAAATTGCAGATTGGACAAATGTATTAAGTGTAATGGAGAGTACTTTGAAGGTGATAAGATCATTTTGTAAAAAAATTAAAATAAGTAGCTTTGAGAAAAAATCCGTTTTGGGGAGGTACCCCCTCACATGTTCAAAAGAACATGGTACCACCCATTCCTGCGCCATCCTCACAATTGTTCCTATGTTTGAGCCCATGCTGAGCCCATGTTTGAGCTACGATGGCAATCCATCTGGTCAAGGGCCTTCCTCTTTTTGCTGTCCCTCTGCCAAGTGGGATGTCCTTTTCCAGGGACTGGTCCCTCCTGATAACGTGTGTAATGTGCATTGCTTCTAATAAGCATTCTGGTTGTACTTGTTCCCAGATAGATTTGTTGGCATAGATTTTGCTTCAGTCTTTCTTACTCAATGTCCAATTTTCATGTGCATATGATGAAATTCAAAATACCCGAGCTTGGGTCAGGGACCTCAGTCCTCAAAATAACATCCTTGCTTTTCAACATTTTAAAGAGGTCTTGTGCATCAGATTTACCCAGTGAAATGCATTCTTTGCTCTCTTGACTGATGCTTCCAGGAGCATTGATTGTGGATCCAATCAAAACAAAATCCTTGACCACTTCAATTTTGTCTCCATTTATCATGTCACCGTGTATTGGATCAATTGTGAGGATTTTGGTTTTCTTCACATTGAATTGTAATTTCAAATTGCAGACCTTGTGGCTAGCTGCCAATGAGTACCCCACTATGCCACAGTGCTCCTTGAGACGGGTATAAAAATGCAAAAAAGTCAAACAGAGAGAAGGGAATGATGAACAAGAACCAAATTGGTGGACTTATCCCAAACCAAGCGCTATTATAAACATTTAATAATTTTGGCCTTATGATACTGGGTCAAGAATAGATAAATAATCCAATATAATAGAAGACAGTACAGGAATATACCTAAAGATATATGGCTACCTGGTTAAGAATAAAGGTGAGTCTGAAATTCAGTGGAGGAAAGAACATAGAGTCCATTTGTGCAATTATTGGTGCTGTTAAGGCTTATCACTTGGTTAAATTACTAATGGGCAGATTTCTGCTTTGTAAAATTACCTGATTCCTTTTTTGATTACCTTGAACGTGAAACTTTGCCTATCCGATTCCCTATTTTTTACTCAACAGTTCTAACATGTATTGATTCATCTTGCCTGAATCAATGATTTAAAATGGTGATTTTGTACTTCTATTATTCATCGACACAATGGCTGCCAGCCATGGGCTCAGGCAGAGGAATGATTGTGAGGATGGTGCAGAACCGGGCAGGGTTTCCTTCTGTTGTGCATCGGGTCGCTAAGGGATGGAAGAGACTCGATGGCACCTAACAACAACAAACAACAACATCACTCTTTATCTATAAATGAGTTGACTTGCCATGGCCTTTAAAAAAAAAATGTATCCTGTGAACTGAAGTTAAAAGTATGAGTATAATTTATATGTAGCAAATGTATATAGGGGTACAGTACCATCCGTTTTCATATACACATACTATTATGTAACTATCATTACAATCAAGACACAGATGAGCCCATCACTCCTCTTAAATTCTCTTGTACCACTTTGTAGGCAATTACTTCCCACCCTCTGTCCTCAGTAAATATCCATCAGTTTCTGACTCTAGTTTTAACTCTTCCACGTGTAATATAAATAAAATAGTATAATATGTAGCCTCTCCAGCCTGATGGCTTTCATTCAGCATTATACACTTGAGCTCTATATCTTTTATGCATGTTTCAGTAATTCACTCCCTTTCATTGCTGAATAGTATTCCATGGTGTGGATTTGAGAAGGTTGTCTCTCCATTTGCCAGTTGGAGAATATTGGGCCTTTTACTAGTTTTTGGTGATTATAAATTAAGTGTATGCATACAGACTAGTGTGTGAAAAAAAAAATTTCCTTTGGCTGATTCCTAAGAGTGGGATTGCTGGCTACCATCGTCTTCTAATGTTGCTGTAATAGAAATACTGCAAGTGGGTGTCTTTACAGAAGAAAGATATACTTTCTCACAATTCTGCAGAAGGAAAGTCAAAATCAAAGTCTTGGCCATATTGATTTCTTCCTCCAGATAGTCCTAGGCATTCCTTGTTTGTTTGGGGGTGAGTTTTTTTTTTTTTTTTTGTTGTAGACAGTCCTCGCATAGTATCTATCTCCCTCTTCCACGCACGTGTACTTCTCTCTATATCCAATCTGCTCTTTTTATAACCCCAAAGTGACTAGATTTAGATCCCATCCTACTCAGGCATGATCAGTCTAATATAAAACAGATAGCCCTATTTTGAAACTGGATTATATCCACAAACATAGGGGTTAGATTTCTCAACACTTATTTGGAGGATCCAATTTAATTCATACATATTTAACTTTATAAGAAACTACCAAACTCTTTCCCAACATGACTGTGCCATTTTGCATTCCACTGGTAATATCTAGTTCTAGTTGCTCCACGTGAGCTAGTACTTAATATTGGAAGGATTTGTCTTTGTATTTAGACATGATGTATTAGCCTTTTAAATATATTTCTACTTTTGATTTAACATTTTGTTGAGGATTGTTGAGGTTATGTTCATGTAGTTATTTGCAGATTTTTTTTTGTTCTTGTATTGGTCTAATTTTGGTATGTGATAAAGCTGGTCTCCTAATATATACAGGGATGTGTTTGTTTAGAACTGGTATTACTTCTACCTTAGATGGGTGGAATTGTCTAGGGAAATTTTTTGGCCCTCAACTCTTCTTTGCTGGCAGGTTTTAAACCATGAACTCAATGTAAAAATAGACATAGGACTATTCACCCAGATGACTGATTTCTTATGGAAGGACTGTTGATAGTTTGTGTTTGAATAAATATATCCCAGTATATGTTTTCAAAGTTATGGTTATGAAGATATTCGTAATATTTTATCATATGTAAAATAGAATTGTTCCCTAAGAGTTCCAAGGCTTTAATCTTTACAGAAGCATATTGCCACATCCTTTTCCCACGGAGTAGATACTGGACTCAAGCTACCTACCTTTTGGTTCACAGCCAAGTTCTTAAGTACTGCATCACCAGAGTGACTCAACACCCACAGAAGTAGCACTTGAGAAATCAAATAATATATTTCATTGAGAAAATTTCTACGAAACATTTCTTTTAAGTGTCTAAAAGCAAAGAAGCCACTTTGAGTTCTGACTTAACCAACGGTATTTTCATGGGGCTTATCTGCGTGCAAAAGCTAGATGATGATAGGGGAGGGGGGAGGGAGGGGGGAAATGAGCAAATGATATTGAGGGCTAAAGTGGAGGGCAAATGTTTTGAGATTGATGAGGGCAACAGGTGTACATATGTGCTTGACTCAATGGATGTATGCATGGACTGTGATAAGAATTGTATG
>NW_022111373.1:36405779-36429082 GCF_000313985.2 Echinops telfairi | reverse complement strand
GACCCTATGTACACTGGAGCCAAATACTACCTGGTCCTGCACATCTATTCAATTGTTCTTATGTTTGAGCTCATTGTTGGCAGCCACTGAATCAGTCATCTTGTCCAGGGCCTTGCTCTTTTTCTGCTTCTCTACCTTACCAAGCATGCTGTCCTTTTCCAGGGACTAGTCGCTCCTGGAAACATGTCCAAAGTATGTGAGATGAACTCTCACCAACTTTGCCTCTAAAGAGCATTTTGACTGTAGTTCTTCCAAGTACATGTGGTCTCTATGAATTGGAAACATCTTAAGCATGCATAACAACAATAGCAAAGTCTACATGTCTGTAGGGAATGTAATTATGCCCTCTCACTCATTCCAAATATTCTAATTTAGTTTTTTCCCTTTTATCTTATCTAGTTAGGCTAAAGAGCTTATCACCTTTATTGATCTAGTTAGATAAAGAGCTTATCACCTTTATTGATCTTTTCAAGAATCAGCTCTTGACTTTATTGATTTTGCTGTCATTTTTCTGGTTTGGATTTTATTGACCTTTATTCTTACCTTAAGGAGTTCTTGTGGTATGGCGGGTTATGCAATGTGCTGTTAACTGCAAGGTCAGCAGTTTGAAACCACTAGCAACTCTTCAGGAGAAATATGAGGCTTTCTACTCTTATAAAGATTTGTCTCAGAAAACCACAGGGGCAGTTTTACCCAGTTTTATAAATCTTAATTATATGCTTGCTTTGGGTTTAATTTGTACTTGTTTTGCTAGTTTCATCAAGTTAAAACCTTAGATTGATTTGACATCTAATTTTTTAAATGTAAGTATTTAATGCTAAAAATTATAGTTTTTTAATATAAGTATTTACAGCTAAAAATTAATCCACTATGCTAATAGAGCTCTTTAAAAAACAAAGGTAGAAGTGATCATTGCTAAATATATTATATAATAACTTAATAAAACGGAAAATATAATCCCAGTGCCATTGAGTGAGTTCTGACTCACAGCAACTGTATGGAAGGGGTTTCTGAGACTGAATCTTTATGGGAGCAGACAGCCTCTTCTTTCACAGGCAGAGTCCTGGTGGGTTTAAACTGCCAACCTTGCAATTAGCAGCCCAGTGTCTAATCTGTAGTGACACAAAGCTCCTTGATAATTTAATATGCATAAATTAATTTCTTTCTCTTGTGTCTTTTCTTCTCCAATTCTTTTGTTATATGTTTCTATTTTTAAGTATATGAATCCCTGGAATGATGAACCTATAGAACAAGGGATTCAAGGGTGGGTACAGTGAAGCAGAGGGGGGGGGCATGTAAAAGGGAGCTCATTTCAAGGAGTCCAGGAAGAAAATAATATTCGGAAACTGATTTTGGTAGCAATTGTACAATACTGCTTGACATGATTTAACTATGGAATGATATGATATATGTATCAACTCCCAATTTTAAGAAATCACTGATAAGCAGATGACCTGAACTTGCTTGCGGACGATGAACACGTAAAGCACTGACTAGTGACGCTCCGAGATTGCAGCCTTCAGTGTGGACTGTAACTCAGTCATCACAAAGGCAGGAATGTCTGAAGCCAATGATTGCCTTTTACTTGGATCCATAATCAAGGCTCATGCAATCAAAACATCAAGTGACAGAGTGCATTGGGCAAATCTGCTGCATAACACCTTTTAAAATGTTAAAAATGTTAAAAAGCAAGGATATTAATTTGAGGACCAAGAGGTGCTTGCCCCAAGCAATGATATTTTCAGTTTCCTCATAAACCTGTGATAGATGAACAAAGAATAAAGAACTGAGTAGAATCGATGCATGTGAGTTAGGTGTTGGTGAAGAATATTGGATATACCATGGGCTGCCAGAAGAACAAGCAAATCCGTCTTGGGGGAAGTACAGCCAGAATGCTCCTTAGAAATGAGGATGGGTGGGCTTTGTTTTCCATACTTCGAACATGTTGTCGGGAGGGTCCCGCGGCAACAATAGGCTCAAACACAGTGATTGTGAGGACGAGCAGCACTGAGCAGGGTCCCCTCTGTTTCCACAGGGTCGCTGTGAGTAACAGAGTTGATTCAAAGGCACTTAACAACAGTCACATGTGCCTTTGTGAGTGTGTTTCACAGGCTTTGCTCCGCAGAGAACCCAGCTGAAGACATTTTCTATGCACGGGGGTGCTGACATAAATCAGAAAGATGAAATTCTTGCTTTCAAGAAATTTTATTTGGAAGACAGTGAATGAGTTTAAATAAAACAATATAAAATATAGCATCAGGGACACTCGAGAGGGACTATCAGTTTTCAGTGAACAGTTTTGAAGGAATTGGGATAAGCCTCCCTTCTCTCCCTTTTCCTTGTTGGGTGGGAACAGCTGCTAAAGGGATGGATATAGGACACTAGTGTGGCTTGTTAACATCTCAGGATCTACCTACGTGACTTCTTCCTTTTCAGTTTACATAAATAAGAAAGGGTAATTCATGCAACAAAATCCCCTCCCTTCTCATGCAACCAAGAAAATGTCCTCTGGCGTGGACATTGAGGAGAAAGACTTGAAGAGACGCTCGTCCATGGACTAACTGTCAAGTTGGGGACTTGGCGGAATGCAAACAAGTGACAGGTCTTTGCACATGTGTCACTGCAGCCCCTTCGGCAGACAGACAGTGGCGACCACGGTGGTTTTATTAGTCAAAGGTACCTTCCTATTTGTTAGCTCATGGAGTGAGGCCATGAGTACAACATTATGGGAGCATTAAATGTGTTTAGGAAAAGGGTTTAATTATCACGTTGAAAATTAGAGATGTTAGCTTTGTACAGATGTTCACATACATGGTACACTGTCCATGGATTTAGAATCAGAGTTGAGAACGAGCTTTGTAAATAAGTAGACACTTCTGAATCAATCCCAAACCCTTTCTTTTCTTTCTTTCTTTTTAAAAATTATTGGAGGCTCTTAGAAATCTTATAACAATCCATCATTCAATTGTATTTAACACACTTGTACATATATGTTGCCATCAACATTTCCAAAACATTTTCTTTCTACTTGAGCCCTTGGTATCAGCTCCTCTTTTTTCCCCTCCCTCCCCGTACCTTCCCACTCTCATGAATCCTTGATCAACTATGTATTATTATTATTTCATGTCTTACACTGTCCGTTGTCTCCCTTCACCCACATTCTGTTATTTGTCCCCATTTGGGGGTGGGGGAGGTCTATATACCCAACCTTGTAATGCCAAACGCTGTGTTTTCAAAGAGGAGCCTCCCAGGGCATCAGATTCTAGTCATTTGGTTAAATCAGGAGTCTCGTAGAGTCAAACGGTCTTTGAAAATTCCTAAAATTGTCTTGTGTATGTAATATTTTAATCTGAGGACTATTTAGTCTTTTTTTAAGGAACAAAACTAAGCTATAAATGCAGATATTTGGGAATTAAAATCATTCGGTCTTTAAGAAAGTTAAGTCTCTGGCTCTGAATTTCAGATGAATAAGGATCGTAAGTTGTCTCTGCCCATCTTCACATTTACTTTATATTTTATTAATAGTAAACAGAGTTATTTTCAGCATTTATTAACCTGCTTGTTGCTTTCAGGAATAAATGAGGCATGTATGTGAAAGTGCCTAGCATGGTACTTTATCATCTAGTTGTTTCTCAATACATAGCTGGATTTAAGTCTGAGATTTGCTTGATCAGATTAACATGCATAATGCTTTTTGAGAAGTAACAGAAAAGCTCAGCCACCTGCCAGCTGTCATTTCAAATAGGCGTTTTGTGACTTTGCTGAATGGTATCACACACACGTATGCCTTTGGGAACTGGTCTCAGGGCTCCTTGAGTGTAGTCATAGCTTATCCAGGGGTTAGTCCTCAAATCAGAATAAAAAATACATGAATTAGGACCTTATTAAGGGTTCATCTCTCCTTACCTGCAGGTCAATGCACAATTCACCTCCATCAGCCCCAGAAACCCCCATGGGCTTTTCATTCCTCCCACATCACCCACTTGCCAGAAACCAAGAAGTCTTGCAGGATGCCCCTTGCATTACTTTTCTCCTCTGAGATATACAGGCTCTAGGGAAATCGTCTTGGTAATTGTTTTCAATGCCTCGTAATGGTAGAGAAAAAAATACTATAACATCCTTTCTTAATTGTACTCACTTGTGTATTAATTAATTTGGAAAGTGCTGTGTGTTTTTCTCTGTACATATGTCTGTAGCTTAACTAAAATTAACCCCTGAGAGTAAATACAGTCTGTTGAAAGCAGGGCTCTTCTTTAACTATTTTTATTATTAATGCTTACAAGTGAATCACTAGTCTCCTTATTTACAACACACATAATAAAAAATAATATAAAGTGAAATATAATCTGTACCTCTCTCTCTCAAATTTCAATCCATTTTCCAGAGACAACCAACTACTTTTAACTGCCTTACATGCATCCTTTCAGACCTTTCCCTTTCTATTTATAGACATCTACGTACATATGAAAATACAATCTAGAGTTCCCTGCGGGGCTGCAGGGCAACCATGGCCGCCCCACGAGAGAACGTCACTTTGCTGTTCAAGTTGTACTGCTTGACAGTGATGACCTCCCTGGTGGCCGCAGCTTACACCATAGCTTCAAGATACACAGGGCATCAGGCAGGGAAGGCTACTTTTCTACCACCGCCGTGTGTATTACAGATGTTATAAAAGTATTGCTAAGTGGAGAGATTTTCGCTAAAGAAACTGGTAGTCTGGGGAGCCCCAAGACGCCTTTAAGAGAACATGTCTTGGGAACCCCCCAGGACCTGATGCAGCTAAGTGTGTCCGCTGTGAGAACAACACGGCTTCTTGCGCTCTTAGCATACTGTAGTGTACCAGGGGAGCTGCCCTCTGAAGATGCCCTGTACTGCTTTACATACTGTTTTAATGTTAAAATGGGAACGCAGCAAACGGCAGTGGGTTTCAGTGTTTATGCGACGTGCACGAGTCACGCTCGCACAGAGGAAACCAGCCGTGGTGGAATGCAACCCATTGTTAGGGGTTGGCGCCACAGCGATCGCTGTATTCTGCTCAGGATTCGCAGGAGTGTCTTTTGAAAAAGTTTTAAAGTTTTTCAGACCCTTCCCTTTGGGTGAGAAACATTCAAATGTATCTATCAGGGCTTGTGTTATTAGTTGGTGTCTACTTGTCATATGGAGAGGAAATTAAAGAAAAAGATATTTTTCCCTGATTACACATATTACATCTGGTTTGTCATCTGCCTTGCCAGTGGTGGAGGCCTCTACATGTCACTTGGGGTCAAGTACACTGACAACATCATGAAAGGCTTTGCAGCAGCCACTGCTATTGTCCATTCCACTGATGCATCTGTGACGCTCTGTGGTTTACAGGTGACAATCACCTTTGCACTGGGATCACCTCTTGTGTGTGCATCGTTTATCTTTATGGACTATCCTGGCATGACACCACATCCTTCCAAGAAGAAGAAGCAGCTTCAGCAGAGAGTCAGTGCTGTGTGATTCCCGTCCTCGAGAGACAGTACTATTAAGACTAACACATTGAAATTGCAAGTAGAGCTTTAAGTCAATCCCAGAAGGTCCCTTAACAAGTAAAAACAGCAGCAAATTAAAAAGAAAATCGTTGTGTGGAGTAAGAAGCAAGCTACCTGAGTGACTTGTTAGTGTGGAGTGGTTTGGGGTCAAATGATTTCGTTTGACAGTGAAGGAATTTCATGATTGTATATGTGATGTACATCCGAAATATGGCGGTGGCGTGGCGTTAAAGAAGCATGTGAAGGTACAAGCGGTCTGAGACTAGATTGAAGCGGTAACGTGGCAGCGCCATTTCTCTCCTAACTGTTCTCTTGTGCAGGAACCCGGGGCGGGGACGCTTCCTTGCCCCTCTCCGCTCGCGGACAGGGTTTTGTCTGCAGCACTAAAGGCTCAGCTAGCTCTTCTCTTACAAGAGGCGGAGACCAGACCAGCTAGTTCAGTACAAACTGAATGTGTAACTTTTTCTCAAAATGCACTTGTAACTTGACTCAGGCGATGATTTCTGGGTGGCGACCGAGTCCTCCTTTAGTGCTGTATTTGTGCCATTCATTGTCTGGATTCCTATTTCTTCGCTGGTAGATGACATACTTTTCTTCAAAAAAATTTCTAATGTCACTTTTGTACTTTAAAAATTAAAGTATGTTAAACTGTTGGGTGTTCAATAATTTGTGAAATTGCAGCATTTAAAAATTTTCTATAAAGTCAATGAAGGAAACAGCAATAAACTAATTTATATGAAAAAATAAAATAATAAAGATATAGAACCTAATTTTTTCAAGTTAATTTTATTAGGGGTTCTTACAGCTCTTATAACAATCCATACATCAATTGTATCAAGCATATTTGTATATATATTGCCATCATCATTTTCTAAACATTTACTTTCTATTTGAGTCCTTGATATCAGTTCCTTTTTTCACCCTCCCTCCCTGCCTCCTACCCTCATGATCCCTTGATAAATTGTAAATTATGATTATTTTCGTATCTTACATTGACCGCTGTATCCCTTCCCCGATGGTTTCTTCACTCCGTTTCTCCCCACCTTCCTCCTACCCTCCTGGTATCGCTACTCCTATTTCTGTTCCTGAGAGGTTTATCTGACTTGGATTCAGTGTGTCAGGTGCTTTTAATATGCACTTGTACATGCTCCGGCCTAGCCCATAGTGAAAGGCAGGACTGGGGTCATGATAGTGGGGGATGAGAAAGCCTCAAGGAACCAGAGGAATATTGTGTTTCATCGATGCTATACTTCACCCTGATTGGCTCATCCTTTCCTTGCAACCCTTCTGTGAGGGGATGTCCCATTGTCTACAGATGGGTTTGGGTCACTGCTCTAACCCTCTCTGGTTCTCAACAATATTTTTTTGTTTGTTTTGGGTCTTCTGATGCCGGTGAATATAATTTTACATAACAACATACCTGCATTATATTTTAATTTGCTTTTTCAAAAATAATGATATATCTATCTTGTTATACTCCCTCACCATAACCCACCTCAATTTTAAAAACTTGTCCTGTACCATATTTTATAGTAATTGATGCCCAATATAACCTGTTTAATTACAGATGGATATTTATTTAGCTGTTTTCAGTTTTTTACAATTTTAAGTCATGCATGCATTTGTTAATGTCCATGATACATTCTTAAAAATAGAATGTGATTGTGATAGGCTTGGTTTTCTAGAGAAACAACACCTGTGATATGTCCAAGAAAGAATTTTGTGTCAAGGAAGCAACCTATTCTAGGCCAATCAAGTCCATGGGTCTCTAGCTGAAGGCCTCTCTAGATTCACAAAGTTGCCAGTAGACGCAGCAGGAAAGTGAAGTGGGAAGGTGGGAAATCACAAGTA
Organism: Echinops telfairi; assembly: GCF_000313985.2. NCBI lineage: Eukaryota > Metazoa > Chordata > Mammalia > Afrosoricida > Tenrecidae > Echinops > Echinops telfairi. The sequence continues at coordinate 36,421,715 of NW_022111373.1, read as the reverse complement.
GACTTGTGTGGACCCTAACTTGGCAGGAATAGGGCAGGGCACCAACAGATCCCAGGCTCAGCAGGCCACATGGGCTATTGGCCTCAGAAGCCAGAAGCAGGATGCAAGTAAGCAGGAAGGAGAAGAGGGTCAAGAGAGAGAGCCCAGTTGTCTTCAGGGCCTCTTAAAAAGTGCCCCCCCTTGCAAGGAGAAGTCATGAGGCTGCATTCTGAAAGAGAGGTTGCACTCCATCCATACTCTCCCATGGGTGCAACAAATCGACATAAAACATAACATCACAGTAATGTACTTTGCCTGTTGTGTGGACATCATATTGCGTTTGGGCTCTGCTTTCTCTTTAAGCATCACAAACAAACTTCGTGCCATATCAATTATTGGGAACATGCTAAGAGAGATTCTCAGTTGTGTTTGGCCCCCAATCCACATCATTTCTCCAAATATGATAGGGATCCTTCTCAAATTGTCATTAGCTGGTCGTTTTCAGTAAAGCCAGTCTCTGACCAGCGTGGAGGAGCTTTCTTTGTTTTGAGGATCATTGTGATTGTCCAGTTCGACTAGCCTAAATTCACCTTTTGTTTAACATTCAGACCAATACTTCTCCGTATCCTCTTGCTGCTGCTCTCACTAGCAATGTTTTTGTTGTGTCTGAGCCTCCTGGTACACTTTACAGTCATTGTTTTGAAATAAAATTAAACAGAGAGATAAGACTAGACATGAGATTGGATGCTGCTATCTACAAATCAAAGCATAGACTGTTACATGGTAAACTTTTCCACTACAGCATATATAGTGCAGTGCATATATAATATAATAATATAGGCACTTATTGTGACCATTAAGACATGTGTATTATAGGTTATACATGCACTGTAACAAGAGGCATGAGATGCATGTGTTTTGTGTAGGAAGTTGCTGCATTTGATAAGTCCTGTCCTCTGATCTGGGTTTCTGAACCCTCATCATCCCATGGGACCATAGGCACATATCCTGCTGGATACTGTCCAAATAGACGTTATGGTAGCACATGCCTACAAGGCTTCAGTGGGCCTTGTTGAGCTTACCTCTTTGTACACATATTTGATACACATATTTTTTGTACCTCTTTGTACACATATTTTTATGATAAATATATGAAAGTAGATTTACAGGTCATGGTTCTTTCAACTTTATCAGACACTAAAAACTGTCCTCAAGATAAGTTTTGTCGTTATACATGTCTACCAAGAATACAAGAGAATAAATACTTCCCTCACACTTTTGCTTTTAGTTTACAATGCCCTTGTTTTTAAGTAAAGAGTATAGGCAAGACATTCTATTAGTTTTATTGTACATTTCTTTCATTGCAAAGAAATGAAAGATTTTAAATTATGTTTATTGACATACTGAAATAAGAGATAACATAAACTTGCTTGCTAAAAAATGAGGAAGACTTGAAGCATTTACTGATGAAGATCAAAAACCTTCAGTATGGATTACACTTCAACTAAAGAAAGCAAACAGTCTTACAATGAGACTCATAAGCAATATTATGATAAATCGAGAAAATATTGAAATTTTCAAGTATTCAGTTTTACTGAGTCAATCATTAATGCTCATGGAAGCAGCAATCAAGAAATCAAATGATGTATTACATTGGGCAAATCTATCTTTAAAGTATTCAGAAACAAAGATGTCACTTTAAGGACTAAGGTGTCCCTGATAGAAACTATTTTCAATCCTCTAATATGAATGAGAAAGCTGGGCAATGCACAGGGAGACCTCTTAAAAACGTATGCGTTTCAATTTTGATGTTGGTAGAGAATATTAAATTCATCATGAACTGCCAGAAGAACAAAAAAGAAGGGCAAATGGCAAGACTTCTTAAGTAATTTGATCTTCAGTAAGATGGAGTACCACATGGCTGAAACAATGGGTTCCACCCTAGGAAGGATTATGAGGGTGACCCAGGATGGGGTAGCTTCCATTCCACGTGAGAATAAATGGAGTCTGTATGCAAACTAAGTGGATGACACCTAAGGATAGCAATCAATAAAAGTAATGGGGCTTATTTCTCTGCTCTTGGAGTATTTTATCTGGAATTTAAAATATCCACACTATTTTTAGTGCTGTTCTTAGATTTACTACTTTCTTTTTACTCTTTCTATTTACCATGCTAATTCTTTTTGTGTTCCTACCACTTGTTGACTTGATTTATTTTTATTTGCTAATATTTCCACTGAAAAATTAGAAGTTAGTTGTACATATGCTAGTATTGTAGAGATTGTTCTTGAACAAATGATCATATTTGAACTTTTCTTCCTTCCTATTTTCTTCCTCCTAGTTTTCCTCTAAGGATCCTTGATGGCATAGTGGTTCTGCTGTTGGACTACTAACCACAAGGTCAGCAGTTCAAAACCACAAGCCAGTTCTGTAGAAGAAAGATGGGGCTTTCTACTCCTGTAAAGAGTTAGTCTCAGAAACGCACAGGGGCAATTCTACCCTGACCATTAGGGTTGCTATGAGTCAGTATCAACTCGATGGCAGTGGATTTTCCTCTTGGTTCCTCACAGAATAAAGAATTATCAGTACCAATATATTACCTAACAAGTCTATATTGACATTTTCGTTTCCCTCCCCTCTCTTAGTGCTCCATTCAACTCTCATACATTTTAGTAATAGTTGGAAGTGCATTTCCCTTCCTTTTTTTCATCTTTATTATTTCCTTTATCCTACTTTTTTCCACTATGGAAAAATATTTTTTAGGCATAAGTATAAATTACATTTATTTCTCTGCGCCTCATTATTACTTATAAATGTTTACCTTGAGTTATTTTTATTGGTTCTACATTTGCTAGAATCAGCAGCCCTGATGTAGTAGGCTACATGTTGGGCTGCTAGCCACCGGGCCAGTAGTTCATACCCAGCAGCCACTAAAGAAAGACAAGGCTTTCTGCTCCCATTAGGACTTTCAGCCTCATAACCTCACAGGGGCAGTTCAACTCTAGCTATAAACCTTTGCTTTACTTGACTCTTGATAGCAGTGGGTTTGTTTTTATGGTTTGGTTTGTTAGAGTACATTTTCAAGAGTGTCTTTCAGGAGTATTTGTAACAGATGGATTTCTGGAGTAATTTTATATAATTTGCCTTTATTTTTGAATGCTTATTGGACTGAGTATATAAATCTAGGTTTAATATAAATTTCCTCCAGCATCCTTCAGATTTTGCTCCATTTGCTCTGTGAGCCATCAGAGCCTGACATTTGACCTTCCAACCTTAGGTTCATCTGTCTCTGCACCCATAAGCCATGATCCGCAGGACTTATCTTTCTCCTTCATCTTCCTGCTTCCTGGTTCGTTAGCCTTGGCAACTACATGAGTCAGTAAAAGCCTCCAGCTTAACATCTGACTCACAGACTCAAACCTAAATGGATTTACCTGCTTCTACAACTGTGTGAGCCACTTTCTTAATATAAATTGATTTATATGTAATTAGGAAATATATATTGTGATAGGTGTTTTGTGAAAACATGGCTCCTGTAGGAATATGTGGGCAGAATTTAGCCTGTCAATCAGGGTCCAGATTGATTGGAGGGTGATCCAGATAAATGGCTCTCTGGAGGCTGGCTTCCCTTTCTTTCTAATTCACCTTCCTGTTAACGAGCCACTTCAAGCCACACTGATGGCCGCCAGAGCCCTGGAGATTCATCTACTGCCATTGAATCTACAAGACTTTGCACCCACTGCCCTGTGATCTTCCTGCAGTCTGCATCATTGCATGTGGCTGCATGAGGCTGAAGAAGGATTTATGGACTAGTGTCAGACGTATGGGCTAATATCAGACTTATGGACTTGATCTGGACTGGGCTGGGGTGTTTTCCTAATATTCAATTACTTTTTAATATAAAGTTCTCTCCTTTACATATATAACTGTCACTGAATATGATTTTCTAGTCTACCTGGCTAAACACTATCTATCTATTTTTCTATCTATCTATCTATCTATCTATCTATCTATCTATCTATCTATCTATATAGAACATTAAATAAAGAAGTAAAGAAGACTCAAGAAGAATCAATGTATTTGAATTACAGCGCTGGCAAATATTGAAAGTACCGTGGACAGGGAAAATAACAAACAAATGTGTCTTGGAAGAAGTACAGTCAGGATGCTCTTTAGAGACAAGGATGGTGAGACTTCATCTCATGTTCTTTGTACATTGTATCAGGAGAGAGAGACCAGCCCTTGGAGAAGGACATCATGTTTGGTAAAAAGAGAGAAGTCCTCAAGAAGATGGATCAACACAGTGGCCACAACAATGGGGTCAAACATAGGAACAACTGTGAAGATGATGCAGACCTGGGCAGTGTTTTGTTCTGTTGTACACAGAGGTGCTATGAGTTGTAACCAACTTGATAACACCTAACAACATCATATATACACATACCCATATGTGTGTATGTATATGAGGGGGGTAGTCTACCCCCCACCTCCCCAAAAATGGAATTGTGCTGGGCAGAGTGGAGCTTTTGTAGCATGCCTTTTCCCTGCTAGGTGAGCATCCAGCAACTCACTCTGATTTAGTGTACTTAGTGGCATCACTGGAAAGTTTCTTTCTGGCCACAGTGAAATTTGTCAAAAAAGCAGTTTTGCTCAAACCTCGTTTTTTTGTGATGGCTGATTTAAGAGAACAGTGTATGGCTGTGAAATTTTGTTTCCTGCTGGGGAAAAGTGCCGCATAAACTGTTGTGATGTTGAACACATCTTACAAGGACAGCGTTATGGGAATAACTCAAATGTATGAGTGATTTTTCTCATGTAAAGGTGAAAAGTGGATTGATGACTGTGTTAGTCTGGGTTAACTAGAGAAACAAATCCAGAGAGAGAAGTATATATCAAGAAGTAATTGTGCATCAATAAAACATCCTAGTCCAGTCCCAGATCAAAGCCATGGGTTCAATATTAGCCCATGAATTCCTCTTCAGTCTCAAGCAGCACATGCAATGATGCCGAATGAAGGAAGCTCACAGGCCAGTGGGTGGAAAGTCCTGTGGGTCCAATGGCCGTGGACACATCTCCAGGACTCTGGCTGCCATCAGTGTGGCTTCGTCTGGCTTGTTAACAGGAATGTGAAGCAGAAGACAGAGTGTGTCCCACCTCCAAGGAGGAAGAGAAGAAGTGCCAGAATCCTCATGAGAAGGCCATCCCAACAAGGAAGGGTCACTGGGCTGTGACCTGATCGACAGGCTGACTCCACCCCTTCATTCTTATTTATCAAGTTAACATGAAATTGTGTAATTACCATAATGGCAAACCTTGTTCTGGATGTCCGTCAACTTCCTGAAGCGATTAAAATGTCAACTAGTAATGCTTTTGGAGTTCATTCCACCAGGTCAGATTGTGCATCAAACTTTCTATTTAGAGGTTCTGAAAAGATAGCATAATAGTGTGCAACCGAAAATACCTGATTTGTGGCAGATGGGGCCTGGTTTTGCCACCACAACAATGCACCTGTTCTTGCAGCCTTCTCAGTGCAGCAGTTTTGGGCAAAAAACCCCAGCATGCTTCTCTTGCCCCAGACACCTTAATCACCTGACCTCACTCCATGCAACTTCTTTTTGTTTCTGTGAATGAAGAGGGACATGAAAAGATAGCGATCTGACAATGTAGAAGAGGTGAAGAAAAAAAAAATGAGCGAGGTGCTGTCAGCCATCCATACAGATGAAATTGAAAAATGTTTCCAAGAATGGAATTTCAGATTTGACAAATGTATTTAAGTGTAATGGAGAGTACTTTGAAGGTGATAAGGTTGTTTTGTTAAAAAAAAAAAAAGTTAAATACACAGCTTTGAAAAAAAATCTATATCACTGTTTTTTCTTCTCTAGAGAACCCAGTCTAACACAAGGACGAAGGTGCATTCGCCAGAGCATTTTCAATCACCTGGTTTGCATGTCGAAGTTGACATTGACTAAGGAAGACTGGAGAATAGTTGGTGCATTTGAGTTATGGTGTTGGTGAAGAACCATTATTAATACTGATTTCTTTTCATGTTACAATTATGTTTTTCATTTAAAATAAACCTTTATGCTTTGTTTTAAAAGGAATGTGTTTCTTGTTTTATGGATGGAAGATCTTCTCCATTCTTTCTGAAGACACCAGTAAAGTTGCTTGTTTGCTCGTGTTTTCAGTGCTTCTATTCTGCCCTGTGAATTGTCTCTGCTGTCTCAGGGGCCATTTGTTCTCACTGTTCATCTTGGTCCTTCGTGCTTATGGATTTTGTGTCCTTGGTTGTCAGTCCACATTTATAAATGAAAGATCTAGACCAAGTAGCTGAATAGGTGGCATATAGTTTTCTATTTTTGCATAGCAAATTTAGCAGCTAAAAGCAACACAACGGTATTCTCTCACAGTTTCAGTGGGTTAGGAATCTGGAATGCGTTCCCTGGATGCATTACTCAGTATCCCACCAGGTTGATTTGAAGGTGTCACCAGGACTATAAACTCATCTGGGGTTTAGGGTCTTTTTCAAAGCTCACTTATTGTTGGCAGAATTTAGTTCCTTGCAGATTCAGGACTGAAGTCCTTATGTTCTATCTGGCTTTTGACTGGGGCTACTCTTAACTTTCCAAAGCTTTCCTCAAGCTTTCCTGGATTCATCATGCTCTCATTCACAACAGTCACACTGTTATGATTCTGAGGGTTTACACTGGCTCAATCTTGGGAGTATGTGGTCAGGGTTTTCTTCCTAGTTCGTCTTAATCTGAAGGCCCTGCTGAAACCTGTTAAGCATCATAGCAAAACGCTAGCTTCCACTGAGAGGCAGGTGGTCACTGTACATGAGGCACATCGATTAGGAATTGAATCTGGTCGTTCACATAAAAGATGAGCATTCTACCACCAAACCACTAATGGCCTCTTTTGATGAACTCAAAGTCAAATAACTAGTGTGTTAGACAGGGTTCTCTAGAGAAACAAAATCAGAATGCTAATAATTATATATATATTTATACAGATAGATAGATCACATAAGAAATAAACAGTTAATTAAATTATAAAGCAGTACAAATGGCTCAGTGCAACTCACTCCCATGAGACAGTTGTGAGACACTGGCAGTCCTTCAAGTCTTGAGGGCCCCCGGGTAGTCCTCTGTAGAGCAATTCAGGCTATCAGACACAGGCAGCAAACAGCAAGGCAGGTCACCAACAGTCAGCCAGATGACAAGGTCCAACAGTCCCCAGCTCAAGAGATATAAATTCCAATAGTGTGGCGAAGCAGGTTTTGAAGGAACCTCAAATTACAGCGACACAGTCCACGGGTTGGTGTCCCACAGGTAGTGTAGCTTGCAAATTGAGGCACAGAACAAGCAAGGCAGCCATACACTGGTCTGATGATCAAAGAGCAAGAGACAAGAGAGGTGAGGCTCACCGAGACATTTATCTCTCCACCCTTCAATTAATCCCACATGTGTTCATTGGCCAAGGTGGCACAATAAACGTTAACTACCTAACTAGAGACCTAATTTCAGGAATAAAATCTTATTGTATTCAGGGATCTCATTCAATGGAAGGGGTTTATACAGAATGTATACGTCGGGAGTAGGAATGTTAGGGTGGGTGATGGTTAGGTTTTTCTGTCAACTTGGAGCACTTGTGAGAAGATAAGGGTGGAGTCCAACCTATCGATTAGGTCACAACCTCTTTAGGGGTGTGGCATACTTGATCTAAATGTAAGAGGATGCCTTGAGAGGCATTCTTTCTATCCTGTATTCTTGCTAATGTGGGATCTCATTGGTTCCTGTCAGTTTCACCTCACCAGCTGCAGCCTGCCATTTGCACCTTCCTGTGACCTGCTGCCGCCACTGTCTGAGACTCCACTGCAGCTGCGTCCTGAGCCATTGCCACAGTTGCTCCTGCCCCTTGGCCTAGCTCTTCAGCCTAGAGGTGAGCAGAGCTGGTTAGTTTCTCTGCAACTCTATGAACCACAAACTTGATGTAAATTCCTTTCCTAATATAGACTTCTCTCTTTGTGTACATATAAAGTGTCCTGGGTTTGCGTCACTAGAAAACCCAGCCTAATGCAGGTCTGTCTGCATACTGTAAGTGGCAGAGATTTCTTTCCATACACATAAATCTCTCTTCTCTGCTGGCTTGCTATTTCTCCTAGAGGACAGCTAAATGAAAACTAGCAAGTAGAGTTGGAACAGAGATATAGTGACTGGTGTGTTAGGCTGGCTTCCCAGAGAAATGAACCAGTGACATTCATCCATATATAAGAAAGGGTTTCATGTTAAGCATCAAGAAGGTACTCTAGCCCAGATCAACCTGAGTCTTTAGGTCTAATGCTAGCTGGCACCCTCTTCAGACTCCTGAAGCTCCATGCCGGTGATGCCAGAAGAGGAAGCAGGAAGAAGATTCAGGGAGTGTAGAGTCAGGTGGATTCATGGTTGAGTGGAAGCATGGCAGGGTACAGACAGCTCTTAGGGTCAGGTTAGCCCATATAAGGCTTCACTGGAGGCAGACACCTAGTCCCAGTGCCGTCCCAATGAGAAGGAAGGGGAAGTAGCATAGAGAAATGGCCTCCGTTCGAGCTTGCTCTTACGTTAAAGGCCACAACCCCAAGAAGGTGTGTCAAGCTCCCAGTTGACCAGCAGACTGAACTCTGCCCCTAGCCAAGAGTGTCTAGTTGACCTAATGCCCAACTACCCCCATTGGTTTCCCAAGTTACCCAGAATCAGAAGGAATGACAGCCTCTAGAGAATTTCATTTTAGGACAAAGTTCTTTCTTTCTTTTTATTTTTTTAATGAATATTTTCTTTTTTTTAACATTTTATTAGGGGCTCATACAACTGTTATCACAATCCATACACACATCAATTGGGTAAAGCGCATTTGTACATTCATTGCCCTCATCATTCTCAAAACATTTTCTCTCCACTTAAACATTAGGTCCTCGTTTTTCCCCTCCATCCCAGCTCCCCCCTCCCTCATGAGCCCTTGATAGTTTATAAATTGTTATTTTGTCATATCTTGCCCTGTCGATGTCCTTTCTATCCAACAGGCTTTTTGTAGTGGATATCCACTAGTTTCTTAGCGCTGACATAACAAGAAGCACACAGTGAGTGGCTTTAAAGGCCAGCATGCACTTTGCTCATATTTCTCAGGGTTAGGACTCCAAATTCAGGGTGTGAGCTCTGGGGAAAGCTCCAGCTTTGCTTCTTTCAGCTTTCAGCAGCTGTTGGAAATCATCAGCATCCGGGATTTGTAGATGCATTTGCCTCTGTCATTACAGGGCATGTCTTCTCTCTCTTGTTTGGGTCTATCTTGTGTGCATGGCACCACTCCGAAGGATTAGGATCAGGCTGCTCCTATCTCCTGCGTGATGTCATTAGCATAACAAAACCTTTTCTTTTCAAACAGAATCACATATTCCTAGGTACAGACATTAGGACTTCCACAACTCAACTCAATCCATAACATACAGTAACTACAAAGTCTGTTCTGCTTTTCTTCATTTGATACATTCACCAGGAACCTTCTTCAGGAGGATAGTGTGCTTTCTTTACCATGCACTTTTGTGCTTTAACCCGTGTTCAAGTCTTGCTGCAACCTATTATTGGATTGAGGATTGAGTAGGGGCATCACTGGGCCTGCTGTTCTACATCCATCTCGTTTATTAATTTTCCCGACAGCTGCCCAAGGCCCCCTCTTGAGCTTGCCATTTGTTCAGTCTGGGCTTAGTTTTCCTGGATCTGCTTGAACCTCTGAAGCTGTTAGGGTGTGTCTATGTTTGAGGCCATCTTTTATCCATTCTCGTCCCATCTGTTTGCTCTCTTTCAAGAATCGTGCACAATTTAAAATGTGTTGATAGCACATTTACTTGGCTTGTTTTCCTCTGATGTTAAAGAGTTACTCATTGTAACATAGGTTTTTGTCCTTTTTCAAAAGAAAAAAACATTAAATTAAGAAGGGAAGTAAAGGAATATCCTTAGACTATCGTATTTTTTTCATTTCCATGCTGTTAATTCTATAGCATCAAGATCTTTGCAACCAGTTAGCTGTCTACTGATATATACTTTAACCAATTCTCAATTTGTTTTCCCCACCATTTGCCCTTCTAATCTTTACTCTTTGCTTCCTAATCCCCCAAATAAAGAGGACAGAGACAAGGCAAATACGAAAATCAAATATCCCTTTTTCTTCTGTGTTCACTCACTGTGAAAAAAGTTGACTTTGGTTGAAATTGCTGACTGAAACAAAGCGCTTGCATTAATAGTGGATTTCCTGCCCACCTGAATCCCCATTACATGGATAAGCGAGACACTTCCATTACTTTTAAATGCCTAGAACATTTTGATGAAATAGGCCTGCTCAATAAGCCATCAAAAGCAAAAAGAAAAGTAGTATCAAGATATGAGCTTCTCCTAGGGAACTAACATAAAAATACAGAGTGAGCACAATCTCACAGAGAAAAGTCAAATTTCCTAATTGGATAGTAAAGTGCAGAATGTTTTCTTAAGATACAACATGGCATAGTTTAGCCCATTCATTAAGGGAGAGATTTCCAAGAATGAGATTTGACATGAGTGATACAAAACATAGGTTGATTGTCTAACTCATAGCTTTAGGCAGTCAGATTTGAACTAAATTTACGGCAGAATGAGGTGGTAAATGCATATAAGAGACTGGATCATGACTTCAGGCCCTGAGCGAGTAATAGTAACTGACATATAGGACAGGGGAGAGCCATTTCACATGTTCTTTCAATAGGAAGCATAGTAAAGGGAATAGACAGAAAAATGTTTCAGAGAAAGGTAGGCTTGTGAAACGGGCCAGGTGAAAAGAATATTAATTCTAATATACCATGCAAGCATTCAAGGGTGAAGGACTAGAGATTGTAATCCATCCTTTTCTATGCCAGATTGAGTGCTCTGTATACCATGCCAGGAAAATGTTCTACTTAGGGCCATGAACTCAGTGGAAAATTGAGTAGCAACTATAAATTCTATTCACTCCCTTTTCCAGATCATTAAAGGCATTAAACTAGACCAGACCCAACATGGATCCTTGAAATACCCCACTACACATTGCCCTAGGGTTAATTATGCTACCATTAATCATTTGCCCATTGTTCATAATCACCCAGGCATTTTTCATATAACGATGTTTATTCAAGCCTGTTTTAAATTAAATTTGCAAATAAGATTTGGAAATCCCAGATACAATCATCCATTGGCATCTGCATCCAACAATTAGGTGGTATTTTCCCTCTCTCCTTGGTCATTTTTCTGGAATGCTGTGCTCCCTCTGCCGAGCTAAACTCCGCTAGACATTGTTCCTCTGTGCTCTGATTGTTTACGTTTCCCTCTCAACAGCTGTCCCAAAACTTTTTAATATGCTGACCTAAGAATAGCCAGATGATGTTGAGCAGATCACACTTCCTTTTAAAAATTAATCACAAATTTGTTTATCTCTGCATTCACTTATCCACCTACCATGCTCCTGTCTTTGGTTTTAGCAATATATTTTCCCTTTCCCCGTGAAATACTTGCTGGTGTCTTTATTCAACAGCCGTTAGGCTCTTTTGTGCTCGTATGTGTGTCATGTTCATTTGCCATTTGGACTGTACAAAATGTGTTGGTTTTTTTTTAACTTTCTAAGACTGTTTTTGGAAAAAAACGCTATTATATATCCTTATTTAAGTCTGTTTTAAGTTAATTCTCTAAATAAAATTTGGAAGTTTCAGATGCAATCATCCTCATTCACTTCTGTGTGTGTGCGTGTGTGCGTGTGTGCACGTGCACACACACACACACACAGAGTTTGTAGAAGAAAGTGGAACTAAAAGATAATGTGTTTCCAAACACTTGTTGTTGCTGTTGTTAGGTGTTGGTAGGAGTCGGTTCTGACTCAAAATGATCCTATATAAAACAGAGTGAAACACACTCCGTCCTGCACCATCCTCACAATTGTTTTTAGATGAGAGCCTATTGTTACAGCCATTGTGTCAAACCATTGTGTTGAGGGCTTTCCTCTTTTGTCTGCCCTTCTCCTTTACCAAGCCTGCCGTCCTTTTCCAGGGCGTTGTCGCTCCTGCTAACATGTCCAGAGTCTGTGAGAGGAAGCCTTGCCATCCTTGTCTCTATGGAGCGTTCTGGATGTACTTCTGAGACAGATGTGTTTGTGCTTTCGGCAGTCCATGGCATTTCCAATATTCTTCACCAGACATAATCCAAGTGCATCTGTACTTCCTTTGGTTCAACGTCCACCTGTCACGTGCATATGAGGCAATGGAGAATATCATGGCTTGGGTCAGGCACACTTTAGTCTTCATAGTAACTTCTTGTTTTCCAACACTTTAAGGAGGTCTTGTGCATTAGCAATGCATCGTTTGATCTCAACTGCTGCTTCCATAAGCATGGATTGTGGATCCAAGCAAGACAAAATCCTTGACAATTTCAATCTTTTCTCTATTTATCATGATATTTCCTACTCATCCCATTTTGAGGATTTGGGTTTCCTTTACATTGAGTTTTAATCCATACTGAAAGCGTAATTCTTGATCTTCATCAGCAAAAATGAACTTTTTGAAGCCCCCTCACATAATGGCTGAATTTTTCTCATTTCTTCTATAAACTTTAAAAACAATACCGTGTCCTCTTTTTACGATAGCATATATCTCTGCATTTATTATTGACTGCATTTTGTAGACTCTACACTTTTCCATTTTTTATCTTTTTCTGTTTTTAACTAATGAAAACGGAGGCGTCTGTGTACACTGTTCAGAGCCCAATAGCTCTGTAGCACTTGTAGGGAAGCAGTCATTCTCCATCCCACTCCATTATTTCCCTCCCTGTGAGAAAGCAATTTGAAATGTCAGCGGCGGATTTGGGTGCCTATCTACATGAATCAAAATAATGTGGTTGAATTTCTAACATTTGGCATTGATTTTAGATATTCATTGCCTCCCCATTATGAAAGATGATCTTATTCATTTCCCTCCCCTTCCCCTATTATACAAATGTTTCCTTATCTTTACCCCATTGCCTCAATCTGCTTGTCACAAGAAGTTTCTTACTAAATTAATATCAGGATTAATTTTTTATGAGTATATACATGCTACTTATATGGTAAACTTTGATTATTTTCCTTTCCTGAATAGCTTTTTATTTTGCCTGAAATTAATGATAGTCTTTTTTTTGTTGGTTTGTATATTTGGTTTACTTTACCTGTCTAGTCCTTATTTCACAGAAAATTTTAATTTCTTTTTTTTAAATTTTTTTTTGAAAATTTTAATTTCTTATAGTACACACTATATTTATTTTCTTTTATGCCCTCGTGTAATGTAAACCCCATAAGAGTAGAAATGGTGTATTGATCTTGAACTACTCTGATTTCCTGTTGTAATAACCAGTGACCAGAACAGAGACACGTAGAATAAACTTGAAATGAAACGAGCATCAAGACAGTAACTCGTGCACAGTGGTGGCTCCACAAATAATGCTATTACCTATTTAAACCTTTGATCCTTAATAAAACAATTGAGATTACATTTTCAAAGTAAGAGACATATGAATGCATTTATAAACAAACATATTCAGTTTGGGAAAAATAGTCTTTTCAAAAAATTGTAGTGAGACAACTGAATGTCCACATGCAAAGAATAAAGATGGCACCCCTAACTCAAATCCTATGCACACATTAACTTAACCTGATCAAAGGCCTAAATTTAAGAGTAAAAAGCAGAGACTGAGAATTTGTGGCCTTTGATAGCACAATGGTATTAATAGTTATAACACTGAAAATAAAAGCCACCGAAGAAAAAGCAAAAAAATTGGATTTCCTAAAAGTTCAAACTTTTTTTCATCAAAGGACACTGTCAATAAAAGCAAAATTCATTTCACAGAATGTGAAAAATGCATTTTCAAGTCACATATTCTACAAATATCTCATATCTAGAAGGTATAAAGAACTATTACACCATAGCAGCAAAAAGACAACCCAATTTTTAAAATGGGCAAAGTATTTAAATAGATATTTCTTCAAGGAGGATATACAAATGACCAACAAGCACATGAAAAGATGCATGTTCAATATCATTAACTATGAAGGAAATATAAATCAAAACCACAATGAGATAGCACTTCCCACCCACTAGGAGTGCTGTAATTAAGAAGACAGATAATAGCAAGTGCTGTCAAGGACACAAAGAAATCAGAACCCTCATAAATTCATGCTGTGACAGTAAAATGATGCAGGCCACTTTGGAAACCAGTCTTGGTGGGACCTCAGGTGGTTAAACATAGTTACCATAAAACTCATCATTTCAACTCCTAGTTGTATAGTCAAGAGAACTAAAACATATGTGTTGCAAAAACTCCATAACTGTTTATTGCAGTATTGTTCATACTAGCCAAGAGGTGAAACCAACTCAAATGACCAAGAACTGATGAATGAACAAGCAAAGCCTTAGGTCTAGATCATAGTTTGCTATTCAGCCTTAAAAAGGAATCACTAATACATGCTTTGTCATGGATAAATCTTGAAAACCTTCTCACAGGTGAAAGAAATCTGTCACAAAAGGCCACCGATTACATGAATTGTCTACAAAAGGCAAACGTATAGAAGCAAAAGGTAGATGAATGACTGTCAGTGTCCGAGAAAAAGAAAGAATGGACAGTGACTGCTCATGGATATGCACTCTCTTATTTGGGTAATGAAACGTTCTCAGATCAAATAGTGGTGGTAATCGCACAACTCTGTGACTGTGTTAAAAACCACTGAATGGTACACTTTACAAGAGTGAACAATGATATGTGACTTATAGCGCAATTTTATTAAAAGTATAATTATGAGCATATTAAAAACATTTCTATATAAGAATAGTAGTTTCTTCAATGTGGGCTAAAGTTTTCTCTTGAAAATCTTTATTAATTTTTAAAACTACCTTTGAGTAAAGGACAACCATTGAATTTTTTCTATAAAAAGCTAGGAAGATTAAAGACTTAGAATGAAATTATTTTAGTAGCAGTTGGTAATTTTGTACTTCCTATGTTTATAGATTTATGCATGTGTATATGTATATATCCACCACTTGTGAGCCAGTTTGTCCCACTGTGGTGGCTTGTGTGTTGCTGTGATGCTTAAAGCTATGTCATTGCTATTTTCAAGTATCAGTAGGGTCACCCAAAGTGAACGAGTTTCAGCAAAGCCTCCAGAGTAAAAACAGACTATGCAGAAGGAATAGGCAGTCTACTGCAGAGGAATTAGTCACTGGAAATCCTGCGGATAGCATCGGAGCACTGTCAGTTATTGAAAAGAAACAGAGCCTTCTCAGAGATGGTGCCAGAAGATGAGTCCCTCGGGTCAGGAGGCATTCAGAATATGAGCAGGAAGAGCTGCCTTCTCACAGTGTAGTCGGCCACAGTGATTCGGAGGGAGGAAAGCTTGAGGGAGTCAAGCCTTTGGACCATCATTTTCTAATGCAGCAAGACTTAAAATGAGAAGAAACATCTGCAAACATCAATTAATAATCGGAACTTGGAATGCATGAAGTATGAATCTAGGAAAATTGGAAGTTGTTAAAAATAAAATGGAATGCATACACATCAATATTCCAGGTGTTAATAAATTGAAATATATTGGTTTGGGCCATTTTTAATCAGAAAATTAAATGGTTTACTATGCTAGGAATGACAGATTCAAGAGGAATGGTGTTGCATTCATCATCAAAAAGTACATTTTAATATATCCCTTAAAGTACAATGTTGCCTGATAAGATAACATCTATCTGTATACAAGGAAATTCAAGCAATATAACTATTATTAGAATTTATGCACCAACCACAAAAGCTAGTAATGAAGAAATTGAAGAATTCTACCAAACACTTCTGTATAAAATTGATCAAACATGCAAGAGGCATTGATAATTATTGGAAAGTATAATGCAAATTTGGGGGGGGG
>NW_022111373.1:36403783-36405079 GCF_000313985.2 Echinops telfairi | reverse complement strand
GCTTGTTTACCTTCAGGCCTTTGGGACCCCAGATGTATATCTTTTGATAGCTGGGCACTATCAGCTTTCTTCAACACATTTGCTTATGCACCTGCTTTGTCCTCTGACTTACTTTCAGTGACCTCCTAGTGTACAGTCATTTACCATGTGTAGCAAGCAACTAAATTTGGTATATATTTAGGGGAGACAATTTGGCAGAAATATTTATTTTCCACACAAACTCCCAACAACAGCAAAATAAAATACACAAAAAACTCAATGCAAAAGAAAGCAGAACATAATAAAAACTAGAACAAATTAAAAGTGGGTCAAAAGGGAAAACAAATGGAAAAACAAACAAACTATATTTTAACATTGTATATTGCCACAGGGACAAAAATATGTCTGAACATTAAACAAAATTCAGAATTCGAGGAGGAAAACTAATGTCACAGGGAGTTGATGTTATGCAACCTGGGTCCTGATTGTTATAAAAGGTGGAGCTAGATGTTGGCTGGCCAATCTCTTAGCTTTGACAGATAACTGCTTCTAAAAGCCAGATTTAAAAAGTGAGATACTTCTTATCCAAAACTAGAGATCATCATTTGTAAATCATGTTTGAGAAGTATCTTACTAGAATGTCTTATTTTCTAAAATTAATGTTTTTTCTTTTCTTCTTTTTTAAACATATTTTATTGTGTTTTGATGAAAGTTTACATAACAAATTAGGATCCCATTAAACAATTTCTATACATATTGCTCAGTGACATTGACTACATTTTTCACATTATATCAACATTCTTTTTTTTAAAGTGGTTTTCTTGATATAATATCTGCAAATCTTTTACTTTCATGGTTAAAATGCTTTTTTAAAATCAAATAATCATTTTATTAGGGTGTCATACAACTCATCACAACCTGTACATACGTCATTTGTGTCCAGCACATTAGTACATGTGTTGACTTCATCATTCTTACAACACCACTTTCCACTTGAGCCCTTGGTGTCAGCTCATTTTTCCCCTCCTTCCCCGCTCTCCCTTCCTCCCTCCCCCCTCCCCATGAAAATTTATAAATTATTATTATTTTATCATATCTTACCCCATCCAACGTCTCCCTCACCCACATCTCTGCTGTCCGTCCCCCAGGGAGGAGGTCATATGCAGACCTTGTCATCTGTTCCCCCTTTCTCCCTCACCCTCCCTCCACCCTCCTGCCATCGCCACCCTCTCCACTGGTCCTGGGGGGTTCATCTGTCCTGGGTTCACTGTATTTCCAGTTCCTATCTGTGCCAGTGCACATCCTCCGGTCCAGCCG
>NW_022111373.1:36398878-36403683 GCF_000313985.2 Echinops telfairi | reverse complement strand
CTACACTGCACTCTGATTTGTTCCTCTCCTCCCCACAGCCCTTCTGCAAGGGGATGTCCAATTTTCCCTGGATGGGCTCTGGTCCCCACTTTGTACTCCCCCTCACTCACAATGTTATGATTTTTTTTTTCATCTTTGATGCCTGCTTTTCAGCTCGCCTGCCCTATTCCATCCAGGGGGAATTAGATCGGCTGTCAGTCTGGCCCAGACCCACTGCTATCCTGCCAGCCCACCTTTGCCCAGAGCCACAGTTAACCCCACCGGACTGACCAGGCCTGTCCCTGCAGCTTGCCTACCTCTGCCTGTCCCAGCCAATCTTAGGCAACTCCTCACCACCACTGGCCCCCATGCTGCTGCAGCTTTCCATGCAACTGCCCTAAACAGCACTACCCTTGTGGCCCACAACCACCCTGTCCACAGTCCCTGAGAGGACCACCCAACCTGTACTCCAAATAGTTAATCCCACATGTCTAAGGAGAGAGTGAAAACCTTGTGAAATACAAAAGTAGCCCAATCCCCCAGTGTAATCAACTACATGTAGCCTGTAGAACCATTCTCACTAGCCTCCCAGAGAGAAAACTTAGGTCCCCCAGAAACCCAGGAAAATGGTTCTGAGCTCCTCCAAAATGAAATGCAGACAGCAACACACATCAACAACCTCCACAAGAAAGCAAGAGAAATAAAAGGCAATGTCAGAGAAACTCTTGAACATAACAACATGCATAGAAGCAGCAGATGTTGATCTGCCATAGAAAGAAATCTTCAGTATGCTGAATAGAGTCTTACAGGTATGAGGGAATCAATTCAGAAAAAGGTTGAAATAATAGAGAAGATAAAGACCACATACCAAAGGGAAATATTAAGAGATGAGCAACAGAATCAAAGAACAAGGTAAGAGACCTCACCAACAGACTAGCAGAAGTGGAGAACTGTATTAGTGATCTAGAACATAGTCAGGCAGACTTAAATAAATGTGAAAGGCAGTACAACAAGACAATCAAAGATGCTGAAGAAAATTTGAGAACAATGAGTGATGCTATGAAGAGGAACAACATTCGAATAATTGGGATACCAGAACTAGACACAAAAAAATCAACAACAAAAAATAGTGAGAGAATTCTTGGAAGATAACTTCCCTAACATAATGAATTAGAATCAGATAATCATTCAGGAAGCAGAGAGGACACCAATTAGAGTGAACCCCAGGAAGAATTCACCAAGGCACCTAGTAGTCAAACTCTACAACTTTGAGGAAAAGAGTCAATCATAAGAGCAGCTAGAGAAAAAGAGGTAGTCACCGACAAGGGTGCTCATATAAGAATGTGCTCAGATTTATCTGCAGATACCATGAAGAAGAGGAGACAGTAAAGTAACATCTTCCAAAGTTTGAAAGAGAAGGCCAACCCAAGAATCCTCTATCCCACCAAACTACCCATCAAAATAGATGGAGAGGTAAGAGTTTTCCTGGACAAGGAAAAATTCAGGTTAAAAGAAATCCAGTGGTACAAAAAGTGTTGCCAACTCACTTAGGACAGAAGCCAACAAATACCGAGCACAAACAGGAGACCACCACATAGCACAACTGCATCCAGAAGTCAACATACCGATACAGCCCCTAAGACTACAGCGGCCTAATGGTGAAAAGAAGGCAAGAATTAATACACAGACCCACAGACACACATTCACAACACACTGATAAGGAGGGTGGTAGGAAAATAACTAACTCAAAAGGTATGTGAGGATAAGAAAGAATCCATAGATGGATATAGTAATTCTGAATGTCAGCAGTCTGAACTCACCCATTAAAATACAAAGGCTAGCAAACTGGCTTGGAAAACATAACCCATCAATCTGCTGTCTGCAAGAAACACATCTTAAGCTTGCAGACAAAAGAAGGTTGAGAATCAAAAGTTGGTGAGAAGTACAGCAGAACCCCGGTACTCAACCACATCAGGACTCGACAGAATTGGACTGCGATTTGACATGTCGAGAACCCTTTGCATTGAAGCTCGAACAAAACATTGGAATCCAACCCGATTCGTGTTTCAGTCTTTCGGTGTTAGTTGGCATTGTTAATACGAGTTGTTTAAACCTTTTGTGGCTGTGTTCCAAGTATTTTGCTATAATTTTCTTAATTTTGTGGCTCTTTGTAATGTTTTTAGATAAAAACCCACGTGTCCTAAGAAAGAGTTTTTTGAAAAGAATCGTCATGATAAGGCACTGTTTCACCATGTTAACGATATTGTGGATGATAATTCAGTAAACACTTTTAGAAAACAGTGAAGGAAATGCCAACAGCAGACCACATTAGAGATTTATTTTTAGAGAAAGCCAGCCAGGTCCTCGTGAAAAAAGATAAAGAAGGGAAAAAACTGAAAAGCAGCTACCAGTTGATTTTATGGAAGGAGGTTCCCTTTCCAAACAATGACTCTCTCTCCATCCCTCCTCTCTCATCCCTGTCCACAGATCCAGATCCACATTAAACGCAAGGTATTGTCCATACGGTCAGTGTTAAAAACTTACAATGTTGTGTTTCTTATTTAAATTATAGTATTTAATTCTGAACTTATTTCCTTGGAAATTTCTGTGTCGTGTTTTGTATAAAAAGGCAAGGTTAGATAAAAACCTTGTTCTTCTGGAGGAGTTGTTTGCTAATTCTGGGCTTCTTCCCTTTCCATATGAAGTTGGTAGTCAGTTTTTCCATTTTAAAAAAAGATGCTGGTATTTGTATTGGGATTGCACTGAATTTATATAGTGCCTTGGGTAGGAATGACATCTTTATAATATTGAGTTTTCCAATCTACGAACATGGGATATTCTTCCATTTATTAGGTCACTTTTGAATATAAATATGTATCTGTTTTTGTACTGTATCATCTTTATTATATGTCATCATCCTCGGATTTCCCCCTGAATATTTTTTAATATTCCATTTTTAAGCTTTACCTCCTTATGAAGAAATTCTGCCATTATAAAATCCCTCGCTCTCCACTTCCCATATTTTTCCAACACTTGAAATGAAAAAGCACATATTTTTCAGTTCATCTTCCAATGCCAGGATCCTCAGAGCTCAAAGTTAAATTTTGGGAACTACAATGATGATTCCTTGTTTATCGTATTTTCCTTTTCAAAAGGGTCACAGAACTCTGTTCTGATCCACTTGGAATAGCACATCCTTCTTTCAAATTGTGGGTGTGTTTCTATAAATTATAGATTTCATTTGATTTCTAAATGCTATAGAAATTTATATTCTCTGGCTTGAAGACCCTGAGTTCATTCTCTTTAATATGCTTTAGTTTTTTATTTTAATAAATCATTTTATTGGGGGGATCTTACAGCTCTTATAACACTCATACATTAATTGTATGAAGCACATTTGTATATGTGTTCCCACCATTTCCAAAACATTTTCTTTCTACTTGAGCCCTTGGTATCAGCTCCTCTTTAATATGCATTATCTGATCAGGAGAGAGGCCACACGTATACCCTATCTAAGGAGAAACACTTCTAAGTGCCTCTCAAATTCGTGATTTGAGTAAAGGAACTTTCACAGCATTATTTAAACATTAACAAACAACATTAAAAAATTAACACTTAGGGTTTAAACCAGGTTAATTTAAATAAAAATGTGAGGGAGTCTTACGCTATCTTGTCACCCAAAGAGAACTTTGAGTTCCTTTCTATCCTTTTATCACATACTCTCAAAGTTTTCATAGTTAACCATGATGGGGACACAATTAATGTCCCATTTCATTTACTGTCTCATAATCATCTTCCTTGCTGTCAAATAGGTTACAAAATTTAAATATAATAACAGTATAGTATCCCCAATAGCCTACTTTGAAGGGAAAAAGAAGTACTGAAAAACTGATAGAGAAATCCATACAACATCTCTAACCACACCTAAATACACATAACAAAAAATCTGGATGGGTTATAGGAAAAATACCCTGTCTCGGATACTGGTAACTCACATCTACTCAGTTCTCTATTTTGATCAACTTCAGCTCTACTCTGGTCTTGAGTGAAAATAAATAAATAGCTTAATTTATCTTCACAACTTTTTGCACCATGAAGAATAACTGTAGAATCTCCCACTCTCTTATTCAGACCGATCAGGACGAGAAGAAACATCCAACCTGCATAGTCCCACCAAGCTTCGGGTTCAAAGAGCCATATTACGTAATTCACTACACAACAGAAGTAAAATCTAATTCCCCTCCCCTTGAACATGGTAGGTTAGCTTTCTAATAAAATGTCGTAGAAGTGATGCTATGTGAATTATGCCTGGTTCATCCCTTTTCCTTTTTGGCTTTTGGAAACCACCTCCCCTGTTCTTGGAAAGGCTAGGTCATATAGACAGGATCTATATGGATATTTTGTCCCACAGCCCCAGCAAGGTCCGCAGCTGACATCATCAGCCTTCACTGAAGTGAATGAAAGACCCTTCAGAAAATTCCAGCCACAGCCTTCAAGTCTCCCGTCTGAAGCCTGGACATTGTGGAGCACAGGAAGCCACTCCCATTCAGTAAAATCATCAAATAATAAGTGATCTTTGTTCAAAGTCAACCTTGTTTTGTAAGCTAGAAACAGAAAAACACTTAACTTCTTCCTGCGAGACATGCTCAAAAACCCTGTGCTGACCTGTCTTTCAGAGCATGAAAGCAGAAGCGACTCAGGCTGGCTGCCTGTTTGTTAGAATCACACTGCTCATTTGACTATTCAGAGTTCTCTTCTTGCATGTTTCAGAAAAGTCAGCCATGAGTAGCTTATGAAAATGAAGAAAATTTATTATTTCACATACT
>NW_022111373.1:36382114-36383250 GCF_000313985.2 Echinops telfairi | reverse complement strand
GCAGACCCAGGCACAGTACCTGTTGACCCACTCCAATCTCTCCACTTCCACAAATTCTCTGTAATCATTTAAGATTAAACAAAATGAAACAACAAACTACTCAAATCTGAGTTTCAGTTTCTTGTGGCTAGCTATTCAAGTTTTGGTTCTTGCAAATAAAAGTGTGTGTGACTGTAATTGTCATAGTAAAATGGAGAAAGCCACTTCTAAAGGAGCGCTGAAGCCACCTTCTGGGACTCCAGAGCACTACGTGAACAAGCACTTGGGTCCGTACTTGAGCACGTTGTTTCTCTTCGGCATAAGTTCAATGGCGGCCGTTTGGAAAATCAATAGCCACTTTGCAGTCTTTTCATCGCCCAAGTTAACTTCTCTGTGTAGCAAGTTAGAGAACGGAGGCTCCCAGATTATATAGCCTCAGTGAAGTTGGCATATTTATACTTCTAAAAAACACTGTGACAGTTAGGTTTTGTGTCCCCTTGTCAACAGTGTGCTCAGCAGCTTGACAGTAATTCTTGATATTTGAATCTAACACGATGTAATTAACACCATGATGGGCTCTAACATAATGTGATCAACACTGAGAGGAGGCAGCAGGTGTGGTAGAGTGTGGTCCCAATGATCTGATATAACTGGAAGGAAGACTCTTGTGAGAGTGTAAGCTGACTGTGGGAAAGCTTGTCACTTCTGGGTCTGGATTCTGCAGCTGGTTTGTCAACTTCGTGTCACATTGCCTGTCAATCCCAGAAGGCATCAGTGGACTGCCAACCGTGGATTTATTCAACTTTGCCTCTACCAGCTGGTAGTCGCAATGCTTCCACTTTCAATTACTAGCTTGTCAGTCCCCATAACTGTACCGTCAGGGGAAGCCTCCCAGTTTAACATTTTGCCCCAAACTTAAACCAAATTGGACTTTCCCATTTCTACAACTGTGTGAGCCATTTCTTGAAATGAATTTCTTTCTATGTGTTGTTGTTAGGTGCCATCGTGTGACTCTATGCAAAACAAAAGGAAACATTGCCTAGTCAGGTGCCATCCTCACAATTATTCCTATGCTTGAGCCCAGCAATGCAGCCATTGGCTCAATTCATCTCATTGAGGGCCTTCCTCATTTTCATAGCCCTTCCACTTTACCAAAC
>NW_022111373.1:36379172-36381197 GCF_000313985.2 Echinops telfairi | reverse complement strand
CAGTTCTGAACTTCTGACAATTCCTTATCAATGTACTGCTGTAACCGTTCTTGGATAATAATCTTAAGCAAAATTTTACTTTCTTGCGATATCATCCTATGGTTTGAGCATTCTGTAGGGTCCCCTTTCTTTGGAATGGGCACAAATACGATCTCTTCCGATCAGTTGGCCAAGTAGCTGTCTTCCAAATGAGTGAGTGCTTCCGGTTCTTTAATTTTCTCAAATATTTCGATGGGTATTCCATCAATTCCCTGGAGTCTTCTTTTTGGCTAATGCATTCAGTGCCACTTGAACTACTTCCTGCAGCATCATTGGTGCTTGCTTATATGCTACCTCCTAAATTGGTGGAAGGTCGACTAGTTCTTTTGGGTACTAGTTCTATTTATTCTTTCCATCTTCTTTGATACTTTCTGCATCATTCAATATTTTGCCTGTGGAATCTTTTAAGAGTGAAACTCAAAGTTTGAATTTTATCTTGAGTTCTTTTAGTTTCAGATATGCTGACTGTGTTCTTTCTTTTTGTTTTTTTAATTTTAGGTCCTTGTACATTTCATTAGAATATTTGGATTTGTCTTCTCGAGCTACCCTTTGAAATTTTTCTGTTCAGTTCCCTGACTTCATCCATTTGTTTTAGCTACTCTACAATTCAGAGCAAGTCTTAAGGTGTCTTCTGACATCTGCTTTGATCTTTTTTTCCTTTCCTGTCTTTTTAATGGCCATTTACTATTTTCATGAATGATGGTCTGAATGTCCTCCCACAGATCATCTGGTCTTCTGTCATTAGTGTTCAATACATCAAATCTGTTCTTGAGATGTTCTCAACATTCAGGTGGGATACACTCAATGTTGCATATTGGCTCTTGTGGATTTATTTAAGCCTAACTCACCTATGAGCAATTGATAGTCTGTTCCACAGTTGGCCACTGGTCTGTTTTAGCTGCTGACATTGAATTTCTCTATCATGTCTTCCCACAGATGTAGTCAATTTGGTTTCTGACTTTTCCATTTGGAGAAGTCCATTTCTATAGTCACCTTTTGTGTTGTTGGAAAAAACGTACTTGCTATGAACAAGTTATTGTTTTTGCAAAATTCTATCATGCAATATCTAGATTCATTTCTACCACCAAGTCCATATTTTCCAACTATTGTTCCTTCCTCTTTGTTTCTAACTTTTGAATTCCCATCACCAAAACTATCAATGGATCTTGATTATATGTTCGATCAATTTCTCAGAAGTATTGGTATAATTCTTTAATTTCTTCGTGACTAGTTTTTGTGATTGGTGTATAAATTTGATTAATAGTTGTATTGATTTGATTTTCCTGAAGGTGGATAGATATTATCTTCTCACAGACAGCAATGTATTTCATGATGGATCTAGCAAGATCCTTTCTGACAATGACTATCAAGTCATTCCTCTTGATTGTGTTATTCCCAGCCTAGTAAATCACATGATTTTTCCCAATTCAAAATGGTCAATACCAGTCTTTTTCAGCTCATATTTTATGAGAAGTGAATTACATGCCAATCTGTTTTCATGCCCAAACGTTGCTGATTGGCCACAAGTTAACTAACTGGTGTTTGCATTTAAATAAGTTGAAGTAGTTTGTAAGCCAGCTGCATGGGACAATAGCAAGTCAGCAAAGTGTTTAATCCCTATTTAGTTTTGTTTGTGGATGGCTCCTATTTAAAACAAACTAATCTTTATAGGATATGCTGTTATGACTTTCACTAAAATCTTTGAATCTTTCTCTCTGAAGCCATGTTAGCTCAACAAACCAAATTAATTGTCCTCACTAAAACTTGTAAAATGCTTCAGGAAAATCAATAAACACATGTTTTATGGACAGCGTAGACTGTTTTGGAATTGCACATGGGTTTGGAATGTTATGGAAAAAGAGAATGTCTACCCTCTTCTAGAAATGTCACACATACACACACACAAATTGTACCTTAGGAGAAGACCTTTAGGAGATCCCCTTCCTTTCTCTTGAAATTACTGCAATAAAAATAAAAATGATAAAT
>NW_022111373.1:36373137-36378820 GCF_000313985.2 Echinops telfairi | reverse complement strand
TTGCTATCCATCCTACATACTTTGTACATGTTGTCAGGGGAGACCAGCCCCTGAAGGACACCTTGCTTGGTAAAATGGAGGGTTAGTGAAAAGAAGAAAGTCCCTCAATGAGATGGACTGACACAGTGGTCTCAATAGTGTTCTCCAGCAAAGGGACAACTGTGAGGATGGCACAGGACATGGCAGTGTTTTGTTCTGTTGTGCACAGATTCACTATGTGCATAGATTCACTGTGTGCATGGATTTACTATGTGCATGGAACACTATGTGCATAGATTCACTTTGTCCAAGGGTTCACTGTGTGCACGGATTCACTGTGTGCATAGATTCACTGTGTGCATGCATTCACTATGTGCATAGATTCACTATGTGCACGGATTCACTGTGTGCACGGATTCACTGTGTGCATAGATTCACTGTGTGCATGGATTCACTGTGTGCACGGATTCACTGTGTGCATAGATTCACTGTGTGCATAGATTCACTATGTGCATGGGTTCACTGTGTGCACGCATTCACTATGTGCATAGATTCACTATGTGCACGGATTCACTGTGTGCATAGATTCCCTGTGTGCACAGATTCACTGTCTCCATAAATTCACTGTGTGCATGGATTCACTATGTGCACGGATTCACTGTGTGCACGGATTCACCATGTGCATGGATTCACTATATGCATGGATTCACTATGTGCATCGATTCACTATGTGCATGGATCCACTGTGTGCATGGATTCACTGTGTACACAGATTCACTGTGCGCATGGATTCACTGTGTGCATAGATTCACTATGTTCATGGATCCACTGTGTGCATGCATTCACTATGTGCATAGATTCACTATGTGCATGGATTCACTGTATGCACGAATTCACTGTGTGCATAGATTCACTGTGTGCATAGATTAAATGTGCATGGATTCACTGTGTGCATGCATTCACTATGTGCATAGATTCACTATGTGCACGGATTCACTGTGTGCACGGATTCACTGCGTGCATGGATTCACTGTGTGCATGGATTCACTGTGTGCATAGATTCACTGTGTACATGGATTCACTATGTGCATAGATTCACTGTGTGCATGGATTCATTATGTGTATGGATTCACTGTGTGCATAGATTCAGTAGGGGTTGGAACCAACTTGATGGCACCTAAGAGCAATACAATCCAGAAAACCAAGTCCTACTTGGACCTTTTACTCTCTGGGCCTATGCTTAAATCACAGTTAGATTTCATTCACCTTCCATATTCAACTGGCTTTATAAATATGCATTATTAATGATTTGTAGATTTTCACATTTCATAGATGCCTTCCCTTGCAGTCCTTGTAGAAAAGAAATGTCATGAAAACCTACCTACCTAGGGAGCATCAAAAATTCTTTGCAATGAGCAGGGAACTCATTTCACCAGTCAAGTTATTCATGAACCATGTTGCGTTTAACCACTTATCAAGGGCTACAGAGTTCTTCTCACCCTCAGTATTCTGACCGACTAGAGAGAACTAATGGATTATTAGAGACCCAAATAACAAAACTTTCTGAAGCTATAAAATTCATTCTGGACTAAGGTCTTTCCCTTAATTCTTGTAAAGCTGAGGTCCATACTATTTGGGTCTCACAAACTTCCCCCCTATGAAATAATTACTGAGAGACCCAGGTCCTTCTTACATTGTCTACCAATTTTAATATTGTTCAACTTGAATTGCTAAAGTATTGCCAGTCTTTAATCTGATATTCTAAAGAAAAAGATTTTTCATTGGGTAGAGTAACCTTTAAGAACAGATACTATCCTCTGAAATTCTGCCTAACCTCACCCTATGAGAATATGTATATTGAAAGGGACATCAAATAAAGAAAGACATATTAGAATCTTATCGAAAGGGACTATACTTAGTCCTCACCAATCCATGTGCAGTTAAGTCAGAGGGAATAAAACCCTGGATGCATTTGTCACAGTCTTAAAAGACTTTAATCTTTCTGTTTGAACTATCCAGTCACTGGAGAATTGAAGGTTACATTTAAATGCCTCTGTGGCCAGAAGCAGATGACATCTGAGGCAGGTGGCTAACTCAAGATCCTGGACCACGGCTGAACATGCACCTCTGCATCTTTGATCCTTTTCATTTTAGTTACAGTCATGCCTTTTCTAGATGAGCAGATGCTTATGTTCACCATTTTAAAAGATTTAATGTTTAGATATGTGGTACCCCCTCCCTCAAGTTACTCTGAACTTCCCTAGTGGGAAGGCGCTGATGGGATGGCTCTTGATGGACTGAACAACACAGAAATAGTTCATTCATACTAGAAATCGCTCTTCTTAGCTTTTTTGCTGATAAATGATCTCTTTGGGGATATGAACAAACTCAAGCCATAGCGTTTTGAAATCAGCAGAGGCTCCTCTGGGGAGAGGTGACCCTTCCTACCCTTAAAGAGTTGCAGTCTTGGAAACTCAAAAAGGCAATTTTATATTGTCCTATAGGGGTGCTATGAGTCAGAATTGACTCAGTGGCAGTGAGCTTGGTTTTTAAAGAAGAGCCAGTTAAAGAACATTTCAACTTCAGAAGAGAGAACTCTTACTATGTGGGAAGACTTTGTGAAGAATGTGTGCCTCTCCGGTTCCCTGCACACACAGTTCACTCCATTCCATGAACAACAGCTGACTACAATTCTACCATCAAGCATAATCAAACTACTGGTATTCCATGCAAAAAATGGTCACTCACTCCTCTGAAATCAATCATGAATCTTTACCTTTTAGAGAATGTAAGAAAACAAAACCAAACTACATCCAGTCAAATCCGACTCATAGTGCCCCTATGAACTGGGTAGAACTGCTCCTGAGGGGTTCTGAGACTGTAACTCTATGGCAATTGGCAGCCTTGTCTTTCTTATGATGGTGGAGTGGCCAGTAGCTTCTAGCAGCTGGTGGTTTCAAATGGCTGGCCTCATGGTTGGCAATGCAGGGCCTACTGACTAACCTTTCAAAGCACCTCTCAAAGAACCTCAGCTGAAGCTACTCTTACTTACAGTCAATCGTATTGCTTGAACTTAGCTTCCATGGCAGAACATTTCATATCTTTACCGAGGAGCCCTGGTGGTGCCATGGTTATGTGTCGGGCTGTGATTCCCATGGCTGGTCACTAGCAGCTCTGCGGGCGAAAGACTGGGCTTTCTACTCCCGTAAACTGTTAAGGTCTCAGAAACCCACAGGAGATCGCTATGAGTCCGCATTGACTCAGTGGCAGTGAGTTTAGTTTGGGATTTTCTCCAGCTGTGTAGCACTGCCCTGGTGGAGGTGTGGTCTACTAACAGTAAGGCTGGTGAACTAAAACCCCCAGGCACTCTGTGGGAGGAAGATGAGGTTGTGTGCGCCTGTGGAGACGCACAGTCTCTGAAGTCCTACGAAGGTCACTATGCATCACAATCTACTCGATGGCAGTGAATTTGGGGTTTTAGTCCAGCTATCGCTGCTACTGTTCCTTAATAAGAATGCAAGAATTTCTTTGTTGACAAGATCCTTGGGAAGAGGCAAAGAATGTGACCAGGAAAATAGGAATGGAGGGATGTAGCTGAAGGATGGAATCAAAGTTGTATCTCTTTTGGAAATACATTTGCTGCTAAGTATTTTGTACTAAAATGGATGCTATTTTCAAACTAAAACGGACAGTGTCAGGGAAAGGTTAGGGCAAATATAGCACCACAGAGGGCAAAAAGGCAGAGGAATTTACACACATCACCCAATTTGTGCCTTTAGTTAAAATCCATCACCAATCGAAACTGCTGTGAATCAGGCCTGTCTCCTGCCCCAACGCCCTTCCATTCCCAAGAGAGAAATCTGGCTGCACAAACACACAGGGAAGCTGCAGGCTGGCAAGAATTGTCAGTGAAGTTGCCTTTAGGTTTCAGTGTGTTATTAGAATTCTATTTCCCCCAACAAAAAAATAATACATTAGAATACTTGTATTAGTCATCTCCTGCTTAGCTACACACACAAGAGTGCAATCTAGATTCAGAATAATGTCTGCAGGTCTTGGACGTTTCATAGCCAAGTTCTTTGTTGTTGTTTTTTCACCCCCTCTACAACTTGAAAAGGAGGTCAAGGAGAACTTTTTCTTGGAAAAAAACAACAGCCTCAAGCTCCTGCAAACTTCCTGCTGCAAATTTACCCTCTCCTGAGAAGTCTAAATCACCCCTTCAAACTTATGAATATGTAAAGAGGACCTTGCATGTCATGCCTGACTACACAGGCCATGTGCAGCTAAAAATCCCTGAAAAAAAAGACTTTATTAATACAGGAATGAACCAGAGAGCCGCCTTAGAGAGACAAGTCCAATGGCTTTCTAACTTTCTAACTGAAGTTTTCCTGCCTGCAGATTTTGAGAAGCACTCACATGTTATTTGTTGTCAGTGCTCACATTTACAATTCATTTGAATGAAATTTTTCATATTCTAGCGAGTCAGTGAAATTAGAACTACTGTGACCTTTTGATTGTGTGTTCCATTAATAATCCAATTCACCAAGCCACTTTTGAGCAAGGCACGCTGGCATGGGTTGGGTTAAATACGGAGAATGATGACCATTGATTCTTGCTTTTTATGAAACTTACAAGAGTACATCAAGGTATAAAAGGTCATTCGGGGAGCAAGACAAAAATGTCACAAGTCTAGTGTTTTTCCAGAGATTTGAAGGCCATCTATAATTAGCTGCTAAACAAAATTGTATAACAAGTAATAAAAATTCAAAACAATGTACCCAGCCCTGGGCTAAGTATGTGCCATTCATTTTCTCATCCAGTTGTCTATACATTGGGTAAAGAAAAATGTAGAGATTAGGTAGTCTGATTTAATTCACAAAAGGAGTAGGTGATGAATTTAGGAATTCAGGTATGTCTAGTCCGGAGCTTGCTCTGGGAGGTAAAACTGTCTTGAGTTTAGTGGGGTGATTGGACTACTTTGGGGAGAGGAAAGAGCCTTGATCTGAGCCTTGTTGGGAAGAGGAGTCAAGGAAAGAATAACGGCCTTCCAAGTCAGGTAAAGGAGAGGAACAAAGGCTGAAAGCTGGAAACATGCGGTCTGCCTGCCTAGGAAATAAATACCCTCACTCCTGCGGGTGAATTTTTCCCCTATCCCTTTTGCTCTGAATTAGGGGTTTGTGCCTTGGAACAGTAAGGAACCCTGGTGCTGCTAATCTCCAGGTCAGCAGTTTGAACACCAGGAGAAAGACCTTTTACTGGCTCCAGTAAAGAGTTTCCGTCTTAGACCCTTAAAGGGGCAGCTTTACTCTGTCCTATGCAGTCACTGGGAGTTAGAATGGATTCAGTAGCAGTGAGTGAGTGAGTTTGGTTGGTTGGTTGCCTGGGAGCAGTCGAGCCAAATTCACCAACACCAAATTAGAGAGAAAAGGAGAAGTGAGTTCATTAGAAGGTGACACCAGTGGGGACTCTGAACAACACAGGCTGTCTCAATGGAGTCTCATTTGTGTGCAGAATACACGTTGTTGTTGTTGTTGTTGTTGTTAGGGGTCATTGAGATGGTTCCACCAGAAGGAAACACCACCCCATCCTGTGCCATCCTCATAATTGTTGTGTTTGAGCCCACCGTTTGTCAAGAGTCTTCCTCTGTGTACACTGGTACAGATAGGACTTGGGAACACAGGGAATCCAGGACAGACGCTTATGT
>NW_022111373.1:36370464-36372251 GCF_000313985.2 Echinops telfairi | reverse complement strand
GCTCATAATACATAGAGTTTATATATTTTAACTTTGTGATTCATAATGGGACTAGGGGCAGGGACTCACCGACGCTCAGATGTTTTATATGAATTTGCGTTTAAGATAATCACGGCATTTAATTGTTACACATTTACAAATATAGGAGCCTTATGTTTAAGGACAATCTTATTATATATCTGTTGATGAATGAGCGAGAATTAGCTTTGTGGCCACTATCAATCAGGTGAGGCAAATAGGAAAGGATTCTCAGAGTTACCTGTCCCTTCCAGGAGACATCCACATTTGCCTCTCCAAGCCATATAAAACGTCATTAAAACTCCGAAGGGACTGAGGTGTGGGGGACAGGGGAAGCATGTGATCAATGAAATTACCTGTAGTGAGAGAAGACATTGTGTGAGTTAGGGTAACTACAGTAAGTTACGTTACAAGAGGTCTCTAGCACACTCCCCTTTCCTACTTACAATTGTTCTCGGTCACAATGCTAGTTTGGGGGTCAAAAAAACCCTGCATGCTATCATTCAAATAAAAACCCTTCAGCTTCTTTCTGCAGAAGGGCATCTGGATATTAGCATTTCCAATGGTGCCTAAGAGCCTAGAAGAAGATAAACACATCGGAAAGTTGACTTTTCATTACGTCCTTGAGCAGCTCATTGCAATGGAAACTTTAGTCCAATTAGGGCTTATAGTGCAGATCTCAACTTCCAACGAAGCTACGAAATTTGTAAAGAAGATTCTGTTTTAAACCTGCTGGAAATTTCAAGCTGGTATCTCCTAGGGTTTCTCAGATGCAGTTGTCTCCAAATTGGCCCTTTGTGTTGTGCCCCAGGGCAGCACAGCAGTATTGCAATTGTGTCTAATTAACCTCCTGCTAATCGCAAAATGTCAGAAAGGCAAATCACCAAACTAGAAAGGGACGCTGGGCTGTTGTTATTTTCAACAAGGAGAAGGAGCTATTTTAGCTTTTATAACAATTGCTCTGAAATTTGGCATATTAGTACTATTTGTATTTCAAAGATGGGATTTGAATAGGTCTTAACTTTGATGAGTTCATCCTTTAAACCAGTAGCTAAGAAAGGCATGCTGATTATTATAGCTGAATATTAATTTAGGAAGTGAGACTTTTTTAAAACCACATTTGAGTTCCAAGCAGAATTCTGTCTCTGAATAGCTCAGGGTGATTACCATGTCTGGTTTGTCATTTTTTATTTATTGGGTGAGAGGCGGGGGTTGGGTGTTGTGGTTGGTTTGTTTTGGTTTGGGGTTTTGCTCAGTAATGTGCTAGCCAGGGAGGGAGAGCAAACGCCTATGATTTTGACTTTGGTTGGGATTGGCTGGAGCACGGGACAGTACCCATTCCAAAGTCAAGTGGCTTTAGAGGCCCAATATTTATTTTTCACTCATTCTATTGGCTCCCGAGGGTAGTTCTAGCTCTGTGCTGCCACAAGTCAACGGGTGAAGTGCATATGCATGTATGCACTGGACTCCCAGTAGCAATCCTTTTGCACTTTGCCCTTCCATTGTGGGGGGATGTGCTGGGTCAACTGAACTCAAGGACCAGAAACGACAAGCTCAAGGTTATGGAGACTGCGTGGGGCACCAAAGGCAGATCATCTGGGTAGATTTTCTTGGAGGACATAAGATGCTCATGGAGGATTATTATGAAGATGTTTTAGGGAAATGGACAACTACATTGGTGAGAAAAGGCCAATAAAGTTGTCCAGAGAAATCGTTTCCCATTGCAACAATGCAGCTTATCATTCTTTGGGGGTGTCAAAGGCTGTCCA
>NW_022111373.1:36367603-36368467 GCF_000313985.2 Echinops telfairi | reverse complement strand
GCAAAATTACAGTTATGAAGTAGCAACAAAAGTAATTTTATGGTTGGAGGGTCACCACAACATGAGGAACTGGATTAAAGGGTAGTTTACTAAAGGAAGGTTGAGAACCACTGGATTAGCTTAAAACACATATTGCTATTGGAGGATTCATTTCCTTGCAGGCTACGTGAATGAGGCCTCAGTTCCTTGCCAGGTGGGCTTCTCTACAGGGCTCTTGCGCGATGGCATCTTGTTTCATCAAATACAGTGAAGTAAAAATCTTCATGTGAAACAAATTAATAATAATGGAAGTGATGATATCCCGTCACTTTTTGTTTTCTCGCCATCATTACTTCTAGGGAGTATTCTAGTTGGATTTCTTCCAAGACAGATCTGTTCTTTCTTCTGACAGTCCATGGGGCTTTCACTATTCTTTCTATAGAACTTAAAAAACATTACTTACTGTAGAACGTAAAATGTTTCAGTAGGATGATATATATTATGACAGGCTTACAGAAGGATGGTATGTAATCTCTTCCTGTCTTTTTTCACTCACTGAAAAATTTTTTCTGGACCTAAGACTACTTTTCTGATGAATACAGTTTGGGAAATGCAATGAAATATTGAGCCATTTTCAGAATGCCTGGCTTTTAGCTCCAACATATTCTCTGTGCAATCTTAAAAAGAGGCAAAATATCTTTATATCTTCTTTTCCTCATCTATGAAAGCGAGAGTGTTTCCTCTGAAATGGTTTATAAATATGTTATTTATAAATAAACTAATGTATTCCAGACTCATATATGATGATGTTCTTTCACTTGAATTAGTGCCTTTAATTCTTTCTCCCCATCACATTGAGAACAACTGAGTATTTGCCAGCCCTGG
>NW_022111373.1:36365034-36366902 GCF_000313985.2 Echinops telfairi | reverse complement strand
AGACATTCCTATCAGAGGGATGAGGAATACTGATGGGAAAATCAAGTCAGGAGAGGGGAACGGGAGCAAACACATAGGAGCAAATGAATGACTATTGATAGACAAAGGGGGAGGCCTGACTTTCAGGTGGAAAAATGACTAAAAATGCTTTTGAGGAAGTGTCCCTGGTGGCGTGCATTGAATGGGTGACATTTACCCAAGCTTCTGGGCGCATCCTGGGGACTCAGCCCAGGTGCCGTGGAGCACTAGGGTGTTCGATTTTGGATCTTCAAAGCACACAGCATGCTCCAGAGGCTGCATCAGTGAGATCCAATGCGGAAACTCCACTGGGTGAGCTGGACTGTACCTCAGCCACACTTGTAACCTGAGGACTTAAGCCAGAACTTTCATGGTGTCTTAGGAAGTAGAAGGCAGCTCTACCAAGGTTGTCCAACTGTTGGTAGGCAGACAAACATGGTCTTATTATATCAATGCCCTATCTGCTATATTAACATATTTATTATTCCAGCAAACCTGTTAGTGGCATTCTCAGTGGATATTATTATAAATTTTCCATGACAGTTAACCCTCATAGTTCATGTACATTGCATCCAGCCATAAAAAGATTGACTGTGTACAAGTGAATAATTCAGGTACTATAATATGGAGGTAACCTATGTGGGCCCAATATCCATCTCTCACCAGGGCTTTAAAAAACTAGTAGCAGGAGCTAATTAAAGGCAATATTAATGGAAGATCATTATGCCCCAGGGGGGTGATTTAAGACTTTCTACCATAAATTAACAAGGAGGTTTTGAAAGGGAGCCAAAGGCAGAGTAAAAGCAAAACAAAACATATATCCATAAATAGGATTTGGGATCACACTAAATCCAACCTCCAATTTAAGAACAATTAGTTCTTACATTGTGACCCTTCTTGATAGTCAACCTCAGGAAGAGAATACTGAAGATATGGATACTATAGCAAAGTGTGGTGAAGAAATTAGATGGTGTCCACTATTAGATAAAATAGAGTCTGGGTGGACATTGGGCTTCTACTCAAGTCCTCCCTCAATGCAAGAACACTTTGTTCTATTTATCTGAAATTCTGTGATGCTCACTTTACTGACAGATCCCTGAGGACAAAATGGGTCAATAAGCAAATGAGGTGAAGAAAGCTGATGGTATCTGACGATTACAAGATATAGCATCTGGGCTCTTAAACACTTGGAGATAAACAAGCGGCCATCTAGCAAGGAAGCAACAAAGCCTACATGGAAGAAGCACATCAGCCTGTGTGATCACGAGGTGTCGACAGGAGCAGGTGTCAGGCATCAGAGGACCTTAAATAAACAATCATATTGATGCAAAAGAAGGGGGTTAGAGTGGAGACCCAAACCCATCTGTAGACAATTGGACATCCTCTCACAGAAGGGTCACAAGGAGGGGTGAGTCTGCAAGGGTGCAGTATAGCACCAACACATAACATTCCTCTAGTTATTTAATGCTTCCTCCCTCTACCCCCCCACCACCACTATAATGTCCCCATTTCTACCTTACAAATCCGGCTAGACCAGAGCATGTTCACTGTACAAATAAGAGCTCTCAATACACAGAATCCAGGACAGATAAACCCCTTAGGAACAGAAATGGGAGTAGCAATACCATGAGGGTAGGGGGAAGGTGGGGAGAGAAGGGAGAGTGAGGTAGTTAGTTTATCGTGCCAATCTGGCCAATAAACACATGTGGGATTGATTAATTGAAGGGCAGAGAGATAAATGGCTTGGTGAGCCTTGCCTTTCTTGTCTCTTGATCTTTGGTCATCGGATCAGTGTGCAGCTGTCTTGCTTGTTCTTTGCCTCAATTTGCAAGCTACACTATTTGTGAGAC
>NW_022111373.1:36360702-36364493 GCF_000313985.2 Echinops telfairi | reverse complement strand
GAAAATGATGATGGCAATATATGTACAAATGCGCTTGATACAATTGATGTATGGATTGTGGTAAGAGCTGTAAGAGCCCCCAATAAAACAATATGTGTGTGTGGGGTGTGTGTGTGTGTGTGTGTGTTAGAACTGTAAGACCCCCATAATATGATCATTAATGAAAAAATAAATAAAAAGAATAAACAGAGGGGGGAAAGTTAGGTTAAAAAAAAAGGTAGAAATACATTCCAACCTGATACTCAACTAGAATTTAATAAAGCCACCATATGTATAAACATTTTTTTAAAAGCATCGGGTCTGTAAAGGCTTGTTTCCAAACAACCAGCCATCTAAGATGTCCACTAAGTCCACGTGGAAGAAGCACACCGGCATCAGTCACTGACAGACTGTAGATCATCGAGCCCGAAGCGAAGAAGACAACAGTATCAGAGTCTAAATTGCGAGGATCTGGTTTGCAGAAAACTCTGGGTGACAATCGGAGCCCAAGATACATTTGTGGGATTTACATAAGAAATAAGCCTCCCATGATTTCCTCGGTCTGTAATAGAGGGATGGGAGGAAAGTGGTTACCAAATACCGTGCATCGGAAAGATGACTATGAAAGATCTAATTGATGAACCTGCCTTGAACAGTTAAATACTTGACAGTTGACCCCCCCTCTGATGCACTTTAGTCCTAATCTGGCATTTTCTTTATTTTCTGTTTGTTCCTGTTGGGTCTATTTCAGATGTGTTATGTCATTGGGGGTCACCCTCTTGAATTTTTGTTATATGTTTTGTGTTTTTCAGGATGTGAAACCCATGAAAAAGGAACCTATAGGAATAGCAAGTAGAATAAGGGTTTCTTGGGGTACAGCGGTGGTGGGGGGGTGTAAAAAGGAGCTGATGTCAAGGAGTTGAGGAAGGAAAACAATGTTTTGAAATGGATTGTGGTAGCAATTGTACAATGCTGCTTGATGTGATTGAACAATGGAATTATATGACATCTGTATTAACTCCCAATAATATGGTTTTGGAAAAAAAATCACATCTTTCTGTCTTTCCCTTCCTATTTTTCTATTATTGTATCTAGCTTTTGTATTGGGAAGAAATATGTTCAGCAAAATATGTAGTAGACTGCCATATTATCCCTTTGCTTATCTTCCTGATTTCCAGAGTGAAGATATGTCAACATGAAAATCAATGAAAGATTTACTGCTTCTTCTCACAGAGGAAATATACTTAATGGTTTCTTATCAGAAATATTTGGTCTTGTGCCCCTTTATAACATTCTTTATATTAAAATAAGAAGTTCAAACTGATTCAAGGATCTAACAAGTAAACGCAATGTCACAGGCAAATTTGGACTGAGCCCCAGAATAAGACTTGAGGTGTGAGAGAATGGCTGTGTGTTGCTGAAGACGATGTGACAAAGGCTCAAGATGACTGTGCTCGCCTATGCTGGTGCCTGCTCACTGCACCTCATAAGATCCCAAATGTTCCCTGGGGCCTTGCGTCCAGATATTAGAATTTTAGTTTTTCTTGAGGGAACCCTGGAGAGCATTGGTTCTCAGAGGACTGGTACCTTTCCTGAGAGTAAGCTTGTCAGATTTAACAATGAAAACACATCCAGTTCAATTTGAATTTCAGAGTAATAAAACATTTGTAAGCTTCAGCATCTACCAAGTGCTTCATGGGGTATACTTATACTAAATAATCATTTGTTATTTCTATGATATATGAATTTAATTGGGATATTTGCATTCAATGTGCCGATCCTACTCTAAGGAACTTTTTCAACTCTGAGAGAGGGGTTTTTGGGTTTTTTTTTGTCATAGGAGAAGCGGGATGCTAGATGGGATCCATGCATGGAATAGAAACATCCCACAGGCACATGACTTTTTAATTTTTTATGGAACATTCATAAAAACAAAAAATGAAATAAATACATAAATTAAATCATGATTTTACTTTGTTTTCTTTAATATATTATTAAACAATTATTGATTGTTTGGAAAAATCATTTCATCTATAGCAACAGTTCTTGTGGTATGTGAATCACCAATCTATCAAATCTGAATCATTTGTAACTGCCATCATCTATTTTTATAGTGTCACTGAGCCCACGTTCTTAGATGTTAAAATATGCTATTTTACTATAAACTAGTTTCATTTATTACTTTTTACATTAACAGTAGGATATTATATACAGTAGTTGGTGCAAAATATTTATGTGACAGATGATAGCACCTATGGATTTGATTTCAGGTCTGATAGGGTTGATACTACAACTATTGGGTCCAACGACCTCACGTTCATCCTCTCTGCCACATAGTAGACTTCAGTGAAAGAACTTGGAGAGAAAAAAGGATCTAATGTTAAAAAGAAAAATCAAAATGGCATTATTACAACCTCTTCATCTTTTACTTCTCTAAATAAACCCCTCTGAGTAGCAAGAAATTGAATCTTGATTCTGTTTGAGGTGATTTTTAAAATGCTATTTCCCCTCCTCAGTTTTTTGGACACTAATTAAATCATTGTGTGTTGCATTCATTACTTTTTTGCATTAATCAAAGTTTTTTAATGAATCCCGACAGTTATCAATGGAAAATAAATTCAAAACCTGAGACTGCTTAGGGTTATTAATACCAATATTTCCATCAGCATAAGTAATGATTTTGAGCATTGGGGACTATCTAAAATTTTAAAAATATACTCCTAAGTGAATACATTGTCATGCCAAGTAGAGAATAGATCAAAATCTGGATGATATCCAAATATAATAATTGCACATTCACATCTAGGCTATTAAGCAATTTGGGTGGCAATTAAAGTTCCATATGTTTCTGAACCACTGCTATCAGAATAAATAGCATCTGGGTAGAATCAATGTTGAGAATGCTACAAGGCTGGCCTAGGGAGAAGAGAGAGGGCAAGAATGCTAGTGACCGAGAGAGGACAGAAAAAGGAGGGTAGCAATA
This sequence comes from Echinops telfairi, assembly GCF_000313985.2. NCBI lineage: Eukaryota > Metazoa > Chordata > Mammalia > Afrosoricida > Tenrecidae > Echinops > Echinops telfairi. The sequence goes on along the minus strand of NW_022111373.1, from coordinate 36,361,531 downwards.
AGCCTGAGCGCTTTGGCTACCAATGGCTGTGTAATCAACTACCTCTGACATTAATGGCTTAAAACAACAGCCAATCCAATTGGTTTTTTGAGTCAAGAATTTAGGCTTCCAGCACTTCATCAGTTTGTTGAAACATTTCTGTTGCTATTCCATCAATTCCTGGAGTCTTGTTTTTCACCAATACCTTTAGTGCAGCTTAGACTTCTTCTTTCAATCAACCAGCTCTTTCCAACTAATTTTGATACTTCTTGCAGTGTTCAATGTATTGCCCAGAGAGTCCTTCTATATGATAACTCGAGGCTTGGAATTTTTCTTTAGATCTTCAGCTTGAGAAGTGCTGAGTGCGTTTCTTCCTTTTTGGCTTCCTAACTTTAGGGTTTTGTACATGTCAGTCTAATACTTTATATTGTCTTTTGGCGCTGCCCTTTGAAATTTTCTGTTCAGTTCCACTTCATCCTTTCTTCCATTTGTTTTAGCTACTCAAGAGCAAGCTTCAGAGTCTCTTCTGACATTAGGTTTGGTTATTTATGTCTTCCCTGCCTTTTCAAGGACCTTTTGCTTGCTTAAAGATGATGTCTGGATTTCACTCCACAGCTTGTCAGGTCTTCTGTCATTAGTGTTCAACATGTCAAATCTGTTCTTGAGATGTTCTCTAAATTCAGATGAGATATATGCAAGGTTGTTGTTGGCTCTTATGCACTTATTTTCATTTCCTTCAGCTTAACCCTGGACTTGTATGAGAGCAATTGATCAACTCTTCCACAGTTAGCTCTAGTCTTGTTTTGACTGATGCTATTATCCCTTTCCACAGATATAGTGGATTTCATTC
>NW_022111373.1:36355405-36358795 GCF_000313985.2 Echinops telfairi | reverse complement strand
CGCTGCTGCAACTTGTTCACCATGAATTATGCTGCTGGTATTTAGCTTCCAGCATCAGAGCATCACGCAAGACACCATAGTAGGGCAAACTGACAGATAGAAAACAGAAGTTATAAGTTGGGTCACAGAATAAGAAGGGTAAAGGTAATAGTTTTGTCAAGAACTGAAAGGTCTTATTTCACTAGCTAAATTGTGTATCTATATTATGAGGAGGTTTCAAAAAGTCCACGAGGAAATTCCATTTTTCCCATGAACTTTTCAGTGCCCCCTTATATAGGAATACTCTAGAAACAGGGAGCACCTGGTTCAGGGATAAAAGTTACTCATTGATACAACTAGATCAATCCCCAGGAAAAACATTGCAGCACGGTCCTCCACATCCTAGATCCACAAATAATCCAATGAGAGCTGATTTAACCTTTTTAGGTGGATGGTAGGTTATATCTCTGAGGCAGTTACAATTTGTGAAGGGGTGTAGAGTAGCCTGTCATTCAGGTCGCAACATGATGACCTCATTTGGGGGGCACTACAGAGATAAATAGCTTACTAGATGGAGGCCAGATACGAAAAGACACTCTGCTTCGTCTTCCTGCTGACAAGCCACATACAGCTATGCTGATTTCAGCCAGAGCTGGAGGAGCCACGTGGAGGCCCACACTAGCACTGAGATGGTTCCACAGCTACTGGATCTACAGGACTTTTCGCCCACTGGCCTGTGATCTTCCTGCATCCGGCGTCATTGCATGTGTTGCGTGAGTCAGAAGAGGAATTTATGGACTAGTATTGACCTATGGGATAATATAGGACTAATGGACTTGATCTGGGCTCAGCTGGAATGTTTTTGTAATATACAATTCTCTTTGATATAAAGTTCTCTCTTATACACATATGAGTGTCTATGAATTTGCTTCTCTAGTCAACCCGGACTAACACAATCTCCTAGATGGAAATGTGAGAATAATGTGTTTGCTTCTTATACCCAAAAAGAGAAGCAGCTGCTTCTCATTTTTTTCACCTGAAGGAGCAGGGAGAGAGAGAGAGAAACTTTTGCTCTCTTGAGACAGGAACAGAAAGGATCCTGAGTGCTCAGAACAAAAAACTGTCTCCTAAAGCCAAGTGGTCTCTTGTTTTCTGAACCAGCAATGCTGGGCTTCATGCCCTTTGGTGGAAATACTAGGTGCTAACAGTAGTGCTATCCTGGGATGTAACCCATTTAGCCATTTAATAGATAAGAGAACTTTCACTACTCTTTTGTATCTGAGCAATTAGCTCCCTCATTAGAGAAATAAATGGCTACAAATCCTTGTGGTAGGTGAAAATGTTTGTAGGGGAAATGAAAGCTAGTATCTTTCAAAATAATACTTTTAAAAATAATAATAATTTATAAATTATCAAGAGTTCATGAGGGAGGGAGAGTGATGGAGGGAGGGGAAAAAATGAGGAGATGATACCAAGGGCTCAAGTAGAAAGAAAATGTTTTGGAAATGTTGATGGCAACATATGTACAAGTGTGCTTGCCACAATGGATGGGTTGTGACAAGAGTTGTATGAGCCCCTATTAAAATGATTTTTTTAAAATACTTTTTTTTTGGTCCTAGGAGGCTTGGCTTTTTACAGAAGCAATGAGAAATCCAGAAAATTTAAATTCCCCACAATGATGTACAAGTATCAGTGATTTATTGACCTATGTTTTTGTTAGGTGCTATTGAGACAGTTCCAACTCATAGTGACCCTCATTCTGTGCCATCCTCAGGATCAGTACTATTTTAGCCCATTGGGGCAGCTACTGTGCCAATCTACCTCGTTGAAGGACTTCTTTTGCAATGAACCTCTACATGCTTAGGCCTGATGTGCTTCTCCAGGGATTGGTCTCTTCTGATATGTCCAAAGAAAGGAGGACAAAGCCTTGCCTTCCCCCCAGCACCCTGGCAATCCATTCCTATAAAGATGATAGTTGGTGATGACGTCAGCACGCTAAGAGGACGTGTCTTTTCAGATTTCCAAAGAGGAACTGAGGAAATCTTGGATTTCTATGACCTTATATTCCTTCTTCAGACTGAAGCCCGAAGAATGAGAGACAATATTGGTTGAAAAGTGCAGGGCAGTTCTACCTTATCATATAGCAGTGGGTCTCAACCTTCCTAATGCCGTGACGCTTTAATACAGTTCATGTTGTGGTGACCCCCAACCATAAAATGATTTTCATTGCTACTTCATAACTGTAATTTTGCTACTGTTATGAATCGGGAAACCCCTATGAAAGGGTCATTTGACCCCCAAAGGGGTCGCAACCCACAGGTTAAGAAGCGCTGTCATACAGGTTTCTATATGTCATATAGTCAGAGCTGATTCGATGGCATACATCAGGGCCGACTTACAGGATAGCAAGAAGAACACTTTAAAGTTTGGGAAGTGGGGTGAGAGATAGGATGCCATACACAAGGGGATTTCAAAAAGTTCAAAGAAAATTACCACTGTCTTTAATTTTTCCATGAATTATTGTTTTAGAAGAGAAAATAAAAATACTATTGAGTTTCACAATCTATTGATATTTCAGCAAAGACACTCATCTCATTAATTTCTCTTTCTCATCGTGACCTTAGTTAAATATTTTATTTATGTCAAGAAAAAAAATATGTAGGAGAGGGATAATTATTACTCTAACATAAACTGTAAAATGAAGGAAAATAGAAATTTTGCCTACATCAAAGTAAGTAAATTCATGTATCTCAATATAATTGAATCATGTAAGTAAGAACTAATATCTATCTACATTTCCATTGTTTTACTTGGGAATTATTCTAAACGTAAAGGCAAGTGAACAAAATATTAGGAATATACAATAATCAGGCAGCTTCTCTGGACTTATTACCTATCAAAAGGTCTTGGAGAGAAATTGCCACCAATAAAATCTGAAGTGACCTGCAAATTTAACATTGTAGGAATTTTCAAAGAAATCATTGTATTATATGTTTCTTTTGTTTATGACTACACTTTTAGAGATGAGTTTAACTGTCACAATAACCAAACAAAAGGTCCATATACAATACAACGATACAAAAGTAGAAAAATATCACCCTAAAACCAACACACAAAACAATGAATATATGCTCAGAGATTCCATAAAATGTTTGAAGATCCATTTTCTTTCCTTCTATTTTCAGTATCCAATACATATAAAATGAACCACAGTATTCTATTAGCTAGAGCTCCTGCAGAGGAGTGGGGAGCCAGTGGAGGGGCCTGAGGGCTTGGCCCCCATGCCGCTATGTGGACAACACCCCCTCCCCCCAGAAGAAGCTACTTGAGAGGACGGCAATGAAGCTGCAGTTAGGGGAGAGGGGCATGTCTGATCAGAGCAAACGGGAGCATTTAGGGGGAGGAAGAGAG
>NW_022111373.1:36351723-36353232 GCF_000313985.2 Echinops telfairi | reverse complement strand
CTGGAGGGTGAAGGGAATGTGGGGTAGAAGGGGGGAACCAATTACAAGAATCTAAGTATAGCCTCCTCCCTGGGGGATGAACAGCAGAGAAGAGGACAGAGGGAGACGTCAGACAGTGTAACTTATGACAAAACTATAATAATTTATGAATTATGAAGGGTTCAGGAGGGAGGGGAGAGGGGAGAGGGAGAGGGGAAATGAGCAAATTATATTGAGGGCTTAATGTTTTGAGATTGATGAGGGCAACAGGTGTACATATGTGCTTGACTCAATGGATTTATGTATGGACTGTGATAAAAATTGTATGAGCCCTCAATAAAATAATTTTTTAAAAAAAGAATAATGAGAGTAACAAATGTACAAATGTACAAATGTGCTTTATACAATTGATGCATATATGGATTGTGATGAGTGGTATGAGCCCCCAATAAAATGACTTTTTAAAAAATTAAAAAAAAAAGAACTCCTGCAGTAAGGGCCAGTCAAATTGGACCCGTAAATTAATAACTTGAATACATTGACACCATGTAGAAAGTGCCTCTTCTCATCCCCATCTCCACACACGGTGACTTTCTTTTTCAGCTGAAGTGTTTTCTTACTGTCGGTGGAAGCAAGACTGATAAATGTTACCCCAGGTAGATAAATGTATTGCAGTGGCTTACGAAAATATGGATTCATATTCATTGAATTTTATCTCCTCAAAATATGTGCTGTCAATTCGAATCTCTAAGCCCTGGTGGTGTAGTGGTCATACATTGGATTGCTAACAGCAAGGTCAGCAGTTTGAAATCATCAGCTACTCCTCGGGAGAAAGATGACGTGTTCTACTCCCAGAGAGAGTCACAGTCGCAGAAATCCACAGGGGCCACTCTCCCCTGCCCCATAGACTCACCCAGGGTTGGACTCCACTCCCTGGAAGTGAGGGAGCTTTATGCCTATAGTTAAATTAGCATTTGGGAATGGATTTTCTGTTACGTTAATAAGACAGGATTCATGTACAGTGTATCTTGAATCCATCTCTTTTGAAATATAAAAGAGATTAAACGAGCACACTGACGTGCAGATATGGTGAAAGATAAATGCAGGGACACACGGAGATTGCCAAGGAATCAGGAAGCAAATGCTGAAAACACAAGTCTCTTCGTCCAGGACCAACAGAAAAAAAGACTTCCTCGAAACTGGAGCTCTGAATTCCCACTTCTGGCCCCCAAAGCTGAGAAAGCAAATTTCTCCTTATGAAAACCAGGTACTTGTGACAATTCTATTATGTCAGCACAAGACAGCTAAGACAGGTTTGTTTTCTCTTAACAAGAAATCTGAAAATAATTAGCTCGGGTCTCCATTAAAGAATGGTCAAAATCCCTGCCAAATGTCCATCTTCGTGGTTGAAAAGTGGCTTCTGTACCTTCTGGCCTTGTGGATGTATTTCAAGCAGCAGAAGGCAGAAGGGAAAAACCAAAAGGTATATGCCAGCTCTTTTCATCTTAAAAAGCCTATCCAGTAACTTCT
>NW_022111373.1:36349263-36350543 GCF_000313985.2 Echinops telfairi | reverse complement strand
AAAATACCATGGCTTGAGTAAGGTGTGCCTTAGTCCTCAAAGTAACATCTTTGCTCCTCATAACACTTTATAGAGGTGATGGGGACCTTTTTTTCTGCCAAGGGCCACTTGGATATATCTAACATTATTAGTGGGCTATACAAAATTATCGACTTAAAAATTAGCCTGCTGTATTTGGTAAAACATCATTAACTCGCCATTAATGTAATGGCCATCCTCACAATTGTTCCTATGTTTAAACCCAAACATTATTTGGCTCAAATAATGATCGTGAGGATGCTGCAAGACCTGGTAGTGTTTTGTTCTGGAGGGTGACTGTGAGTCTGAACCAGCTCAAGGGAACTGAACAACAACAACAATGTGATGGCTGGACCTGCTTCCCTTCGGTCAGGCACATTATGTTAACTGGTGTTCATGATTTCATGGGCCTCCACAGCCCTCTGGCTGGACATTCTCCATGTCTGCTCTAAAGAGATCTTGTACAGTGTTTTCCCAATGCAATCCGTTGTTCGATGTATTAATTCTGCTTCCATAAACATTGACTGGGGATCCAAGCAAGATGAATTCCTTGACAACTTCATTCTTTTTTCTATTAATCATGAGGTTACCTATTGGTTCACTTAGGAGGATTTCGCTTTTCTCTACATAAATTTGTCATCCATATTGAAGGCTGAAGTCCTCGATCTTCATCAGCAAGTGCTTCAAGTCCCCCCCACTTTCAGCAATCAGGGTTGTTATCTGCATATTGAAGGTTGTTAATAAACCTTCCTCCATTTTGATGTTGTGTTCTTCTTCATATAATCTAGCTTCTCTGATTATTTGCTCAGCATACAGATTGAATAAGTATGGGGAGAGAATGCAATCCTTAAACACAGTTCTGCTGATATTAAATCATGCAGTATTCCTTTTAAGGCTATCCATAGTTTTGTTATGGTCCACAGAGTTGAATAACTTTGCATAGTCAATAAAGCACAAGGAAACATCTTTCTAGTACTCTCTGTTTCAGTCAAGATTTATATGAGGTCAGCCGTGGTATTCCTTGTTCCATGTAGTCTTCTGAATCCAGCCGAATTTCTGTCATCTCTATGTTGATGTATTGCTGCCACCATTGTTGAATGCTCTTCAGCAACATTTTATTTGCATATGATATTAATGATATTGGTTTATAATTTGTGCGCTCCGTTGGGTCACTTTTCTTTGGAATGGGTACAAATATAGAGCTCTTACTGTCAGCCAAGTAGCTGACTTCCAAATTTCTTCACATAGACGACTAAGTGCTT
>NW_022111373.1:36338119-36339727 GCF_000313985.2 Echinops telfairi | reverse complement strand
TTGTGTCATCTGCATATTTCAGGTGGTTTATAAGCCTTTCTCAATGCGGATGCCACATTCTTCCTATAATCTAACTTCTCCATTTTCTCAGCATACAGATTGAGTAAGTATGGTGAAGGGATTCAACCCTGATGCACACTTTTCCTGATTTTGAACTGTGGAGTCTTCCCTTGTTCTGTTTGTACAACTGTCTTTTGATCCATGTGTAAGCTCTTCATGAGTACAACAAAGTGTTCCAGAATTCCCATTCTTGATTCACACAGTCAATGCCTTGGCATAGTCAATAAAACACAAGTAAATATCCTTCTGGTGTTCTCTGCTTTCAACCAATATCTGTCTATCCGACATCAGCAATGATATCCTTTGTTCCATGTCCTCTTCTGAATCCGGCCTTAACCTCTGGCTGCTCTCTGTCGATGTATTGCTGCACCCATTGTTGAATGATCTTTAACAAAGTTTTACTTGCATATGATATCAATGATTGTTGTTATGGTTCTTGTTAGGTGCCATCTAGTTGGCTCCAACACATAGCAACCCTATGCACAACGGAAGGAAGCACTGTACAGTGCTGTGCCCGCCTCACAATTGTTCCTATGCCTGAGCCCATTGATGCAGCCACTGTGTCAATCCATGTCATTGAGGGCCTTCCTCTTTTTCTCTGCCATAGCACTCCACTTTACCAAGGATAATATCCTTTTCCAGGAACTGACCTCCTGACAATATGTCCAAAGTGTGTAATACTAGGTTTTGCCACCATTGCCTCTAAAGAGCAACACTAGCCTTACTTCTTCCAACACATATCAGTTTGTCCTTTTAGCAGTCCATGGTATTTTCAATAGTCTTCTCCAGCACCACAATTCAATTGCATCAGTTCTTCTACAGTCTTCCCTATTCGATATCCAAATTTCACAAATTTATGAGACAATGAAAAATATCACAGCTTGGGTCAGGTACACTTTATCCTCAAAGTAACATCCTTGCTCTTCAATACTCTAAAGAGGTCTTGTGCAGCAGATTGATCTAAGGCAATATGTCTTTTATCTATTGAATATTGATTATGGATCCAAGCAAGACAAAATCCTTGACAATTTCAACCGTTTCTCCATTTATTATCATGTTACCTGTTGGGATACTTGCGAGGATTTTGGTCTTCCTTAGATTGAGCTTCAATCCATACTGAAAGCTATAGTCCTTGATCTTCATCAGCAAGTACTTCATGTTCTCCTCACTTTCAGCAAGCAAGATTATGTCATCTTCTTATTAAAGATTGTTGTTAATAAGCCTTCTGCCAATCCTGATGCCACACCCTTCTTCATATAATCTGGCTTCTCTGATGATTTGCTCAGCGTACAGATTGCACAACTGTGGTAAGAGCATACAACCCTGATGCACACCTTTCCTGATTGTAAACCATGAAGTTTCCCCATGTTTTGTTTGCACAACTGCCTCTTTAATTATGTACAAATACCTCATTAACACAATGAAGTGTTATAGAAATCCCATTCTTCTCAAGGTTATCCACAGTTTATTATGGTCCACACAGTTGAATGCCTTTACATAGTCAATGAAACACATATAAACATCTTTCTGGGATTCTCTATTTTAAGC
>NW_022111373.1:36335845-36336837 GCF_000313985.2 Echinops telfairi | reverse complement strand
GCTCAAACTTTCCAAAGTCACGCGCTTTTTATTTTCACTGCAATATTTCTCTTCAAGTTTAAATTTCCTGTTCTCTCAGAAACTCTGGGTGAGGTTCAAGAGTCTATCTAAGAAACCCAACTTTACATAGGCTTCTGGTTTAAAATCAAGTCTGATTATTCCGGACAGTTTCTAACACTGCTTTAACATATCCAATTAATTACAGTCTGAAGGAGGATTTACAAGTCATCTTTAATCGTGATAATCATATTGATTTCTTTCACATATATAGGCCTATTTAATACCAGATAGGAGAAACACAATATCTATAGTACAATCAAACTAACACATAACCCTTAACCCTTTTAATAATATCTTAATTTAATCTTCTCGACTCCTGGACTATGTTTCCATTTATGTGCATATGGCCTTGGGCCTCAATCAGGATGAATTCCGTAGATCTTGTCCCACTATCAATTTTCTTGCTTAATAGTATGTCTATTGTCACAAGCCATTTCAGAAACATCTTTTCTACCCTCAGCTGCAGCATATTACTTACATTCCTTTCAGTCATCACAGGTAATATTAACCAAAGTAACCATGTACGAATCAAGAGTTTTATTTCTCATGCACCTTCCTTCTTTCTCCTACAAAAAATTCCCACTTCCATGAATCTAGAACCATTTCAACAAATCCCACATCCCCGACACAAATTGAATCAGAGAGGCAATCCAGAAATTGAATGAGGGCAGCTTCTGGCTCTTTGGGTTCTGAGTTCAAAGAGGCATTTAGTTTTTGTGTGATTTTCAGTAGAGTGAGAAATTCTCAGTAGTTTCAGGTAAATTTGCAGTGAAAGTTATTCCTGCCTCATAGTACCTAGTCCACGTAAAGAGAAGGAAGACCTAATATGTTCTTCAATATTTATCCAAGGAATTCATTAAAAATTCCTGGAAGGAAGTTATAAGAGAGGGAGAAGATGATACTACTAATAATGAAACCTTCTAATAGTAAAC
>NW_022111373.1:36332088-36334271 GCF_000313985.2 Echinops telfairi | reverse complement strand
GAGATAATAACATGCACAAAAACAAGACAGAGCAAAACCAAGCAACAAAACAAAACAGCAACAAGCCAATGACAAAAAAAAACACAAAACAAAACACAACAAGAAAGAAAAGCTTGTAGTTAGTTCAAGGACTGTTTGTTGGCCATTTAGACATGTTTTCCTGTCGAGTCTGTTGGGACACAAAGCCCTGGCCCCAAGTCTATTTTTAGTATTCTCTGGGGACTTTTTTGCTCTGCTCCTCTTGCTGTTCCACACCCTTAGTGTTTTGCCTCGGTATGGTGGGATCAGATTGGGTGGAGGTCCCACACTGTCTCCAGTGTTGTCCCCTATAGGGTTATGGGTCAGTGAGGGTTGTGTCTCATAGTGGGGCCAGCCATATGGTCCTCTCTGTGGATTGGCTGCACTTAGTGGGAATATTGTCCTCAAGAGTTGGTGGGCCAGGATATGCTCCACTCTCTTTTCCTCCCCATTAATTTGCTATCATGTGCTCTGATCAGACATGTCCCTCTCCCGGAGCTGCAGATTCAGTGCTGTCCTCTGAAATAAATTATTTTGAGGGGAGGCAGTTCTCCATGTAGTTGGGATTGGGGCCGGCCCATCAGCTTGATACAATTGATGTATGGATTATTATAAGAGTTGCAAGAGCCCCCAATAAAATGATTTATTAAAATATAAAATATACTTAAATTCTCAACACAATTCTTGCAAGATATATTTTCCTTTCTTTATTATTTTGAATCTCTACTTTTGAGTATATGCATTTGCAGGGATTGAGTCTTCCTGATAACATGCCCAAAATATGTGATATTAAGTGTTGCCATTGGACCCTCAACGAGATATATAGCCTCAATAGTTGCAACATTGGTCTCACACATATCAATTGTGAGGTTGGAGCAGAGCAAGGTGGTGTTTTGATCTGTTGTACATAGAGTCATTATGAGTCAGGGCCAGTTCAATAACATCTACAAACAACTATTGCATATGGGGACACAGAGTTGGGAAGACAAAGAAACTTTCCAAGGACCGCACAAATAGTAACGATCAAGGTTTTTAATGTAAACTAGTCAGTCCTATATCAAAGCAGGGTTCTTTTTACTGTCATATGTCTGCTGCACTAAAAAACCCAAACCCCCCACCATTGACTCAATTCCAACTCACATAGATTCTATAGGGTTTCCATGACTGTAAAACTTTACAGGAGCAAAGATGTCGATGGAGTAACACATATGAGAGGGACTCCGCAGAAATCAGCCCAGGAGAGTTACTAACAGGGAAATTCAACACTGCTGGATTGCAGGAGGAGCATGATAAAGATAAGTAGGCACAAATCCACAAGGTTTTGTGGTGCTGGGGGCTTTGGGATTACCACATTGGAGGCTGGCTAGGATTTGACCTTAGCCCTGCCACTGTCTCTACCAGAGCCTGGATCATTTGGAGACAGTGCACGGGCTTTATCTCAACACAACCACAGGTTGCTGCTGCCTCAGGGCAGGAACTAAATGCTTGCAGATCCAAGGGCTGGGAATGGGGCTCAGCTACATTGTTACTTTTGTTTACCGCTCTCCTCTCTATCTTCTCTCTATCCCTGCACAGTCTCAGAGGGCTGTGCAGGGGCTTTTTCTCAACACAGATACAGCTTGCTGCCTCTTGGGGGCAGGGACTAAACACTTGAAGCCCCACAGGCAAGGATCGGGGATCAGCTACATTGTTACTTTTGTTTACCTTTCTTTATATCCCAGCACAGTCTCGAAGCCTTAGTTTTAAATTTTTTCCCCTCCTCTTTGTCTCTTTCCTGTTCCCTCACACTCCGCTGCTGACCTCCAGAACACTCCCCTTAGCCTAGGGTATTTATGCCTGCTCTACACCCAGCTAAGTGAGCTCCAAACTGTGCAGCTAGTATAAGGCTGGGGAAAGCCCTGTGGACCAGGGGATGCTCCACCCAACTTCTTACTGGGGAATTCCTGCCTGTGTGCCTGGGGGCCTAAGGCAGCTCAGCCACCACTCGTCAACGTTCCAAGCTACTGCAGTAACCTCTGCCAAACCTTTGCACCACCAAATCAGGCAACCCACCATATTTCTGGGCCACTTCCCTGAGAGGGAAACCACAGGAGGATAAAGAGGTAGGTTAATTCCATAGTGAAATTAGTTGTAGGCAGTTAAAAGAAGCATTCCTACAAGTTTTC
>NW_022111373.1:36329900-36330813 GCF_000313985.2 Echinops telfairi | reverse complement strand
GCAGATGGAGATAATAACCCTGAATATCAATGGCCTGAACTCAGGCATTAAAAGACTGAGACTAGCAGACTGGCTTAGAAAACACAACCCATCAATCGGCTACCTATAGGAGACGCATCTCAAGGTTACAGACAAAAATAGACTGAGAATCAAAGGCTGGAGAAAAGCATACTAATCAATCAGCAATTCAAAAAAAGCAGTGGTTGCAATCCTAATCTCGGATAAAATAGACCTCAAAGTGCAAACCAAAAATAGAGATAAGGAGGGACACTATATGATGCTCAAGGGAATGGTAGACAAAGAACCACTAAGTATTGTAAACATATATTCCCCGAATGAGAGATCCACTGAATACGTCAACCAAACACTCCAAAAGATGAAAAAAGAAATCACAGCCTCAACAATTATAGTGGGTGACTTCAATACACCTCTCTCTGAGAAAGATGGATCACAGGGAAAGAAAATCATCAAGGAGGCTGGAGATCTAAACACTATAATTAGACAATTTGATCTGATAGATATTTACAGAGATTTTCATCCAAATACAAAAAAAAATCACATTGGTTTAAAGCCCACTAGGAACATATTCGAAGATAGACAATATGCTGGGGCATAAGGCAAATCTACATAAATTTACGCACATTGATATCATACAGACCTCTCTCACCACTGTGCCATGCGGCTGGAAATCAACAAAAGGGAGACGAAGAAAACAAGAGCAAACGATTGGAGGATGAATAACTCTCTATTGCAAAAGGAGTGCGTACTGGCGCAGATCAGAGATGAAATTAGAAAATTTCTAGAAACCAATGAGAATGAGAACATGATAAACCAAAACTTATGGGACACAGCAAAAGGAGTTATCAGAGCAAGTTTCATAGCAATACATGCAGACCTGAGAAAGGAAGAGAGA
>NW_022111373.1:36326252-36327702 GCF_000313985.2 Echinops telfairi | reverse complement strand
AAACATCTTTAGCAATGACACATCAGACAAAGGCCTTATTACTAAAATCTACAATACTCTGCTATCTTCCAAAAAGAAAAAACTGAATTGCCCACTGAGGAGGTGGGCAAAGGACATGAACAGAAGTTTCACAGGGGCAGAAATCCGAATGACCAAAAAACATATGAGAAAATGTTCCCGATCTTTAGCCATAAGAGAAATGCAAATTAAAACAACAATGAGGTACTCCCTAACACCCTAAAAGATAGCCCAATTCCAAAGATCAGAAAGCAACGAGTGTTGGAGGAGTTATGGGGAGACAGGAACTCTCATTCACTGCTGGTGGACCTGTAAGGATGTACAGCCACTATGGAAATTGATCTGGCGATATCTAAAACAGATGGAAATCGAGTTACCACCCAACCCAGCAATCCCCTACTGGGCATATACCCAGAAGAGACAAGAAACAAACCAAGACCAGACATCTGTGCTCCAATGTTCATTGAAGCACAGTTCACAATTTCAAGGAGTTGGAAACAACCCAAATTTCCATCAACTGACGAGTGGATTAAAAAGCTGTGGTACATACATACAATGGAGTACTAGGAATCGCTAAAAAGCAGTGGTGAATGTATGAAGCACATCACTGCATGGGAAGAACTGGAGGAAATCATGCTAAGCAAAGTAAGCCAAGCCTGAAAGGACAAGTACAACGTGAGTCCACTGAGGTAAGCTTTAAAAAAAAGATGACAAAAGGGGCATAGGGAAAAAGCTACTGTATACAAACCTTCTTGAGGTGAGGACCAGGTAGTATGGCAGGGACCAGACCAAATACAGGGATACACATGGTAGACAACTGAAAAGGACATGGGGAAAGGAAAAAAATAACAATAAAAAAGAAATGGGTAGGGGGGGCACAGGGCACTAACCCACCCAAAGGGAGGGTATTTATATTTCTACAGGGAAAGAGGGACCAGACTTCAACCCAGTGCTCCAAGATGTGAATGCAACATGCTGGCGTCAAGTAGGGAACCAGTTGAGAAGTCTGAGGGGCCAGCCCCAATCCCAACTGCTACATAGACACCTGCCCCTCCCCCCAAGAAGAATTTATTTCAAAGGATGGCACTGAATCTGCAGCTCTGGGGGCAGGACATATCCGATCAGAGCAAGCCAGAACAGATGAAGGGGGAGGAGGAGAGAGTGGAGCACATCCTGGCCCACCAGGCCTTGAGGACGATGTTCCAGATTAGAGCAGCCAGTCCACCATGAGGACCACATTGCCGGCCCCACTGTGAGACATGACGTCCCTCACTGACCCATAACCCTACAGGAGACAACACCGGAGACACAGTGTGAGAATTTCCCCTGATCTGATCCTGCCACACAGAGGCAAAACACTAAGGGGGTACAACAGAACAGCAAGGGAACGGAGTGGCAAGGTCCCCAGGGAATGCTGAAGGTGGACTTTGGG
>NW_022111373.1:36312037-36324788 GCF_000313985.2 Echinops telfairi | reverse complement strand
CAAGGGTTCATGAGGGAGGGTGGGGAAAAATGAGGAGCTGATGCCAGGGCTTAGTCGGAGAGCAAATGTTTTGAGAATGATGAGGGCAATGAATGTACAAGCGTGCTTTACACAATTGATGTATGAATGGATTGTGATAACAGTTGTATGAGCCCCTAATAAAATGATTAAAAAAAAAAAACACTTTACAGGAGCAAACAGGTTCATCTTTCTCCCTTTTGGCAGCTGGTGGATTCGAACCTCAGAGTTGGCAGACCAAAGTCAGGAAATGTAGCCTTTGGCCACGTGTCTTAATCATGTCACTGAGTGAAGAGATGTTGTCAAACCAAAGTTGGGTCTTTCCCCTGTCTACATTGGAAGGAGTCTACCTTCCAATCCTACCAGGTGGTGACTGAGGATCCCTATAACTCGGTCTGGAATACTAATGCCCTTAAGAAACAAAAGACAAATACGAATTAAAGAATGGTATAGTCTCCTTGTTGAACATAAGAGACATGACTCCTGTAAAAATAATATGGAGCCTGCTATGACATCCTCTGATTTACAAGTAGGAAAGAGAACCATTAAGCATCAGGTGTCCACGATCAATTCCTATGAAGTTAAGGTTAGACACTCCTTCACCTTCCAACCTTATTAGCAATTCTCACACTAAACATCCTTCCCACAGCACTATTTCTTAACTGGGTTTGATAATCTTCTGTAACGGGCATGAAAAAACTCACAGACCATACATACAATTATGAGCTTTATTAAGGAAGTTAACAGGTTACAATTCAGAAACAGAAATGCTCAAAACACAGTTCTTCAGTTAGCACAGCCCATTTTCAGCCATGCCTAGAGATAGGCCTCTTACTGGTCCTTGGCCCCTACCCTGCTTGATCAATGTTACAAAGCTCTTTTAAGGCTTCCAAGAAATGCTGAAAGTACATGCCAATCCACCACAAGCCTCAGCGCAAAAGTGCTCATCTCTAGACCCCCCAATTAAATGTCAGGAGGCACCTGGATAGAAGCCAGCCTCCTCTGCGTAGGCACTCAGCTTCCCTACACTAGTGGGCAAGGGAAAACACCATCCTGTCTCAGGCCCTCACTCTGCAGGCCCTCATTTGTGTCTCTTCTGCTTTCACAGTTTTCTGTCCCTTGGACCTAGGAAGTTCACTATGCAGAAATATCAGGGTTCGGAGAATGAACTCCACCCCTTCTTTCTTGAAGGTTGCAAAATCTCTCCTCCTGCTTCTGAGATGGCTTATTTTATACCCAGAAGGATGGCAAAACTGGCCAATCCTCATGTTCCAAGTTTTCAAAACCAAAATTAGCTCTGTTAGTAATTACTCACAGCAGAGTCATATAATCCTATCAGCACCTTACCCTACTTTCTCTTACTCAGACCCAGCAGGAAAAAGTTGTTGTGCATGACAAAGACTGTAGCTAGCAAAGCCATATTAACTAATCCACTGCATTACGTCTTTCTTTCAGCTACAACTTCTTTCTTTCATCGTTTCCTTAGAAATTTTGATAGAACATTCTCGACTTCTTTAAAATGTATAAAAGTTGAGAATTGTGGTAGTTAGGAGTATGTCAACTAGACACTTCTGGCTAGGGGTGGGGTTAAATATGTCAAGTCGCAGCCTGATGATACCTCCTTGACACATCACCATTTTCTATAAAAGCAACGTAACCAGAGATGATCTCTCCCTCTCTCTGTCCCTTTACCTTCCTGCTTGCTGGGACTCTGCTGATGATCATGAGAACTGTTGGCATCCTGTCATGTGTCCACAGGCTTTGGATCATGTGGCAGCACTCAGTAGTCTCTGATATTTCTGCTTACTGGTTCATCATTCTGCATCCCTGGTTACATGAGTCTAAAGAAGGATTTATGGACTAGCATCAGACTTGTGGACTTGTGTTGCACTGGGCTGGAATCCTTCTTTTTATATAATTACTTTTTGATATAAAATTATTTCTTATAGTTAGATGAGTGTCACTGGATTTGTTTCTCCAGATAACCTGGCCTAACAAAGATGTTTCCTTAGGGATCTGGGGGCCATCCATTTGGAAATGTATCATCAAGGATGATTCATGCCTTTTCATTCCAGTTTCTTGGCTCCAAATTGCAAACAACTCCAGCAATAAAAATATGGGAAGATTAGCAATTTTATCTTGAAAACATGAATGGACTGACTGTATCTACTTAGATATTATAACGACAAGATTTCTTTCTGTATTTGCCATCTCATTAGTGGATTATCTGTGGTGTATCACATTTTAGTTTAATGCTTATTCAGTTGTAAAATTGCTTTCTGTAATTTCTACATTTGTGAGGAGTTTTCTGGGTTGACAGCACAGTTTCATTTTAAATTATATTTCACCCCAAATTAGGAGGAATAGCATATTCAACACATAGCCCTGTAGTAAAAGCAGAATACCCTCCTAATTCCTAAATGATGCAGTCAGTCTTCCTGGTATAAACACCAGTGATCCTTCTTGGATTCATACCCAAGCACAGATGCGACTAGGATTTTCCTATTACATTCTTTTAGCTACCTCCTTTCAAATTCATAGCAAGTGACATCACCCCTGGGGAACCAACAGGGAGCAATAGGATTTCATGTGTCTTAAATCTGTGTCCAAATTACAATGGTGTAACTAAGTCACATTACTGTATTTGCAAATATGCAACTCATTATTTTCTTTGGATGACTGGGACACAGCACTTATGAAATCCAAATTTCAGTATTTGGTTTGTTTCCCAGAATAGAATGCCTCATTTCTAGAGTTTTATGAGTCATTTTAGGAAAAGAAGGGCAGATCTGAAACTACTCTCTATAAAGGAAAATAACCACTGAAGACACCCTATGGCTTACATTTCCTATATCTAACGTCTTCCTTTTGAGCAAAGTAAAAGGGTTTGACGGGGTGAGAGATAAGAGAGCTTGGCTTGCATGGGAAGAAGGAAACAGCAGTTCTTTGGGAAGAGAGAGTTCATGTAACCTTGGCCTCAATGAAAGAGAATCTGATCTTCCAAGGATTTGATCTCTTGAATGTTTTCAATTTGCTTATGCTATAAAAATAGAAAGAATGTTGTACTTTTGACATGTTTCATAGATTAAATTTAAAACTTTGCTGTCAAAGGCATTTGCCTGAAGTGATTTACAACTAGGCCCTCAGTGGAGTGTCCCATAATGTGGATTTACACTGAGAGTATAATCTTTTACATTTCTTACTAGACCCCTAAAAGTGAGCCTGCAAGAAAAATGTAACAAGACCTAAACTAGGGGATTAAGGCTAAGCATCAAATCATGGAAAGATAACTCACCATGTTTTAGAAGTTTGAGCACACCTGGATTTGATCTAATCTGGATCTGGAAAATTTAGTGTTGGCAGAAAACTGGAGTACATTGAAGGTGAGTTAGTTAATTGTGCCAACCTGGCCGATTAACACATGTGGGGCTAATTGAAAGGCTGAGGGATAAATGGGTGGTGAGCCTCGCTTTTCTAGTTCTCGGGTCTCTTGCTTTGTGATGGTCGCACCGGGTGCAGCTGCCTTAGCAGTTCCCTGCTTCAGCTTGCAAGATTGACTTCCTACAAGACATCCCCAAGGAAAAGCCACATGGACCTATCCCGATGTAGCCCTGGGTGCTGGAGCAGCCATATGGAGACCCCTGCTAGTGCTGAGATGCTTATTCGTTCATTGACTCAGCTTTCCTCCTGCAGTTGGCATTATTGCCTCTGTTTTGTGAGGTGGAGGACTTTGTGGATTGGTGTTGGGTTAATGGGTTAATGTTGGACTTGTGGGCTTGGGCAGCATTGGGTTGGGATATTTTCGTGATGCACACTTTCTTTACATAAAACTCTCTTATACATGAGTTGCTGTGCATTTGTTTCTTTAAAGTACCTAGACTAATACAGAGGGAAAGTATGCTTGGCTGGTCATGATTGGTCAAGTGTTGGTGTAGGTCTTGAGGGGTGGATTCAGGCAATGGATTGCAGCCCTCTGAAGAAGGGAATGAAAAGTTACAGGTGGCTTGGGGCTTAGTACCAGTTGGGCCAAAGTAAGTTAAGAAACCAAAGCAAAAACCAATTAAACATGGGATTTAGGAAAAGGTCTTCAGGCTGGTAAGCATGAGAATGCCTAGATGCATACCTTGGAGACCAGAGACACCATCACAGGTGGAAAACCCAGTAAAGACCAGTTACCACTGAGTTACCTTTGAGTTAATTCCAATTCATGACCAGTCCATGTGTGTCACAGTAGGACTCTGTAGGATTTTCAATGGCTTCTTTTTTAAAAATCATTTTATTGAGGGCTCTTACAGCTTTTATAGCATTCCATACATCAACTGTGTCAAGCACATTTGTACATGTTTCCATCATAATTTCCAAAACATTTTCTACTTGAGCTCTTGGTATAAGCTCTTCTCTTTTTCTTCTCCCTCCCCAACCCTCATGAATTCTTAATCAAATATATATTGTTATTATTATTTCATATCTTACACTGTCCATGGTATCCCTCCACCCACATTTCTATTATTCGTTCCCTTTGTGGGGGGCTATATATCCAACTTTGTGAGGGGTTTCCCCTCCCTGACCATCCCCCTACCCTCATGATATCACTACTCCACTATTGTTCCTGAGGTGTTTTTTTAAAAAAATCATATATTGGGGGCTCATACACCTCTTATCACAATCCATATGTACATCCATTGTGTCAACACATTTGTAGATATGTTGCCATCATCATTTTGAAAACATTTTCTTTCTACTTGAGCCCTTGGTATCAGCTCATTTTTCTCCCTCCCTCATGAACCCTTGATAATTTATCTTTTTTTTTCATGCCTTACACTGATGTATGTCTCCCTTCACCCACTTTTCTGTTGCCCATCCCCCTGGGAGGGGGATATATGTAGATCATTGTGATTGGTTCCCGCATTCTCCCCCCACCTTCCTCTTCCCCTTCTGGTACCTCTATTCTCATTATTGGTCCTGAGAGGGTTATCTGTCCTGGATTCCCTGTTTCCAGCTCTTATCTATACAAGTGTACATGCTCTGGTCTAGCTGGATTTGTAAGGTAGAATTGGAGTCATGATAGTGGGTAGGATGAAGCATTAAAAATCTAGAGCAGTAGTTCTCAACCTTCCTAATGCCGTGACCCTTTAATGCAATTCTTTATGTTGTGGTGACCCCCAACCATAAAATGATTTTCATTGTTACTTCATAACTGTAATTTTGCTACTGTTATGAATCTGGTGACCCCTGTGAAAGGGTTGTTCGACCCCCAAAGGGGTCATGACCCACAGGTTGAGAACTGCTGAACTTGAGGAAAGTTGTATGTATCATGGGTGTTAGGCTACACCCTGTCTGGCTCATCTCTTCCTTGTGACCCTTCTGTAAGGGGATGTCCAATTATCTACAGACTTTGGGTTTGGGTCTCCACTCCACACACCCCTTCATTCGCATTGACATAATTATTTGTTCTGGGTCTTTGATGCCTGATACCTGATCCCATTAACACCTCTCGATCACACAGGCTGATGTGCTTCTTCCCTGTGGACTTTGTTGTTTCTCATCCTGATGGGTTTATCTGCTCTGAATTTCATGTGTCAAGTGCTCTTATGGGTACCACTGTGTGTTCTCCAGTCTAGTCAGATTTGTAAGGTAGAACTGAATCATGGTAGTGGGTGGGGAGGAAGCATTCAGGAACTAGAGGATGATGTGTGCTTCATCAGTGCTATACCGCACCTTGATTGAATCATCCCTTCCTTATAATGCCTTCTGTGGGGGGATATCCAATTGTTGATAGAGGACTTTGGTTCTCCACTCCAAACCTCCTCGTTTGCATTGATATAGTTGCTTGTTTGATCTTTTGATACCTGATATGTGATCCCGTCGATACCTCATGATCACACAGATTGGTGTGCTTCTTCCATGTAGGCTTATTTGCTTCTCTACTGGAAGGCTGCTTGGTTAACTTCAAGCCTTTAAGCTCCCAGATGCTGTATCTTTTGATAACTGGTCCCCATCCACTCCCTTCACCACATTTGCTTATGCATCCATTTTTATTTCAGCAATTGTGTCCGGAAGGTGAGTATCAAAGAGTGCCAGGTTATTAGAACAAAGTGTTTTTGTGTTAAGGAAGGTCTTGAGTATAGGTTCAAAGTCTGTGTGCTAACTTAATACTTAACATATAAATATATGTACATTGGCCTCTGTCCCTTTCATTATAAATTTGTATATTTACATATATACGTGGCTATAGCTATACCTCTGTAAATGGGTTTGCCTCCTATTATTTTCCTCTATTTTGTTTCACCTTCCTCCTTTCCCACTATCATGCTCATCCTCCATTCAGCTCTCAGTAATTCCTCTCGGATACATTGAACTTGATTAAACCCCACCAGGTATTTTACTCCCTCCTTGCCATCAATTTTAGATTTCCTGTTGTTCCCTTATCCCTGAGTTGGTTGGCTCCCCACTTTCCCTCCTGCCCACTCCTCTTCTATGTCCCCCTGGAATTGCTGGTCCTGTTGTTTTCTCCTCCAGATTGTTCATCCTGCCTATCTTATATAGATAGACACAGGGCAAAAGAAAATAAAAAACAAACAAACAAGAAAAATAAGCAATAGATAGTTTCAGGTCTGTCTGCTGACCCTTATACATGTTTTCGGATCAAGTCTGATGAGGCACCAAGTCCTGTCCCCCAGGTCAGAACTCTGTTTTCAGGATTCCTCAGCGTCTTGGTTATTTTGCTCCCCTTGATGCCCTATTGCACTCCCTTTGCATTTCACACCCACTTTGCATGGGGCAGACTGGATACACTTTCTTCACAGTGTCTCCTGTGATGTCCCCTGTTGTGCTTTAAGGTGGGGAGAGCCAGCCCCCCACCACTAACCATGGTTTCAGTAAGCACATTGTACAATTGATATATATGTGTGTATGTATATATTATATATATACATATAATATATATAATTTATATAATTTAATATATATATATTAAAGTCAACGAGAGCATGAGGGATAAAAGAGAGTCAAATAATGGAGTCAGACACATTTCATGGCAGCAACGCTCACCTCAGCCCCACTTGATGGTCCACGTGGAGAGAAGGGGAAGGGAGGGAGGGCAAGGGAACAAGGGAGCAAGGATGGGAGAGGAGAGGAGGAGCCAAGCGAGAGGGGGCAAGAGAGGAGAGAAGTCTTGATTGCTAACCCAGGCCTATATACCTTTTGGGGGCGTGCAAGCCCACTGATCACAGATAAAGACATATGTCACAAGAAGGGGTTGCACTATAGATTATATAGCAATGAAGGTGGTGGTCTAGGGACATACATGCAATAGGAAGAGGAGGGATTGGGGGTATACATGTGACAAGCTGGGCAAATCCTAGATTTAGGATGGCAGCTTAACTTTGACCTCTTCTCTGGATCTACATAGGAACCATTATCAGTAGGGTGTGTACTCCACCTACAGGAACCAAATAAATGACTGCAGGCCTGTCCATTGTCCTTAACAGCAGGGAGTGGGGCCCACTGCAGTCTGGAAACTGATTGCCCTCAGGGAGGATGCCTGTAGGCACCTGACCTCCCCCCACACCCTGTAGCACTATGGGTCAGTGAGGGAATGCTGTCTCATGGTGGGGCCAGCCCTATGGCCCTCTCTGTGCATTGGCTGTTCTGATGAGGTTCTCTCTCTCTCTCTCTCTCCCTCTTAGTTCACTCCTATGAGGTCTGGATAGACTAGCCTCTCTCCCTGGGCTACATTTTCAGTGCTGTTCTCCATATTGCCTTCTTCTGGAGAGGGCGTCAACATAGCTCAGCTTGCACAGACCCTGTAGTCCTTGCCAAGCCTTACTTTTGAGGCACCGCAAGGTGGACTTGAAGGGCTGATCTATTGTTTACGCACCTACAACAAACCATTTGCTCCAATAGGGACCCCTCAGGTGGGAAAGGGGATTTAGCAGGTTCCTTGGGTTTGGCTCATGGATGGGTGCAGCATGGTCTGCTTCATTTTCATCTCAAAGGGGCATATGAAAGTAACCCATTGGCACTGTCCCGGTATTAGCTAGGGACAAACTGGTAAAGAGAGAAGAGGTGAGGGTGGAAGGAAACTGGCAGGAACACAAAAGAGAGGTGGAGACATGCTGCCACATATACCCCTCAAGCACAAAAGAAAGTGGAACACAGAATACAATACATTTCCTTATCAATGGAAGAGACCAAGATATTGGAGATAAAGAAATGGCCAGGGAAGAAAGACAGAATGTTCACACAACTCCCAGAATGACGGAATAGATTCTTTTGAGTATGGGTCTGAGACAAGAGCTCAGCATGAAATCTGAGGTGCTGGGGTGCCAGAATGTGCATACCCGTAAGGAGGAGGGTACACGACAGAGGACTAGCCAATAGCAGAATACCTTCCAGAAAGCCACACTATGGTAAGAAGTCTATCATTAGCAGACTATAAGGTATAGCTTTACATTTTTCCAGGCCTTTTAGAATAGCTAAGGGCCCTTTGGATTTCTTTTCCAAAGTATCCCTCTTCAATAAACTTGCTCTTTCTTCAAGCCTTTTCTACTACTCTGCTCTGAATTTTGTCCCTTGCCTGAAATCTTCGTGTGAGCCAGACAAGAACCGAGGCGTGGGGAGGCTGGAAACACTGAGCTTCTTCCAGTAACTCTGGGATAGAATTTACAAGGACTACAATGGGAAAGGGGCTCAGTGGAAGTAAATGTACTTACCAGAGGTAAGAATCACAGATTTGGGATACTTGAGCACTTTGAAACTGGGACTCAGATTTATTTGCACAAGTTGCTAATGTGAGCATGGGGAATTTTGTGCAAGGAGATCAACCACCAGCTAAGTAGGAAATCTGCACATTTCCTTGCCAGGCACCCTAATGTCTCCCTAACCGAGAATATTTATTTCCCTGTATTGCCTGGTCATTGCGGCATGCTTATTGGTCACTCCTCAAAACGATAAACTACTTTTGTGTTCTGCAGTCCAAACTCACCTTCCACGCAGAATGGAATCTGAAAAGTTGTAAAGGTTTGCCTAGAAAATAATTTTCACTCAGATTTTCTTCTCACAGCTTGTTCAGCCCCATGTCTGAGACTATGACTGATTAGGGTCAGTCTGATGCCACAGAGCGGGAGGAATGATCACTCAACATTCATTCATCAAAGAAAATAAATCAAGAGGGACAGCCACCAGGTGGTGAGGAAGTCAGGTATCCCAGAGCCATTTCGGTGGCAGGCTGGGAGAGGAAGTTGGAAGTCTCCCACAGAGCTTGAGTCTCTTTATTTTCATCTTCATGGTAGCTACTTTTAAAAAACGGCATTGTGACACTCAAAAGGGAGACGCTCCTGGTACTTGGCTCAGCTAAAGAGGCTGACAGTGAAAAGGGTACGGAAGTGCCCTCTCACTTTTTAACCTCCCTTAAATGAATCGAAAAGTACTTTGAAAATATATTTAGTGTCTTTGAACATTTGGGGGCTCACTGCTGATGACATTTAAAGAAGCCACATGGAGATACAGAATCCTCACTATCAAAAGAGAGCTGAGATGAGGGAAACTAATAAATTAGATATCCTGTCCTTGGCTGAAAGACAAGGTAGGCTGAAATGACAGTTACCTGGAAGCTAGGGCTCACTTTGAGGTCTTTCATTCTCTTTGAATCCATCACCATGCACTACTGATGTTAAGACCTTAATATATTTTAAATTCTTTTACTTCTTTCCATTTTTACTGCTCATAACTTGCCTTCATCTCTCACCTAGACTATTAACAAAGCACCCACAGTCCTCATATATCAACTACTTCCTCTCATCCCTGTGTTTCTCACAGTCCATTTTGTTCATGAAAACCAGCAGTCCAATACCCTACATGAGAGTTGCTGTCCATTCTATTCTAACTCATGGTTACAACATATATCTATGACCCCATATGTGAGTGCCATTGGGTTTTCAATGACGGATTTTTCAAAAGTAGATAACCAACCGGTTTTTCTAAATTGCCTCTGGAAGGACTTGAACCCTTAAGCTTTCCATTAGTAACCAAATATGTTGACTGTTTACATCAACCAGCGGCTCCACCAAAAAGCTAGAGGACTCTGGGTTTTTTTTTAAATAATCTTTTCTTTTTAAAAAACCATTTAGTTGGTTAACAAACCCAGGGACAAGGCAACAAGAAATGATCCAAATCAATGACAAGGAGGGTGAGGGGGCCTGGTAGGATATGATCAAGGGTAATGTAACCCAGAGGAATTACTGAAACCCAAATGAAGGCTGAGCATGATAGTGGGACAAGAGGAAAGTAAAAGGAAATAGAGGAAAAGAACTAGGAGGCAAAGGGCATTTATAGAGGTCTAAATAAAGACATGTACATTTGCAAATACATTTATATGAGGATGGGGGAATAGGTTTATGTGCATATATTTATAGGTTTAGTATAAAGGTAGCAGATTGACATTGGGCCTCCACTCAAGTATTCCCTCAATGCAAGAATACTTTGTTCTGTTAAACTGCCACTCCATGATGCTCACCTTCCTGATATGATCGCTGAAGACAAAGCCGGTGCATAAGTAAATGTGGTAAAGAAAGATTATGGAGCCCGGCTATCAAAAGATATAGCATTTGGGTCTTAAATATTTGAAGACAAACAAGCAGCCATCTAGCTGAGAAGCAACAAAGCCCACATGGAAAAACATACCAGCCTCTGTGATCCCGAGGTGCCGAAGGGATCAGTTATCAGGCATCAAAGAACAAAAAATCATATCATTGTCAATGAGGGTGAGTGTTGGATGGGGAAACAAAGCCCATCTGTAGGCAACTGGACATCCCTTTATGGAAGGGTTGTGGGGAGGAGAAGAGCCGGTCAGGTGCAGTGATGAAACATACAACTTTCCTCTAGTTCCTAAATGCTTCCTCCACACCTATTGTCATGATCCCAATTCTACCTTACAAATCTGGCTACAGCAGAGGATGTACACTGGTACAGATAGGAACTGGAAACACAGCGAATCCAGGATCGATGATCCCTTTAGCACCAGTGGTGAGAGTAGCGATACCGGGAGGGTCGAGGGAGAGTGGGGTAGAAAGGGGGAACCGATTATAAGGATCTACATATAACCTCCTCCCTGGAGGACAGACAACAGGAAAGTGGGTGAAGGGAGACATCGGACAGTGTAAGATATGACAAAATAATAATTTATAAATTATCAAGGGTTCATGAGGAAGGGGGGAGCAGGGATGGAGGGGGAAAATGAGGAGCTGATGCCAGGGGGTTACATGGAGAACAAATGTTTTGAGAATGATGAGGGTAACAAATATACAAATGTGCTTTATACAACTGATGTATGTATGGATTGTGATAAGAGTTGTATGAGCCCCCAATAAAATGACTTTTTTTAAAAGAAAGAAAAGAAAACCACATTAATGGTAGAATAAAAACATTTAATTGGGTGCTCTTACAGATATTATAACATTCCATAGTTTAATCACATCAAGCAGTGTTGTACAATTGCTACCACAATCTGTTTCTAAACATTTTCTTTCTTCTTGAATGCCTTGATATCTGCTCCCCTTTATACCCTCCCTCTCCCACCCTACCCCCAGGAATATATATATCACCATATCTTACACATCCAAAATATCCATTCGCATGCAATTCTATTGGTCGATCCTATAGAGTGAGGATATACAGTCATCAATGTTATCAGCTCCCTATTCCTCCTCTTCCACCCTCTCTTCCTGTACACCTAGGGAACCATTATTCGTGTGACTATTTCTGGAGGGTTATCTACCTTGGCTTTCATGTATTGAACAATCTCAAATATACAAATAAACCTACACAAATCTGCCATGATTAATGAAATAAAACAAATAAAAAACACAATAGTGACGGGAGGAAATTTTAAAGAACTAGAGGATAGTTACATGGTTCATCAGGGATATATCACACCCTGGATTTATCATCCCTTCTGTGTGGTCCTTCTAAGAGGGACTGTTCAATTATCTTTTTTTTCCTGTCCAATTATCTTATAGGTGAGTTTTGGGTCCACTACATCTACAGCCTTTCACACCAATTTGGTTGCTTGTTTTTAAACTTCTGATACCTTTTCCAGTCAACACCTCATGATTACAGAGGATGGTGTGCTTCTTCCATATGATTAGCAACAAGCCTTTAAGACTCCAGATGCTATATCTTCTTTTCTATTTATTTAGACTTAAAAAAAATCATTTTACTGAGGGTTCTTACAGCTCTTATCACAAACCATGCATCCATCCATTGTGTCAGACACATTTTTACAAATGTTGCCATCATCATTTTCAAAACATTTTCTTTCTACTTGAGCCCTTGGTATCAGCTCATTTCCCTCCCCGCCTCTCCCACCTCCCTGCTTTATGAACCCTTGATAATTTATTTATTTTTCTCAAGTCTTACACTAAATGGTCTTCCTTCACCCACCTTTCTGTTGTTCATCCCCCAGGGAGGGAGTTATATGTTGATCATTGTGATCAGTGCCACCCTCCTGGTATGACTACTCCCATTGTTGGTCCTTAAGGGGTTATTTGTCCTGGATTCCCTGTGTTGCAAGCTCGTATCTGTACCAATGTATGTGATCTGGTCTAGCCGGATTTGTAAGGTAGAATTGGGGTCATGATGGTTTGGAGGGAGGAAGCATTAAAGAACTAAAGGAAAGTTGTATGTTTCATCAGTGCTATACTACACCCTCACTGGCTCCTCTCTTATTTGTGAC
>NW_022111373.1:36295374-36310824 GCF_000313985.2 Echinops telfairi | reverse complement strand
CCTATTGTACTGCCCCTTCCTGTGACATGTGATTCTGTAATCATGTCCCCCTAAAGTGATATAATGATTGGTTAGCAATAAAGAAGAGAGCGCTCCCCAGTTCTCAGTCCCCGAGACTGCTCCTGCTCTCGTGGCCGGGTTCCCCCCACGAGGACCACCAAGCGGAGCTGAGGTGAGCAATGCTACCATGAATTGTGTCTGACTTCCATTATTCCAATCTATCGTCTACCTTTCATGCTCTCTATGACTTTACTATAATCCTTACTTATTATCGCTGTACAATTGTGCCTACCGGACCTGTGATGATTTGTGGGGGACCTCTCTCCCTTTCACCCCAGAAAGACCTGGTCGTAAAGTCTATTTTGGGTATTCCTCGAGGACTTTATTTCTTTGCTCCCCTTGCTGCTCTGTTGCACGCCCATAGTATTTCATCCCAGCATGGTGGGTTCAGATGAGGCACAATTCCCATACTGTGTCTCCAATGTTGTCCCCTGTAGCACTATGGGTCAGTGAGGGATGGCGTGTCTTGTAGTGTGGCTGGCCCTATGGTCCTCTCTGTGCATTCACTGCTCTGAGCAGAAAATTCGTCTTCAGAGCTTGGTGGGCCAGGATGTGTTCCACTCTCTCTCCTTCCCTCTTTATTTGCTCCTATGTGCTTTGATCAGATGTGTCCTTCTGGCCCTGAGCTGTAGCTTCAGTGCTGTCCTCTGTAGTGCATTCTTCTGGGGGTGGTCATGGAGGAGGGGTGGGGAACAGGGTATCCACGTAGCTGGGATTGAGGCTGGCCCTGCAGAACTCTCTTTTGGTTCACTGCTTCATGCTGGTGTGTCACATTCACATCTTGGCACACTGGGTTGAAGTCTGGCCCTTCTCTTCCTTTCCTGTGGAGATATAAACAATAGACTCCTCTTGGGTAGGTTAGTGCCCTGTTCCCCTGCTACCCCAGACTTTTTCTTCATCTTGTTCTTTCTTTTCCCCTCCTTTTTAGTTGGCTGCCATATGTATCCATGGATTGAGTCTAGCCCCTACATAATACCTGGACCTCACAGCAGTAATGTATGCATATAGTATCTTTACCCCATGTCCCTTTTGCATTTTTTAAGCTTATGTCAGTTGACTCATGTTGTACTTGTCCTTTAGTGCTTGGCTTACTTTACTTAGCACAATTTTCTCCAGTTCTTCCCATGCGTTGATGTGCTTCATGCATTCATCACTGCTTTATAGGGATGTGTAATAAATGCTCCATTGTATGTATGTATCACAGTTTTTTAATCCATTCACCTGATGATGAAAATTTGGGTGTTTTCCAATTCCTTGCAATTGTGAACTGCTCTACGAAGAACATTGGAGCACAGATGTCTGGCCGTGGTTTGTTTCTTGCCTCTTCTGGGTATATGCTCAGTAGGGAGATTGATGGGTCATATGGTAGCTGAGATAGTTAAGGTTTATTGTGTCAACCTAGCCAATAAACACATGTGGATTAATTGAAGGGGTGGAGGGATAAATGGCTCGGTGAGCCTCACCTTTCTAGTTCTCAGTTTTTTGCTTTTTGATGGTTGGGCCAGGGTGCAGCTACTTAGCCAGTTCCCTGCTTCAGCTGGCAAGGCTCACTTCCTGTGAGACATCTCTGAGGAGAAGCCACATGGGCCTACCCTGATGGAGCCCTGGGTGCTGGAGCAGCCAGGTGGAGACCCCTGCCAGTGCTGAGATGCTTACACGCTCACTGATTCGGCTTCATTCAAGCCTGAATTTGGCGTCATTGTGTGTGTTTTGTGAGATTGAAGAGGACTTTGTAGATTGGTGTCAGACATATGGGCTAATGTTGGACTTATGGGCTTGGACTGGACTGGGTTGGGATGTATAACATATCTATATCTATATCTATCTATCTATCTATCTATCTATCTATCTATCTATCTATCTATATATATATATAATTGTGGTTATGTTTCTCTAATTGACCCAGACTAACAGAGTAGCTCGATTTCCATGTTTTAGATATCACCAAATTGATTTCCATAATGGCTATACATACCTACAAGTCCACCAGCAGTGGACAAGAGTCGCTATCTCACCACAGCCCCTCCAACACTTGTTACTTTCTGATTTTTTGAATTGCACTATCTTTGAGGGTGTTAAGCAGTATATCATAGTTGTTTTAATTTGCATTTCTCTTTTGGCTAATGATCAGGAACATTTTCTCATATGCTTATTGGCCATTTGGATTTCTGCCCTTGTAAAACTTCTGTCCAGGTCCTTTGCCTACCTCCTCAGTGGGCAATTAGTTTTTTTCTTTTTGGAAGCCAGCGAAGTATTGTAGATTTTAGTAATAAGGCCTTTGTCTGGTGTGTTATTGTTAAAGATGTTTTCCCAGTCTGTGGGCTCTCTTATTACTCTCTTGGTGAATTCTTTTGATGTTTCATCTTTAGTATATCCCACTTGTCAATCTGTGCATTGGCCAGTATTCTGTTAAGGATTGTTGCATCGATTCTCATTAGGGATATTGGTCTGTAGTTCTTGATTCTTGTGGGATCCATGCCCGGTTTAGGTATCAGAGTTATACTAGTTTCATAGAAAGAGTTCGGGTATTTGCTGTCTTTTTCTATGTTCTGAAAGAGTTTGTGTAGGATTGTTGTCAGTTTTTCCCTGAATGCTTGGTAGAATTCCCCTGTGAAGCCATCTGGTCTAGGGGATTTTTTTGTTGGTAATTCCTTGAGAACCTTTTTATTTCTTCAATAGCTATAGGTCTGTTGAGATTCTTGATGTCCATCTGGAATAGTCTAGGGGGGGGGGTTGTTTTTCCAAGTGTTTGTCCATGTCTTCCAAGTTGTTGAATTCCCTGGAGTACAGGCCTTTGTAGTACTGTGTAATTATTTTGATTTCATCAGGGTCCATTGAAATGTCCCCTGTTTCATCCCTCATCCTTGCTATTGAAATTTGTTCCTTCTTTCTTTGGTTAGGCTTGCCAGAGGTCTGCCAATTTTATTAATCCTTTCAAAGAACCAAATTATAGCTGCATTAATTTTTTCCATAGTTTTCTTGTTTTCCCTCTCCTTAATCTCAGCCCTGATTTTTATTTTCCCATTTCTTATGCTATTAGTTGGATTGCCTATTGACTCTGCTCTAATTGGTGTAAGTTTCATGTCAGCATATCAATAATAATCTCTCTTCTTTTTTGATGTGTGTATGCATTGCTATCAAGCTTCCTCTGATAACTTCCTTTGCTCTGTCCCAAAGGTTTTGGTACATCGTATTCTCATTCCCATTGGTTTCTAGAAATTTCTTAATTTCATCTCAGATCGGAACCAGTACCCACTCCTTTTGCAACAGAGAGTTATTCATCTTCCAATTGTTTGCCTTTGTTTTCGTCATCGTCCTTTTGTTGATTTCCAACCTTATGGCATAGTGGTTGGAGAGAGTAGTCTATATGATCTCTATGTGCTTTAATTTACACAGATTTGACTTGTGTCCCAGCATGTGATTTATCTTTGAGTATGTGCCAGGTGGGTTTGAAAAGAATATGAAATTTTTTGCATTTGGGTGGTAAGCTTTGAAATTATCAGGTCAAGTCATCTAATCATAGTATTTAGATATGTAGTCTCCTTGTTAAGCTTCTTTCCTTGTGATTTATACTTCTCAGAGAGTGTTGTATTAAAGTCGCCTACTATAATTGTTGAGCCTGTAATTTATTTTTTCATCTTTTGGAGCATTTGATTGACAAATTTCACAGATCACTCATTAGGCACATATATATTCATTATGCTCACTGGTTCTTGTTCTATGGTTCTATTAAGCATTATATAGTGCTCTTTTTTATCTCTTGTTATGATTTGCATCTTGAGATCAATTTTGTCTGAGATTAGGGTTGCAAACCCTGCCTTTTTAAATTGCCATTTGCCTGGTATATATTTCTCCAGCCTTTGATTCTCAGCCTATTTTTGTCTGTAATCTTGAGATGTGTCTCCTGTAGGCAGCAGATCGATGAGCTTTGTTTTCTAAGCTAGTCTGCTAGCCTCTGCCTTCAATGCCTGAGTTCAGTCCATTAAAATTCAGGGTTATTATATCCATCTGTGGACTGTGAAGTTATGCTGTACCTTTTGTGGGGGATGTTTTCCTACCACCCTTTCTTATCCCACACCGCGCCACCAGTGTTGTCCCTATTAACACTATGATTCAGTGAAGGATGCTGTGTCTCGTGATGGGGACAGCCCTATGGTCCTCTCTGTGCATTGGCTGCTCTGAACAGGAATATCACCCTCAGGGCTTTGTGTTCCACTTTTTCTCCTTCCCTCTTTTGTTTGCTTCTGTGTGCTGGGTGGTCCCTTATTTGTGCTCAGTGGGTCTTGCTTTTCTGTCCATATTGGGTCAGTAAGGATATTTTGTCTTTCCTGTTGTTGAAATGTGCCTGATAGTCCTCAAGGTCACTGTTACAGTTCTCTGCTTCTTCTAGTCTGTTAGTGATGTCTGTTAACTTGTTATTTGCTTTTGTTTCTTTGTCCCTTATCTCTTGTATTTCTCTATAATGTTCATCCCTTAACCCTTGTATTTCCCTTTGGTGCGTGGCCTTTATATCCTCTATCATTTTGTCCTTTTTCTATATTGCTTCCCTCATATCCTGTATGACTCCAAGCAGCATTCTGAATATTTCTGTGATAGATCAATGTCTGCTTCTTCTATGCACCTTATTGGGTTCAGGACTTCTGACATTGCCTTCTGTCTTCTTGTTTTTTATTTAGTTTGTTGGAGCTAGTTGCAGTTTGCATCTTGTTTTAGAGGAGTCTGGCACCATTTTCTAGAGAGTAGAAGAACACTGGGCTCTGTCTTTGGGAGACTTATAGAAATGCTTCTTCAAAGTGCCTGAAGCTAACTGCCCTGGGGGATCAGGCTACCACTTTATCCTCCTGTGGTTTCACTTTTGCCCTAGTCAACCTGTTATTCTGTTATTTGGAGGGCAAGCTGGATGGCCCTCTCAGAGTGCACTGATCAGGAAGTTGCAGACCAACAAGGATGGTGCTGCGCTGGATGATCTCACAGAAAACCGTGTTGGTGTGGCCCACGGAGGCTTGGAGTGCTTTGGAGAGTGTGAGGGGTGCCCACTGCATTAGGAGTGTTGCAGAGGGTGGATGTATTTGCTTTGGTGTAGAGCACCATGGGTGGCAGGTGGAATTGCCCTAGTCAGCCAAATCATCATGGAGGTTGGGCGGAGGTTTCCTACAGCAGCTTCGAGCACGAGGGAAGGTTGGCAGGGCTGCCTTAGGCCATGTGAAGCACTGAGGAAGGCAGGATGAAGTTCTCTCAGCCAAGTATAGGGCCACAGAGGGCAGGCAGGGGATTCCCCAGTCACGTGGAGCACCATGGAAGGTGGGCAGAGGTTCCTCCAGCTGGGTAGAGCACTACAAAGGGTGAGCAGGAGTTTCCCCTACTGATTAGAGGAAGGCAGGAGTTCCACCAGTCACGTGGAGGGTGGTAGAAGGCAGGTGGGAGTTCCCTCAGCAATTTTGGGGTGGCAGAGAGGGCAGGATATCTCCAGCTGCTTGGAGGACCATGGATGGCTGATGGGAGTTCCCCCAGCTGTTTGGCAGGCCACAGAAATTCCCCAGCTGTGTGGAGGGCAATGGTGGGTGGGGTGAGCAGGAGTTCCCCAGCTCGGTGGAGAGTGGGCAGAGTTGCCCTAGGTGGAGGGGAGCACTTTGGAGGCTGACAATGGCATGTGAAAGGAACAAAATCGGGGGGGGGGGGGGCAGAAAAAACGGAGCCAGCCGTGATTGTGGCAGGAAAGAGAGACAAGAGAAAAAAATGTAAAGAAATAGATGAGTACAACCGCCTGACCATGGGGCTGGAAGACTTTAAACGCTTCCAAAGGTGGTAGCAGCTGTGGCAGTGTGCCAGCGCTATATCTTCTAATATCTGGACACCATCCACTTTCTTCACCACATTCGCTTATGTGCCCATTTTATCTTCAGCGATCATGTCAGGAAGGTGAGTATCATACAATGTCACATTATTAGAACAAACCATTATTGTGCTGACATAAGATTTAAGTAGAGGCCCCAAATCTATCAAGCAAGAGTCTTTTGATCACACAAATCAGGTTATGCCACTTTCCTGAATAAAACCCATTTATTCTTTCCCATTTCAAATAACGTTTCTTTGTAATATTGCAGCTTTCTTTCCCATTTCAAATAAAGTTTATACTCCTTGCTATGGCTTTCAAGACCTGAATTGTTTGACACCTGCCTCACTCTCCCAAGTCATTTCCTACAATGGTCCCATCGTACTTCAAACACACTGATCTTTGTTCTGTTCTTTCCACTTCACACTTACTTGTCCCTTGATTTCTTCTCTTGGAATGTGCTTCCTTCCAATCTTCACACAACTAGCCCCTTTGTACCATTTATATTATTCAGATTAAATATCCACTCCATAGTAAGTTCTTCCTGACTGTCATTAGATCGTTACTTCTCTGCCAAGTCCCCTTTTTAGATTATTATTCATTTATCCATTTATTGTTAACTTCTAACAAGTTAATCCATGGGGGGGGGGGAGCTCATCTTGTTCCTAGTATAACCTGGCACATAATAGGCACTCAATAAATATTTATTAGTTGGAATGAAATGAAATGGAGGGCATTCTGGCTCTAACCCCCATTTCCACATTGCTGGGTAATTGTTCTAACCAATTAATCTGCTTTCTGGTGTTACATTTTCTGGATCTTTTTCTTTGTTAAAGCCAACCCAAGAAACAATTTGATATTTCAGTCACTGTTTTACTTACTCTCCTTTGATAGCTTACTAGCCTAAATCAGCACCTCTGATAATGAGTACCAATGACTCTTATCCATTGTGTTAGGCTGGGTTGTTTAGAGAAATAAAACCAGTGGTACTAATATATGCATAAGAAAGAGCTTTATGTCAAGAAATAATTTTATATCAAGAAGGGATCCCAGCCAAGTCCAACTAAAATCCATGAGTTTAATTCAAGCCAGGACTCTTTTCAGACTCACATAGCTGCAGGACAATGATGCAGAAAGGTGAAGCAAAATACAGGAAGATTAGAGGCTAATAGGTGCAGAGTTGCGTGGATCTAAAGAAAATGGAAACGGCATAACACCTAAAACTCTCAGGATTTAGTAACCAACATGGGCTCACCCCTGTAGACAGGCAGACTCCCAGCAAGCAGGAAAGCAATGGAGCAGAGAGAGAGAGAAGGAGTTCTCAGTTTCTCCCTTATAAAAAGGTCACACTCCTAAGACGGCATCATCAGGCTGTGACCTGATGACACGTTGAAATCCACCCCTACATGTTCACACGAATTCAGGTTGACTTAAAATCTTGTTACCACTCCCAGACTCATTAACAAACAGTGGGAAAGGATGATGTGAGAGATTAAAGATGAGTCCAGATTCACTGAATTATTCCCATCAAGAAGAGAATTGGATGCCTAGTCCTTTGAATCTGGAATACAGTCTATGCTTGCTTTGACTGATATTACAGTTGAGAGTGACACTGTACCCAGTGTTTTAAGAGTCCAGGTTTTAAGAGCCTGATAGTTTCCAACACCTGCTTTAGGAAGTACATTTGTAGTATGCCGAACCACCACGTATGAAATTTCAACAAACCACTTGGAGAACCCCTGAAAATTGCAACCAAACCAATGAAGACAGCAGACATATGAACGAAACTTTCTCAGATCTTATAAATCCGAATAAGCACCAGCAGAACACAACCAAGCCACCCCAATCTATGCCACTTTAGGCAGAAACATCGTTCCTGACACCCTATCCAGTGTCTAAACTTGTGACTAAGACTGTGATTCTAATAAAATTAGTTGTCTTAAGTCATTAAAGTTTAGGTGGATACACCTCAAGGGAGAAAACTGTACAAATATCCTAGGATTTCTGTGATCCCTTCCTCCATTGTATTCCCTCTTGTAGTCTTCTCTACTTTATAAACAATAACCAAATATAGCACAAGAGGCTTCAAAAAATTGGTGGAAAGTATAATTAAAAAATAATTTAAAATTTCCATGAACTCTGTAAAGCACCCTATTTATCTTTTGCATCCTCAAACAACATCAAAAATTAGCTGTTTTATAAATGTTATAATTTATTTTAGAAGAATTAATACCAGACTAGTTCCAACGAGTAGGAGATTAAAGATGTCCAAATCTCCAAGTCTTCCAAGATATTATTCTGCTCCATTCCCCCTTCCCCACCATCCTTCCCTTGAGTATATTCTCTCATGTTCTTGGATTCTGTGATTCTCAGAAATATGTCACAGAAACTCATAAGAAATTAAGATAATGTCTCACGTGGTTGTAGGGGGTCAGATCCAAAGGTCAGGGAAAGGTGAGCCAAATGTGGGATCCAGAGCCAATAACTGAAATTGCCTGAAAGTCAAAGTAACTCTTTTTGTTTCTATCAAAACTCAGTCAAGAAGCAAAGATCACAAAAAGAGCAGGCTTTGATGGAGCCTTGTTTTGGGCTAATGCCCTCAGTGCAGCTTGGACTTCTTCCAACAGTACCTTTGGTTCTTGATCATGTGCTACCTCTTGAAATGGTTGAATGCCAACTAGTTATTTGGGGTACAGTGTTTTTGTGGTATATATATATATATATATATATATATATAATCAGAAAGAGTAAACTTATTGAAGGGGGATACTTGGGAGAAGTCTAAAGGACCCTAATTTTGTCTAAAATCCTGGCAAAATGTAGAGCTGGACCTTAGATTCTACTGGCAGACTTCCCAGCATTCTGGCAGGTCTTCTGCTATTGGCTGGTCCTTTATAGTGTCCCTCCTCCTTTCAGATATGTATATTTTGACACCCTCAGCTCCCTGACTTTAGCTGTGTTCTTGTCGTAGACCCAGATCTTAAGAGCCTATTCTGTCATGGTGGGGGTTGTGTGAACACCCTGTCCTTTTTCCCCCAGCCATGTCATTTTCTCTAATATTGTGGGTCACTTCCATTGATAAGAAAATGTTTTATTCTCCCATTCACCTTCCTTTGTGCTATGTGAGGAAACCTATCTCCACCTCTGTTGTGTTTATAATTCCTGTCAGTTTCCTTCCACTTATCACCTCTTCTACCTTTGCCAGTTTTGGACTAGCTAACACCCTGTGCCCCACAATTTCAGTCTTCTTTTGATGCCTCCTGCATCATTCAATATTTTTCCTATCGATTCATTCAATATTGACATTCTTGAATATTGTAATATTACAGCTTGAATTTTTTCTTGAATTATTAAAATTTAAGATATACTGAATATGTTTTTCCTTGGGTTTCTAACTCTAGGTCTTTGCACATTTCATTATAATATTTTATTTTGTCTTCCTGAGCTGTCTTTTGAAATTTTCTGTTCATCTCTGACTTCATTTCTTCCATTTGCCTTAGCTACCCTATGATCAAGAGTAAGTTTGAGTCTCTACTGACATTCACTTTGGTATTCTATTTCTTTCCATCTTTTTAATGACCTGTTGTTTTCTTCATGGTGTCTTTGGCGTGTTCTCACAGCTTATTAGTTCTTCTGTCTTAAGAGTTCAATGTGTCAGCTCTGTTCTTGAGATGTTCTTGAATTCAGGTGGGATATACTCAAAGTCATATTTTGGCTTTCATGGACTTGTTCTGATTTTCTCCAGCTTGAACTTGAACTTACATATGAGAAATTGATGGTCTGTTCCACAGTCAGCCACTGGCCTCCTTTTACTTGCTGCTATTGAGCTTCTCCATTTTACCTTCCCATAGATGTAGTCAGTTTGATTTTTATGTATTCTCTCTGAAGAAGTCCATGTGTATAGCCACCCTTTGTGTCGTTGAAAAAAGGCATATGCTATGAACAAGTAACTGTTCTTGCAAAATTCTGTCATGTGATCTCCATCTTTGTTTCTATCACCAAGACCATATTTTCCAACTACTGTTCCTTCCTCTTTGTTTTCTATTTTTGCATTTCAATCACCAATAATTATCAA
The DNA here is from genome assembly GCF_000313985.2 of Echinops telfairi. Taxonomy (NCBI): domain Eukaryota; kingdom Metazoa; phylum Chordata; class Mammalia; order Afrosoricida; family Tenrecidae; genus Echinops; species Echinops telfairi. Next base: position 36,300,856 of record NW_022111373.1, on the reverse strand, counting down.
TGCATCTTGATTACATGTTTGCTCAAGTTCAATCTGAAGATGTTGCTTGAATTCTTCAACTTCTGTATCACTAGCTTTTGTAGGTGGTGAGTAAATTGCCTAGTAATTGTACTGATTGTCTTTTCATGTACATGGGTAGACATAATTCTATCAAAGACAGCATTGTACTTCAAGACAGATCTTGAAATGTCCTTCTTTATGATGAACGCAATGCTATTCTTTGTGAATCTGTCATTCCTGACATAATAAATCATATGATTTTCTGATTTACAATAGCCAAAGCAGTCTGTTGCAGCTCATTAACACTTAGAATATCAATCTTTATGCAGCTCATTTAATTTTTGAGAACTTCCAAATTTCCCAGATTTATACAGCATGTACTCCAATTTCAAATTATTAATTGATTTTTGCATCTGTTTCTTTTCATTTTGAGTTGTGGCCAATTAGCAAATGAAAGTCTTGAAGGCTTTACTCTCATAGGCTTTCCTCCATCCGTGCCATTATTGTCAACTCTTACTCCGAGAAGGCAGCTTTTCCTCAGACATATTAAGTGAGGTAAGGGTCTTGCTTCATTCTTCCATTCTGCCCCTCGTCTGCCAGTTTGTCACTCTGTGGTGGCTTGTATGTTGCTGTGATGCTGGAAGCTAAGTCACTGGTATTTTCAAATACCAGCAAAGTTGTCCAAAATGAACAGTTTCCTTGGAGCTTCCAGATTTTGAATGGGCCATGAACAATGAATGGACTGTCCACTTTCAAAACCACCAAAAACCTTATGGATGGCACTGAAACATTGTTGGTTACTGAAAACCTCATGAGGGGAAGCAGAATATTGTCAGTGATAGTGCCAGAAAATGAGCCCATTTTTAATCTAGTCACCCAAGCAATGTGATGGTGTATCTCTCTAATGCTTAGGACCCATTTATCACTCCCTTATTTATACATCTGAAAAACCACTGCTGCAGAGGAAGCCTATCCTCAGATGGGGTCAGACATTTTTTTTAGGGTGGAGAGAGAAAGGATCACGTAGATCCCATAAAGCATTACCCTATGTTGTTGTTGTTGTCACGTGCTATTGAGTTGGTTCCGACTCATAGTGACCCTATATACAACAGAATGAAATACTGCCGGGTCCTGCGTCATTCTCACAATTGTCCTTATGTTTGAGCCTCTTGTTTTAGTCACTGTGTCAAACCATCTCGTCAAGGGCCTTCCTATTTTTCACTGCCCCTCTATTTTACCAAGCATGATGTCCTTCTCCATTGTCCCTTGGTCACACCAAATTAATAGACACTCCTATAATGGTGATCTGTGAATTTCAATGAGAATTCATGACCAGAGGAGGAGGAGATAAGTATATCTCTGAGAAAGTGATTTTTCACTTCTGTTGGTGAGTAAACCAAGAAGGGGCAGCCTGCCCTTGGGGAAAATGCTTAACATTACTTATATAGACTCCCAGGTGGAGAATCTGCCCAGTATTATCTTACTAACCATGCATTTTTTAAATGGAGTTTCTTTTTAGCCCTCAGTGACCCTGGCTGTTTTTCAGGGAATCAGACTTTATCTTAAACATACTTGTTGCAGGTTAAAGGAACTGTAATATTCCTTTGGACTTAAAGTGGAAACACCTTAGTGTAAGAAGAATTAGAGAACAGAAATCCAGGGTCATAAATTTGGAAATCAGTGAATTTTGGTTCAACTCTCTTGCTTTTGAGGTTGCACTATAATTGGCAACTTAAGAATACCATATACTTGCAATTTTCATATTGTCTTTGGTTTCTGTGACATATCTTAGTCCTGCAGACATGATTTTTTCCTTAGTGAATGAACATAATTGAAAATTTTGTCATGTCTAACCTTCACTGCTTTCTCAAACAGTGTTTAGTTACTTAAGTTTTTAACCTGTATAAGTGAACAGATATCCCATGTATTTCAACCTAAAAATCTAAAAATATTTCATATGAATATATTCTCCACAGTACCTTAAAATGTATACCACTGGCTAGATAAACGATACTTTCATTAGAATTATCAAACATCTCATAAAAGCTATTTAGATTATTTCTCAACAAACTGCCTTCTTAAGATATTGTTGTTCTGACTCTAAAGTGGACCAGGGATACATACAAACTTTTTATATATAAATGAATTTTGAGCTGGCACTGGAGGAGATGAGCCAGTCAGGGGGCGATATAGCAATGATGAAAAATACAACTTTTCTCTAGTTCCTAAATGTTTCCTCCCCGCTTCCACTATCATGATATGAATTCTACCTTGTAAGTCTGGTTAGACCAGAGGATGTGCACTGGTACAGATAGGAACTGGAAATACAGGGAATCCAGGGTGGATGAGCCCTACAGGACCAGTGGTGTGAGTGGTGATACTGGGAGGGTAGAGGGAGAGTGGGTTGGAAAGAGGGAACCGATTACAAGGAACTATATGTGACCTCCTCCCTGGGGGACAGACAACAAAAAAGTGGGTGAAGGGAGACATCGGACAGGGAAAGATATGACAAAATAATAGTTTATAAATTATTAAGGGCTCATGAGGGAGGGGGGAGTGGGGAGGGAGGGGAAAATGAGGACCTAATTCCGGGAGCTTAAGTGGAGAGGAAATGTTTTGAGAATGATGAGGGCAATGAATGTACAAATGCGCTTTACACAATTGATGTATGTATGGATTGTGATAAGAGTTGTATGAGCCCCTGATAAAATGATTTTTAAAAAAGGTAAACACTAATCTAAGAACAATTAATTCTTACAATGTGGCCCTGCTCAATACTTGCCCTCATGAGGTGATCACAGAAGATATGGGTTCTTCAGCAAAGTGTGGTGAAGAAATCAGATGTTGCCCAGCTATCTGAAAAAATAGCATCTTGGGTCTTAAAGGCTTCTCTTAAAATCAACTTCCGTCTAAGTGAGGTGTCAACTAAATACACATGGAAGAATTACACCAGCCTCTGTGATCCAACAATTATAAATAACACAATCCAAGATCAGAGAATGGAATTGTATTAGAATTTAAAATTCTGAGCACCCACATTGCAGAAAGGTATGGATGACAGTGAAAGCCCCAAATCCATTTGCAAAATCCCCATTTACCAGTCTATTTGCAGAGTCCATTTAGATAAAGTCTCCACTGAAATCCCTGAGGCCATGGACTAGGGATGTGCATAGTCTTGCTCACAGACAGGTACTGTGGAAAGTAGATTGCTGCAGATATAGTTAGATTAAAATTCAACATATCACTATTTGTTTTCCTTTAGACTCATTTTTAATTTGTTCTTGTTTTTAATTATGATTGACAGCTTTCTGTGTTTTGTTATTGGGGTTTTTAGTAAATATATATATTTTTGATTTATATATATATACTTATATATACAATCCAAGATAGGTAATCAATAGAGACAATAACTAGGTTAATAGTTCTTTACAGGTATGAAAAGGGAGGTTGGGCAGTAATGGGTAGCTAATAATAATAGGACTAAAAATGAAGAAGATATCCTAAAATTGTTTGTGGTAATGATTGTACAACTCTTTTTAATATACTTAAATCGTTGAATTTTTTGGTGCATGAATTATAGGTCAATACAACTGTTAAAAAGAATTAGCCAATATGCACACATTTTAAGAGGTAGCAGATGATCAAAAATCAAATGAAGGAAGAAGTCCAAGATGCATTGAAGACAATGGTGAAAAACAAGGATTCAGAAATTGACAAGAACATGAATTGAAATGCTTTCACCAACAGATATAGTACTGGCAATGCTTAGTTGTCTATATGAAGAGATTCAAAAGACAGTTATTGGTCAACCAAGTGGAAAAATTGATATTTGTGCCCATTCCAAAGAAAGGTGATCTAATAGAATGTAGAAATTATTGAATAATATTTTCTTGAAGATAATTTTATAATGGTAGGAGCAGTACATTGGTGAGAAACTGTCAGGCATTAAAACCGGATTCAGAAGAGGACAAAGAACAATGAGCATCATTACTGACATCAGATGGATCTTGGCTGAGAGTAGAGAGAATATTATTTACTGCTTTTTGTTGACTATGACAGGGCATTTTATAATATGGATCATAACAAACTGTAGAGAACATTGTGATGAGCCAGAATTTCAGAGTACATAATTGTGCTCATGGAGAACCTATGTATAGACCAAGAAGCAGTTGTTCAAACAGAACAAGGGGGATATGGTTAAAATCAGGAATGGTGTGGGAAGGGTTATATCCTTTCACCCTACGTACTCAATATCTATGCTGAGCAAATAATCAGAGAAGTTAGACTATGTGAAGAAGAACATGGTATTAGAATTGTAGGAAGACCCATTAACAATCTGTGATACGCAGATGACACAACCTTATTTACTAAAAGGGAAGAGACCTGAAGTCCTTACTGATGAAGATCAGAGACTACAGTGTTTAGTATGTACTACAACTCAGCGTAACAAAACTCAGGGAACAAAAATCCTCATAACTGGACCAATAAACAACATTATGGTGAAAGGAAACAAGACAGAAGTAGTCAATAATTTCATTTTACTTGGATCCACAATCAACACTCATGATAGCAGCAATCAAGAAAGCAACATGTTATACTTAATCAATATTGCTGCAAAAATTTCTAGAAAGTGTTAAAAAGCAAATATATCACTAAAGAGCATCTGATCCAAGCAAATATATTTTAAAATCACACATATGCATGTGAAAGCTGCACAATGAATAAGAAAGACCACAGAGGAGTTGACACCTTTAAATTACAGTGTTTTAGAAGAGTATTGAAAATAGCACTGTCTTATGGATTGGGATAACAGTTGTATGAGCCCCTAATGAAATGTTAAAAAAGAAAAAATAAATAAAAAAAGAAAGAAAGAAAATAGCACTGTTTGCCAGAAAAATTAACAAATCTATGCTGGAAGAAGCACAACTAGAATGTTCCTTAGCAGCAAGGATGGTAAGAGTCTTCTTCCATACTTTGGACATGCTATCAGGATGGACCAGTTTCTTATGAAGGACATCATGCTTGGTAAAGTAGCAGGTTAGAAAAATGAGGAAGACTTTCAATGTCAAAGGTTGACAGAGTGGCTGCAACAGTGCTCTCAAATAGCAAAAATTTGAAGATGGGACAGAACCAGGCTTTTTTTTTTCTTTTGTACCTAGGTCACTACACATCAGAACCAATTTTTGGCATTTAACAACAACAACCATGCACTCAGTTGCGTCTTTAAAGGGATACTTAGTTTACCTTATGCAGCGTTCTGGGTCTATTGGAGCAGGAAAGTTTTTAGAATTCTAATCTGCCAAAGTTCTGGAAGTAAAATTCTTGGAAGCATTTTCTATATATTCCATATTACTATCCTTGGTATGAACAATTTATTTCCCATAAAAATCTAAATAGCTAGCAGCTATTTGAAAACATCAACTGCAGGGTCTTTCTTTTGAGGTATGTCAATTTAGTCAAAACAACTCACTTCACTCCAATG
>NW_022111373.1:36287026-36294351 GCF_000313985.2 Echinops telfairi | reverse complement strand
ATGGTGTAGCATGGGTAACAGTCTTACTATAACAACTGGAAACTACATTGCCACATTTTGCGAGAGTATGCGTTAAAAAGTCAATATCAGTGCGAAGCTTGAGATAGAAGAGCTGTGTCTCAGTTCCTAAGACCTTCAGAAATGTATTTTCCAATGGCCTTAGGCGACCCCTGTGAAAGAGGCGTTTGACCCCCCCAAAAGGTTCGTGACTCACAGGTTGAGAATCGCTGTTCTAGACCTTACCCACTCAACCCTGTAGCCCCTTAGCCTTTGACTTGTCCAGCAGTGGTAGAAAGCTACTTCAGAGCTGTATATAAATGCCTTAAGCATACTCCACTCTACCATAAGCTTCAGCCCATCGGTGTGGTAGAATGAAATTTCTTAATATGACTATTCTACTAATGTCTCTGTAACTCCCACCAAATGAGTGGGTGGGACAATGCAGAGGGGATATTTTAGTTTTAGTTACCGCCCCCTAACTATGAGGCGGAGCCATCATTGAAACAGCAGAGAGAGAGAAAAATAAACTGGGGATCATCAGAAGGGCATGCCCTAATCTCTGTCTCAAGTGGCAAAGGTGGAGACCAGAGACACCAGAGACTGTGGCATGAAGACTCAGAGGAGAAGCACCGAGACTATGGGGTACTTGTATTTCATCTGTCCTGAGACTACGGAACTGTGGGACAGAGTGACAAGTGGGCTGGCTTTCTGGCCTACAGAGGCAGAAGCTAAGAGAGCATGTGGCTGATAGGCTGAGGATCGGAGAGAAACTTGGTTTCTGGCTGAGAAGAGGTGTTGCTGTGAATGAAGGCTGGTTCAGCCTCATAGCAACTCTGTGCATAACACACCGAAACACTGCACAACTCTGGGTCATTCTTAGAATTGTTCCATCATCACAGCCACTGTGATCATCCGTGTTGATGAGGGCCTTCCTCTTGTTTGCTACCCCTCCACATTAACAAGCATGATGTCCTTCTCCAGGGACTGGACTCTCCTGACAATATGTCCAAAGTATGTGAGATGAAGTCATATTACCCTGGCCTCTAAGGAAAACTCTGGCCATACTTCTTCCAAGACTGATCAGGTTGTCTTTTTAGCATTCCATAGTACTTTCACTATTCTTCACTAGCACCATAAATCAAATGCATAGATTCTTCTTTGGTATTCCCTATTTAGCGTACAACTTTTACATCCATATGAGGTCATGGAAAATACCATGGCTTGGGTCAGGCGCTGTGTTAGTCTGGGTAAACTAGAGAAACAAATCCACAGAAACTCATATATGTATAAGAGAGTTTTTTATATAGGGCAAGTGTACATTAGAAAGCATCCCAACCCAGACCAGTCCAAGCCCATAAGTCCAAATTAGCCCATATGTCTGACATCAATGTCTGACTACAAAGTCCTCCTCAAACTCACAAAACACACACAATGACACCGAATGCAGGAGGATGACAGGCCAGTGGCTAGAAAGTCTTTGAATCCAGTGGTAGAAAGCATCTCAGCGCTCGCAGGGGTCTCCACGCGGGTTCTCCAGCATGCAGGGCTGCATGAGGGTAAGTCCATGTGACTTCTCCTCAGGGATGTCTTGCAGGAAGTAAGCCTTGCCCGCTGAAGCAAAGAACTAGCTAAGGCAGCAGCACACTGGTCCAACCATCAGAGAACAAAGGACCAGAGAACCAGAAGGGCGAGGCTCACCAAGCCATTTATCTCTCCGCCCTTCGATTAATACCACATGTATTTATGGGCCAGGTTGGCACAATAAATGTTAACTATCTCAGGTGCACCTTAGTAACATCCTTGCTTTTCAATACTCAAAAGAAGCCTTGTGCGGCACATTTACTCCATGCAATGTATCTTTTGATCTCTTGCTGCAGCTTCTATGCGCATTGATTGTAGATGCACTAAACAAGACGAAATCATGACAACTTCAAACTTTTCTTCATTTATCATTATGCTACCTATTGGTCCATCTCTGAGAACTTTGGTTTTCTTTACATTGGGTTGTAACACGTACTGAAGGCTGCAATCTTTCATCACCAAGTGCTTCAAGTTCTCCTCTTTGGCATCAAGCACAATTTTGTTATCTGCAAATAGAAGGTTGTTAATAAAGCTTCTTCAAACCTTTGCTTTTGAATACCACCTCCTCCTTCATATAATCCAACTTGTGTGACTATTTGCTCAACATACTTACTGAATAAGTATAGTAATGTGATACAACCCCGAGCACACCTTTCCTGACTTTAAAACATGCAGTATCCCTTGTTCTGTTTATACAACTGCTTCTTGATCCATGTACAAGTTCCACATAGCACAATGAAGTATTCTGAAACTCCCATTCTTCTCAAAATGGTCCATGGTTTATTGTGATCTACGCAGTCAAATCCCTTGGCATAGTCAATAAAACAGAAGTAAAAATCTTTTTGGTAGTCTCTGGTTTGAGACAAGATCCATCTGACATCAACAATGATATCCCTACACAACTTGGGTACCCTATATAATTGTTTATGGAACTTTGATATATACAGCTGGATAATTAACTTATTAATTAATCTTGATGTGAGATGAGGTTCAAAAGACTATTAAAAATGAAACCCAACTCACTGTCATTGAGTTGATGTTGACTCACAGTAATCCTACAGGGCAGGGTAGAACTGTCTCTGTGTTTCAGAGATTGTAACTCTTTATGGGAATAGAAAGTCGGGTCTTTACCCTAAAAAGTGGCTAGCGTTTCAAACTGCTGAACTTGCAGCTCACAGACCAATGCATAACCAATGTGCCACCTCGATTAAAAAGACAAGTAGAGAAGAAAACATACTGACATGGTCTACTATGTTCTCTTTTTAAAGATTGCTCTGCCTGTTTAAAAAAAAATTGTAAGAAGGTCAGAATAGATTAGTGAATGTATTAGTCAGAAACCAGTTCCAGATGCCCAGGAGAAACTCATCGTTTTTGTCATGGATTACATGAATAAGCGAAGAAGATTACTCCCAGGTTTCTGGTGTGTATAATTGGATCATGTATTGGCTATGGCTTGGAAGAAACTGGGAAAGACCACGTTTTCCAAGTCCAGAGAAAAGAGGATAGTCAGTTAGTTCTTTAGTCTGGTTCTGAATATATCAGGGATAAAGAATCCTGGGTACATTCAAATGAGAAACCCGGTGCTTGGCCAGCTAGATCTATGAGCGTGGAGCTTGAGATAGATGGCTTAAAGATAGAAAATTGTGAGGAGTTGGCAAAGAGACAGAAAAGAGTCAAAGGAGAAGACTAGGAATGAGTTAAGGAATTCTATCATTTATGTCTAGTGAGTGGCAACATATGCAAATGAGACTGAAAAACAATAGTCAAAAAGAAGAAATCCAGTTATTAAAATAGTCCAAGGGGGGAAGAGTAGGGTAAAATGAGGAGCTGATACCAAGGGCTCAAATAGAAAGTAAATGTTTAGAAAATGATAATGGCAACACATGTGCAAATATGCTTGATACAATTGATGTATGGCTTCCTATAAGAGCTGTAAGAGTCCCTAATGAAATGATCTTTAAAAATAAAAAGGCCTGTGTTTAATACAACTATCTGGCAGCTGGACCGGTACGGGTTTTTACAATGTCCAGACCCTGCTCAGTCGACAGCCTAGGGTTCCAGAGTTTCATTAGGTTTCGCTCAGACCTCAATAAATTATAGAGGTGCAGTAGGTAGAGCAGGATTTATGAATGCTGGCTCCCAATCAGGTAACCTGGTTTACAGTCTCACTTCACCACCTACCAGAGACGTGAGCTCAGGCACATTTATTATTCTATTTCATCAGTCAAATGGGGATCATTTATTTCAGGCATCATAAGATTTTATGTAATTTAATTTTAAAATGTTTATTAAGTTTATTGCACAGATCGTCACATGGTAAATCTTGGGCAATATTCTTATTTTCATGAAAATATGAAGGAATCACGCTAGTTAGACAAAATAGGAGTAGAAGAAAGTTGGTGAGAAAATCGCATTGGGGCCACATCTGACCTCCTCTGGCTTCCATAAGGAGGAGATCCCTAACTCTACACTAGCCCAAGGCCAATGACCCCAAGGCAGAGGTCAGATTCTTTCTATTCGAGATCCTTCTTTACCCTACTCTGACTCCAAATGTTCTTCCCGACGATGCACTCTACTTCCCTGCTGGGTTTGATCATTTGATGCTATGGCCACACAAAACTCACAGAAAATAATTAATATTATGGGACTTTATTAGGGCTCTTGGTCAGCAGCCAAGTCTCTTTCTGGTCTTCAGTTTCTCCATCTCTTGACCGCTGGAAGCCCAACGGCCACTCTGCTTCACTGGCTTCTCTGCTCTGTCAGCTCTTGGATTCTCTTCTGCCCCAGCCACCTTGGCTAGGGGTCTCACACGTGCTGCACTGTGGCTCTTCTTTCTTGGCCGTCAGGGGGATCTTCATGCCTGCCTCCGAGAGGGCTCGCTTATGGAACGGCAAAATTAACCAATGCCCTGTTAGTGTTTCACGTTCTTCTTGCATAGTCCCACCTAATCATTTGATGGGAATTAGAAAGATATGGATAGAAGAGTCATAATTAAGTAACTTCACCACAATGGGACAAAATCTAATAGGAAGCCTGGATGTATATCATTCAGGAGGTTGAGAGAGTGAAACGCGAGGAAATGCAAAAATAATATTAAGTGTCCTGAACCCACAGACACTGGCAATCCTGCCTTCATCTCCCAGCTGCAGTACCCCTTCTGAGGTTTCTGGAAAACCCCGAAGTGCTAAAAAAGCAGAGAGGAATGGTGGATAGTGAAGGAAGGAGCTGGAATCTTTCAGAAAGTGCATAGTTAGATTTCCACTGACCAAGAACACTGTACCTTTGACCTTCGCATGTGTTTTGTTGTCTTTACCAGAGACAAACAAGCTCCTCATGCATTTCTGCAAGGCCAATAAAAAGTATAGTATGTTTTTTGACAGTAGTGTTTTTGAGTCCAAAAATTTTGAGCCGTTTTATGACTCTTCTGAGGACCTATTGAGTCATTTCAGTTTGTGAAGTAGTTCCAACTTTGCCTAGAACTTTCTTGGCATGAGAACTAAAAGCCCAGTGTCCCAGAAAGCCCCTCAGTCTTGGGGGTCCTGGATGGTTGGTTACCTTTCTGATAAAAACTAAGCAAAGGAAACACAGTTACTACAGTGGGGCCCCCTTGTTTTTCAGAGTAAATTATGCTCCCTAGAGTTTTCATGGCTTTGACTTTGCAGAAACAGAGCACCTCTGAGGTATACCTGGGTAGGTTTGAACACTCAATCTTTGGGTCAATAGTTGAGCACTTAACTGATCATACTTCCCAGAAACTCCTGTCCTCTGATAGTGAAGAAGTTCCCCCAATCAATTTGGCACCAAGGACCCTCAATCGTTTGCTGTGTGTATATCGAGAGAGTTTGTCATTTGACAGGAGGTGACCAGGAACCTTTCCTTCCGATCCAAGTCACTCCTCATCCTGAGAACACATTGTATTCAATAATTAGCCTACAAATGTGAACAGGTCTACTCTTGGATTTGGGCCACTTGAAGCTTCTATCAGGAGTTTTAGTATTATTTATAAGACTAGGCATTTCCTTGGCAGGTTCTGGTGGAAATGGAATAAAACCATCTGATTTTTGTAACCAAAGAGTATGGGCTAGTCAAGACAGATTACGATCTTGAAATAGCTTCCACCTTCACTGGCTTAGGTGGGGTGCCTATGTTAGGCTGGATCTTGTAGAGAAACAAAATGAGTGACACTCATATGTGTAAGAAAGAACTTTCTATCAAGGAAGCAATCTAGGCCAATCCAACTCAAGTGCATGGGGTCAGGTACCAGCTGGAGGCCACTCCAGATTCATACAACTGCCAGCTGATGAATCAGGAAGGCAAGGGTACCTGGGACAGCACAGGTGCAGAGTTACGTGGACATGGCAGGTACTGATAGCTCTCAGGGTGGGCAGGCCACATGGGCTGCCAGCTCCAGAAACCAGAAGCAGCAAAGAGGAAAGAGAACGGCAAGAGAGAGAGTTATCCTCAGTGTCTAATATATATGCCACACCCACAAGGAGACTTCATATGGCCATGCCCTGATGGAGAATTTGGACTCCATCCATACCTTTCCATGGATGCACCAAGTTGACACAAAATATAACCATCACAGTGTCTTTGTAGAAACTTCCAGTTTTCTAGAAAAGTTATTTTTTTTCCTTTGAAGACTTACTGTAAGTTTCGCTTTATTAAATTCCTTTAATATAGGCCTCCACAGCAAAATAACTGAAAAAAAAACCCATATGTTATTTCCTCTTTCTTCAGAGATTCAACCTACACAGTTGTATATTTAAAGCTTTAAGAAGCCCAACATTAAAATTCCTTTTAAATTTTACTTAGCTCATCATTTCCCCATTTTATTTGATTATTCAGCCCTTTTGTTGTAGCATCTTTCAGAATATTTTTTGGGAAACCTTGCTATAGTTTTAAAGAGAAAATAATATACATTTGAGGCAAATACATGCCAAAAGAGTAGAATGCTGACACACAGAGCAGAACATTCTTTTTTTTATATACAAATAATTTTATTGGGGCTCATACAACTCTTATCACAATCCATACATCCATCCATTATGTCAAGCACACTTGTACCTTTGTTGCCATCATCATTCTCAAAACCTTTTCTTTATACTTGAGCCCTTGGTATGAGCTCCTCATTTTTCCCCTCCCTCCCCAACCCTTGATAATTTATAAATTATTATTATCATTCCATGTCTTACACTGTCTGATGTCTCCATTCACCCACTTTTCTGTTGTCCATCCCCCAGGGAGAAGGTTATATGTAGATCATTGTGATCAGTTTCCCCTTTATCCCCCACCTTCCCTTTATTCTCCTTGTATGGCTACTCTCATTATTAGTCCTGAGAGGGTTATCTGTCCTGGATTCCCTGTGTTTCCACCTCTGATCTGTACCAGTGTACATGCTCTGGTCTAGCTGGATTTGTAAGGTAGACTTGAGATCATGATAGTAGGTGGGAGGAAGCGTTAAAGAACTAGAGGAAAGTTGTATGTTTCATCAATGCTATACTGCACCCTGACTGGCTCTTCTCCTCCCTGCAGCCCTTCTGTAAGGGGATGTCCAGTTGCCTACAGATGGGCTTTTGGTCCCCAACTCCGCACTCCTCCTCATTCTTAATGATACGATATTTTTGTTCTTTGATAGCTGATACCTGATCCTATCGACACCTTATGATCACAAGGGTGGTGTGCTTCTTCCATGTGCTTCTTCCCAGTACCAAAAGCTAGATGGCTGCTTGTTGATCTTCAAG
>NW_022111373.1:36281036-36282365 GCF_000313985.2 Echinops telfairi | reverse complement strand
GGTGAGGGGAGTGAAGTTCAAAGTCTACACAATGTTCTACTATGATTCTTTAAAATTCAGATTCTCCCCTCTACCTCTATGGTTTGGAGCTAATTGTTTTGTCTGTTTATCCCATTATTTCAGGTTGTTTTTGTTGTTAGGTGCTGTCGAGCCTGTGTAGTCTCATAGCGAGCCTATCTACACGAGATCTAACCACCGCCCAGAGCTGAGCCATCCTCCAACTCGATGTTAAGTGTAAACCCATTGTTGCAGCTACTGAGTCAGTCTATGTCCTTGATGGTTGGTCTCTTTCCCACTGTCCTTCCACTTGACCAAGCATGATGTTCTTTCCCAGGCACTGGACTCTCCCGATAACATGGCCAGCATACCTGCCTGAGATGAAGCCTCGCCTTCCTCATTTAAAAGGAGTATTTTGACTGTATTTCTTCCAACACAGATTTGTTGGTTCTTTTGGCAATTCATGGTACTTTCAATATTCTTCACCAGCACCATAATTCAAATGCATCTTCTTTGGGCTTCTTTCATTCAATGTCCAAATTTCACCAGAATTTGAGAAAATTGAAAATACCATCACTTTATCAGGAACACCTTAGACTTCAAAGTGACATCCTTGCTCTTCAACATTTGAAAGAGTCCTTTTGCAGCAGATTTGCCCAATGTAACGATAGTTTGACTGCTACTTCCATAAGGATTGATTATGGATCAAAGCAAGATGAAATCCTTGTCAGCATCAACCTTTCCTCTGTTTATCATGCTGTTATCTATTGCTCCAGTTGTGAGGATTTTGGTTTTCTTTACATTGAGTTGTAATCCAGGCTGAAGACTGCAAACTCGATCTTCATCGGCAGGTGCTTCACGTCCTCCTCACTTTCAGCAAACAGGGTTGTTTCTTCTGCTTATGTTGGTGGTGTTGTAGGTGCTCCTGAGTCGGTTCCCCCACACAGCAACTCTCTGTACAACACAGCATGAAACACTGCCTGGTCCTGCATCACCCTGGTAATTGTTCCTATGCTTGAGCCCATTGTTGCAGCCACTGTGCTAATCCATCTCTTTGAGGGCCTTCCTCTTTTTCTTTGCCCCTCTACCAAGTATGATGTCCTTCTCCAGGGACTGGTCTCCCCTGATAATATGTTCAGATGTAAGACAGTATGTGAGACAAAAAATCTCATCATCCTTTCCTCTAAGAGCTCTCTAGCCACACTTCTTCCAAAACAGATTTGTTTGTTCTTTTTGGCCTTCCATGGTACTTTCAATTTACTTTTCCAGCACCACAACTCAATGCATCTTCTTCTTTATTCAATGTCCAACTTTCACAAGCATATGAGGTAA
>NW_022111373.1:36272702-36280091 GCF_000313985.2 Echinops telfairi | reverse complement strand
CCTTTCAACCAGCCCCACATGTGATTATCGGCCAGGCTGGCACAATTAACTAACTCACCATGGTAGTACAGTAGATTACAAATTAAGCGACTAAAAGCAAAGTCAGTAGTTCAAACCAGTCACTCAGCAGGAGGAAGATCAGGCTGTCTGTTCCTGTAAAGATTGTAAAATCTTGGAAACCCAAAGTACCACTTCTACTTGTCCTATAGGTCCTATGAGTCCAAATGGCAATGATTTTTTTTTTTGATGGAGGGGATCAGTGACCATATGACTGTGATTCATTTCTGCTTACTAATGCTTAAGGTTAGTCCTTCCCAGTCCATCTTAGTCTAGAAGCTCACTGAAACCTGTCTCCCATGGGTGACCCTGCTAGTATTTGAAATATCACAGCAACAGATAACCTACCACAGTATGACAAACTGACAGATGAATGGTAGTGATAAACGTGAACTATTACTATTTTTAACAATTTTATTGGCATATAATTCACATATCATACAGTTCAATGTTCAATCATATTAAGAAGACTTATATAATCATCACCACAGTCAATTTTAAAACATTTTCTTCTGTTTTGTTCTTATTGTTATTAGTTCCTTTAACTAGTATTATTATTTTTAAGGCATAGGCTATGCCAAGGATAAAGTGCTCTACAGTTGTAATGTGGTGTAGCTTGATCAACAATTTACAGCTGTAGTCTCTTAATATGTTACTGCCTTCCATTAGTATTGATTCAGGATATGTGTCAAAATGAGGCTTACCGATGAGGGTAGTAATTTGAATTAACTACTGGGGAGAAGAAAACCATAAACAAGGAAATGAGCCACTGACTTAAAGATAGTTTAATACATTTCTCAATAATTAATCTTGAATTGTTATGCTACTAAGTTAATATTGCCCTGGCTAATTATCCATGTTTTATTTAGTATTGTCTTCTAACTTGCATTAAATGCTCTCTAGCAGATGCCTTCCTCCTAGAAACTGCACTGTATATTAGAAACTTAAAAACTGGCTACAGCATTCCCCTGGCTGTAGATATTCAAATTCTGTAAGAACTTTACTTATATCCTTTTCTTACACAAAAAGACAGGGCACCTGTGACATGTTTTGATCTTATTTATTTCTCCTAAAAATACAAAGAAGACATGTCACTTTAGAGTTTCAGTCAATATTCAAGAAATCAAAACATCAAACTATAACTTTTTATTAGAATTGCTAAATTAGGTAGATGTGAAGTTCTTAAAAGGTATTGCCTAGTAAATAACAATCTGAGGTCATTATAAAGACAAGGACATAGTTCAGTGGTGCTTAGGTAGAACCTGAACACTTTTTTAATGTTCTAGATATTGCAGTGTGCAGTTAGGCTTGAGAGCCTCGATCCTAGAAGAGACGGTTGCAGAAGGCAAGTCAGTGGCTGTCAAATGCCCCTTTCCTCGTAGATGCTGGCACGTTGAGGACTTCTGTGACGTTTTCCTAACCCACTACTGAAATCAAATTTTAATTTCTTTTCCTTCCACTAAGAAATGGGAGAAAGAGAAAATGAAGTTGATTCAATGAACATTTTTACCTTCAGTCAACCAACTTTTACTGAGCATCAGCTACAGAGATGAAAAACATTGCCTGCCTTTGTGTTTTGCTGAGAACTGGACCTTAGTCAAGTTTTACGAGGAAGTTGAGTATTTCAGGATACTGACCAAGCCTCAAAAAAAGTTGACGTGTGCTCCATTCTTATTGAAGTTTGCAAGAGGTTCTGATCTATTCAGTGCAGTCATGCAAAGTATATAGTTGAATATTGACCACGAGGATAATGCTATTCCTGTCCTGGGATGTACAGAGGATTTCTGGTGCATGCTATTTCACATTATATTTGTTACAAAAAGAAAGAGATGAAATTCTCTGAGAGCCACAGACGTTCTTCCCTCTGTCGGTAGAAATTCTCACAACATCATGACTTCTAGTTATTTTCTTAATCTCGATACCTCTACTTCTCTGCTTTCCGCATGTTCTCAAGATGTCTTATTATACAAAGGACATTGCCACTAATGAAGGTTAAAGGTAATATTATGCAAGAAAAGAGATTTTAGTGTGTTTGCTATGTAAATAAGCCAAAAAATCTAAATTTACACAATTATACATTGTCATCATGATTCCACAGGGGTTCAGCCAAAGGCAAAAATCAAAACTGAACAAATTGAGTCTGGAACACACTGTTCTTGGACAGCTTGTTTAATTGTTTGTTTGATTTTTGGACCCTCGTTTGTGATTTTCATGGACTAAAAAGCTGCTACAAATGTGAATATTTCTAAAACTCAGGGTGGGCATGGAGATTTTTTATTAAAAATAAAGTTATAAGAGGAAGACAGAACCTAACTGTATTCTGTTGAGATTATGGCTGTATTGAATATTACTCAAAGTAGATTTCTTCTTTAATAATTCTTAGTAGCTATTAGTTATAATAAAAGGTCAAATTTTGTGCATTCCTTTCATATATAAAGATATATGAAAGAAACCTTTTAGATGCTGGGTGTTCAGGCTTGAAATTGTTTGCTGCCTGTGGCAGCAACTACACTTGGAGAGATGTTTCGATACACATCCACTTAGGACATTTAGAATATTTAGAGGGCATAGGCATTCTAATGAATCATTGACTTAACCAAAACAAAAAACAAACCAGTTCCATTTTAATTTAAAATGCATGAGAAATCCTCCTAAGTAATTAGTGGCATATTTGAGTACAGTAGAATATCCTTAAATCTTTTTTCCAACAGCAAAGTGGTAAATCACCCTTCTGGGACTAATCTAAAATTAACATTTTTTCCAGTATCCCTTCATAACACTTGCTGTAGGGTATATTTTACTTCATCAGAGAAGACTATGAATAGACTAATGGTAAACAAAATTGCACTGTAATTAGAAAAAAATTATTATTCCTTAAATTTTTCCTTATAAGATGTAATTTCTTGTGGTCAATACCCAAACTCCATAAAAATATTTAGAATTAATCAGATTAAATGCCAATTGTGAATAATCTCTAAACTATACAAAATTATTCATCTTTTTGAAAGATTTATTTTTAAATTTATCTTACAATTAAAAGTATGTCCTTGAAATATTGCTTGCTGAATAGTTCAACAATAACAACTACAAAAAGATCAGCAGCAGAGGCAGTTAATATAAAATCAGAGACCTGATCAGATGTGGTATCTTGGTTTGGATATTTAAGGTCTGGGTTTCATGAGCATCCCAGTTTATTGGCCTTATAACATGTATAACGCTATGTTCTATTTCATAGTACTTGGTGTAGTGCTTGGCGTCTTAAAAGCTTGAAGTCATCTATCTCAGTGCAAGAACTGGTCTCTGTCTGCCTATAACAACAGGAAAAAGGATGGTCAGAATGGAAGGAGGAAATGGAATAGGTGAATGAATAATTGCCTCCATGAACAATGACCTCCATTGCCATGGAGAACTGGTTGGTTCTTGGCTAACACTATTGAACATCTTGATCAAAAATTTACAGCAGAATCTTAGATCAAAACGGGGAATAAAAAGAGAATTTCAAATTCTCGTGGACTCCAGACTTTCTGGAGCAAATTGAGGCTGAATGGATCCCTGAAAATATTGTCCTGACATAGTTACATTTGGAGTAACTCATGCAAATACGAGGGGGTACCCTCCAAAAAATGGGAAAAGCTCTGGTAGCTTTCGTAGTTGCCCATCTTCCCCGCTAGGTGAACATTGAGCAAGTCACATTGAGTTAAGGCACCCAGTGGCTTTATCTGGGAAGTTTCGCTCTAGTCACAGTGAATTTTTTCGTAAAAGCAGTTTCGCTCGAACCTTGATTTTTGTGATGCCCTAATTAAGAAAATAGCATTCCGCTGTGAAATTTTGCTTCCTGCTCAGGAAAAATGCTGCAGAAACTGTTGTGATGTTGAACACAGCTTTCAAGGGCAGCACTGTGGGAAAACTCAAATGTATGAGTGATTTTCTCATTTCACAAAAGGTGTAATGTCGACTGATGAGAAACCTCATTCTGGACATCCGTTAACTTCACAAATGGACAAAATGTCGACAAAATTCATGCACTTGTGCTCAAAGACCAAGGATGGACCATTAAAGATATGGAGAAAGTATCTGGACTATCATGGAGCTAGGTTCAGGGAATTTTAACAGAAGATTTGAGAACGAGAAAAGTCCCTTCAAAATTTGTCCCTCAGGTTCTGACTGACCAGGATAAAGAGCTTGGAGTGGAAACATGTGTGCTTTGAAAGAACAGCTCCGAAGCAACCCAGACTTTTTCCTCCCAAGGTCATTACTGGTGATGAGACATTTTGCCACCACGACAACACACCTGCTCATGAAGCCAACTCAGTGCCCCAGTTTTTGGCAAAAAAACAGCTGCCTCTCTTGCCCCACGCATCTTATTTACCTTACCTCCCTCTGTGAGACTTTTTCTGTTTCCATGAATGAAGGATTAATCGAATTAATCAGGAAAGGACTGAGATTTTATGACATATAAGAGGTGAAGAAAAAAAAGGAGAGGTGCTGTCAGCCATCCAAACAGATGTTTGAAAATTTTTCCAAGAATGGAACCAAAGGTTTGATAAATGTATCAAGTATAATGGAGAGTACTTTGAATGTGATAAGGTTGTTTTGTAAACAAAAATTAAATGCATAGCTTTGGGGAAAATCTGAATTTAGGGGGGTACCTCCTCATATGAACTGGAAGCCTAGAGTAATACTTTTGGACTTCACTTAATATAGTGTTTACCTATGCACACAATATTCCTGGAAAAAACATACCAAAAATTCATATCTTTGATTATCCCAAAGAGAAGAACTAGGTAACTGAACTGAGAACAAAGGTCAAGTAGGACATTTTAGTATATGACCTTTCATACCCTGGGAATATTAAATTAAATGAAAAGTATTAATTAAAATATGTCTAAAGCAAACAGATAACCTTAAAAATATTACCTGTATACTTTCTGTGCTTTTCCACAGATTGGAATAGGCCATCCCACTGTGGGAGCACAGAGTAATCTTATCCTGCCTTAATGGATCAAGAGAACAGGAGTCTATATGTGGGCAGACAGTTTGGTAGAAAATCCAGAGTTTTTTTTATTTTGTGCTCATTTTGGTGACTGTTCATGTTTCTGGTGAGTTGCTTTTGTTACAATTATGAAAAAGGCAAAATTTGTGTAAGAAATTATAATCATTTTCAATATGTATTCCATTTTTCAGATACATTGAAGGTATTGGTTCCAAAATGCTGTTCAGATTCCAACTAAATCCTATAATTATCAAAATATTGTTTGTCTTTCTAAAGAATGCCCCTTAACTAAATATAAGCCATAGGACAGAAGACAAAACAGGCTTGGCATTACGACAACCAGCTTGCTGAGTTGGTGTCATGTCTTGTTTTGTGTTCAGCTGACATCTACCACTGCAAATAATAAAAATGAGTTTTGACAGCTAATTATAAAACGGAAAAATTATCCAGCCAATCTCATTGACTGTGCCAACACCAGTCATTAATGAGGCTGACATTTTTGACTACTTGTAGCAATGGCCTTATTTACTTCCTCCTCCTTGCTGTGAGATATACGCGTAGGAAACCTTTTAACTAATTCATACAATTAAGATACCAAAAAAAAAAACCCCAAACACAACATTTTGCAGTGATCACATTTGGTTATCTACATGAAACAAACTAAAGAGGTTATTAGCAGTAACTTCCTACTTTAGAAGAGAAGGAATGAGAAGTGGTAGATGTTGCAGGTCTACTCTCCACCGGCACTTATTTGGGCTGCGTATAATCTTTCGAATAATTTCATGTTGTTAGCTGCCATGGAGTCATCTCCTACTCATGGTAACCCATACTCAACAGAAGGAAATGTTGCCTGAATATGTTCAAGTCCATTATGGTGGCTGCTGTGTACTGAGTGCCTTCCAATCTAGAAGACTCATCTTCCAGCATGGCCTTTGAAATTTTTGTGGTGTGATTTACTGTGTTTTCACTGGCTAATGTTCAAAACTAGATTGCCAATTTTTTTTGTATTTTTTTTTATAATTTGTCTTGGTCTGGAAGTTCCATCGAAACCCATCCACCATGGTTGACCCTGCCAATATTTGAAATGTTGGTAGAAATACGGGTAACTAGTCCATTTCAGCTCACTAATGTCTAGTATACCAATCTTTATGCAGCCCACTTTACCAAGCACTTTTCTACTAATTGTCTGTGATGGCTTGTGTGTTGTTATGATGCTGGAGCTAGATCACTGGTATTTTAAATATCAGCAGGGTCACAAATGGTGAATAAGCTTCAGTAGAGTTTATAGCCTGAGAACAAATTACAAAGAAGCAGTTGACTGTCCACTTCTGAGAGACCAGTCACTGAAAATGCTATGAATTGCAATAGAGCATTTTCTGATATAGTGCCAGAAGATGAATCCCTCAGATAAGAAGGTACTCAAAATATAGTCATAGGAGGAACTGCCTCTTCAAAGTAGAGTCAACTTTAATGGCGTGGATGGATTAAAGCTTTTATGACCTTCATTTATTAAGGGGTACAACTCAACATGAGAAGAAACAGCTGAAAATATCCATTAATAATCAGAACATGGGTTATAGAAAATATGAATCAAGGAAAACTGGAAGTTGTAAGAATGAAGTGGAGTGCCTAAAGATCTATATCTTAGGCATCAGTGAGCTGAAATGGACTGGTATTAGCTATTCTGAATCAGATAATTATATGGTTTACTATGCCAGGAATGACAAATACAAGAGGAATGGTGTCACATTCATCATCAGAAAGGAAGTTTCAAAATTTATCTTAAAGTACAAGGCTGTCTGTAATAGGATAACTTCTATATGCAAACAACAAAATTCAGTCAATAGTTATTATTCAGATTTACACACCAAACACTAATGTTAGTGATGAAGAAATTGGAGAATTCTACCAACTTAGTCAGTCTGAAATTGACCTCCTATGCAATCAAGATGCATTGATAGACTTCTGGCAATATGGCAACTGAATAACACATACCAGAGAGACTCCGTAGGAATCAGTGCAAGAGAGCCACTGAGAGGGAAATTCCACTCACAGGAGGAGCATCATAAAGTTAAGTAGACACTAGGTTTTGAGGAGCTGTGGGCTATTGGCTTACCACTGTGGAGGCCAGCTAGGGCTTAGCCTTAGCCAGTCACAGTCTCTGTGAAAGCCAGGCTCCATTGGCCTACCCAAGGGCTTTACTTCAACACAACTACAGCATGCTGTTGCATTTGGGCAAGGTTTAAATCCCTTCACCCCCATGGTTAGGTGATCCGGGCTCAGCTATTTCTTTACTTTTTTCCTCTCTCTTTTCTCTCTCCCCTCCTCCCACCCCCCAG
>NW_022111373.1:36268078-36272303 GCF_000313985.2 Echinops telfairi | reverse complement strand
GCAAATGCATACTGAATTTCAAATATTTGCATTATGATTCATAACAGTAACAAAATTACAGTTATGAAGTAGCAACATAAATAATTTTTTAAAACGTAAATAATTTTTTGGTTGGGGGTCACCACAACATGAGGAACTGTATTAAAGGGTCATGGCATTAGGAAGGTGGAGAAACACTGACCCAGCGCATCTATACCTGCCCTCCACGCAGCTGGGGGAGCCTTAAATGCACCTGGGGTAATCCCACCCATCTTTTGCACAGGGGATCTGCTGGCTATCCTCCAAGGTCCTTTAAGTTGCTAGGGGAACTCTTGCCCACATTTTGTGGTGCTCCACTTGGTTAGTCGAAACTCTGCCTGCCTTCCCTGGCATTCCAGGTGGCTGGGGGAGCCCCTGACCATCCTCTATGGTCCCACATGGCTGAATAAATTTCCTCCTGCCGGCCATAGTGTTTCATATGGCCAAAGACAGCTTTGCAAACACTCTCCAGTGTTCCATGCTGCGGTGGGAACATCTGCCCAACCTACATATCAATCTTGCTGCCTAGGGCCATTCATCCCTCCATCCACAGTGATCTACATCAAAGTGAGCACACCCACCCACCTCCGCAGCACTCCTGTTGCATCAGTCAGTCCCGCATACTCTGAGGTGCTCCAAACCTCCATGGGCCACACCACCATGGCTTCCTGTGAGATCTTACAGTGCAACACCATCCTCAAAGGTACACTAACACCCAAACAGTGTCCCCTGAGAGGATCTTCAAACTTTCCCTCCAAAGAATACTGGTTGGCTAGAGAAAGAGTGAAACCACAGGAAGATAAAGCAGGAGTATGAACCCCAGTAAAGTTAGCTGCAGGCAGTTCGAAGAAGCATTCCTGTGAGTCTCCCAAAGAGAGAGCCAAATGTTCTTCAATTCTCTGGAAAATGGCACTAAGCTCCTCTAAAACAACACAATGCAAAGAGAAATCAGCCACAACAACCTCGACAACAAAAATATCCAAGAGAAACAAAAGGCAATGTTGGAAGAAGTCCTAAACCTAACGACATATATAGAAGAAGCAGACATTGATCTGCACAGGAAAAAATCTTCAGAATGCTGCTACAAGTCATACAGGATATGAGGGAAGTAATACAACAAAAAAGGATGAAGTGATAGAGGACATAAAGGCCACGCACCAAAGGGAAATATAAGACCTAAGGGCCAAGATAACAAAAGCCAGCAGCAATTCACAGACTTCATCAGCAGACTTGAGGAGGCAGAGAATTGTGCCAGTGACCTAGAAGATACCAAGGCAGACTTCAACAAATGGGGAAAGCAGTGAAATAAGATAATCAGAGAAGCTGAAGGAAATCTGAGAGTCATGTCTGATGCTATGAAGAGGAACAACATTAGAACGCTTGGACTGCCAGAACAAGACTTAATGAGGAAGTCAATGACAAAAGTAGCAAGGGAATTCTTAGAGAAAAACATCCCCAGTTTAATGAATGAAAACCAAGCAACTATTCAGGAGGCTGAAAGAACACTGAATCCCAAGAAGAAGTCTCCAAGGCATATAATAGTTAAACTATCCAAATGTGAGGAAAAAGGTAGAGGAGGGGGGAAGCAATCACCAGTAAAGGCAACCAAATAAGAATATACTCAGACTTATCAGTAGACATTATGAAGAAGAGCGAGTGGAGTAATATATTCCAAAATTTGAAGGAAAATAATGCAAACCCGAGAATACTTTTTTCTAGCCAAATGATCTCTCAAGATGGATGGAGAAGTAAGAGTCTTCCCAGACAAAGAAAAACTCAAAGAATATGTTAAAAGAAACCCAGCCCTACCAAAGATCTTTGCTAACCTAGTATAGGCAGAAGAGCAACACTCACTGAGCACAAATAAGAGACCACCATATAGAACAACTCCATCTAAGGTCAACAAAGAGAAAACAGCCCCCAAGATAATATTGGCTCAATGGTGGAAAGTAGACAAGTATGAAACACACACACACACAGAGAGACACACACATATGCACAACACACTGATAGGAAAATGATGTAGGAAAACACCCAACACAAAAGGTATAAGATGACATCACAGAGTCCACAAATGGATGTAATAACCCTGAATATCAATGAACTAAACTCAGACATTAAAAGGCAGAGCTAGCAGAGTGGCTTAGAAATCACACCCCATCAATCTGCTGCCTACAGGAGACACATCTCAAGATTACAAACAAATATATGCTGAGAATCAAAGGCTGGAGAAAAATATAACAAGCAAAGGGCAATTCAAAAAAAGCAGGGGTTGCAATCCTAATCTCAGACCAAATTGATCTAAAGGTGCCATCCATAACAAGAGATAAGGAAGGGCACAATATAATGCTCGAGGGAACAGAAGACCAAGAACCGGTGAGCATAATAAACAAATAAGTTCCCAACAAGCGACCCACGGAATTCATAAATCAAAAGCTCCAAAAGATGAAAAAAGAAATTACAGGCTCAACAATTATAGTAGGTGACTATAATACAACACTCTCTGAGAAAGATAGATCACAGGATAAAGAAGCTTAGCAAGGAGGCTACAGATCTAAACAGCACAATTGGATGACTTCACCTGATAGATATTTTCAGAGCAGTCCACGCAAATTCAAAAAAAATTCACATTCTTTTCAAGCCCACATGACACAGACTCGAAGATAGATCACATGCTGGGACACAAGTCGAACCTGAGTAAATTCAAGCACCTAGAAATTATAGATAATTCTCTCTCTGACCACTATGCCATAAGGCTGGAAATCAACAAAAGAACAATGAAAACAAGGCCAAGCAATTGAATGATGAATAACTATCTATTGCAAAAGGAGTGTGTACTGGCCCAGATCAGCAATGAAATTAGGAAGTTACTAGAAATCATTGAGAATGAGAATATGACGTACCAAAACCTTTGGGACACAGCAAAGGCAGTCATCAGAGGAAGTTTCATAGCAATACATGCACACCTGAAAAAGGAAGAGAGACTCATGATTGATATGCTGACACAAAACTTACACCGTTTAAAGCAGAATCAACAGGACAGCCCTACTAATAGCAAAAGAAAAGATATAATAAAAATCAGGGCTGAGATTCATGAGAGGGAAAACAAGAGAACTATGGAAAAATTTAATGTAGCTAAAAGTTGGTTCTTTGAATTGGTTAACAGAATTGACAGACCTCTGGCAAACCTCACCAAAGAAAGGAAGGAACAAAGCTCAATATCAAGGATGAGGGATGAAACAGGGGATATTACAATAGACCCTGATGAGATAAAAAAGATAATTACACAGTACTATGAAGGCATGTACTCCAATGAATTCAACAACTTGGAAGGCATGGAAAAATGCTTGGAAAAACAATCTCTCCCTAGACTATCCCAGATGGATGTCAAGAATCACAACAGATCTATAGCTATCGAAGAAATATACAAGGTTATCAAGGGATTACCAACAAAAAAATCCCCAGACCAGATGGCTTCACAGAAGAATTCTACCAAACATTCAAGGAAGAACTGACACTAATCCTACCCAAACCCTTCCAGAGGATAGAAAAAGATGGCAAACTCCCAAACTCTTTCTACAAAGCTAGTATAACTCTGATACCTAAACCAGGGAAGGATTCCACAAGCATCGAGAACTATAGTCCAATATCCCTAATGAACATAGATGCAAAACTCCTTAACAAAATACTGGCCAATAGAATTCAAAAGATAATATAGATGGATGTGGGGAAAACATCCAACAACATCCAATACCAATTGCTGTTTAAGACACTCAAGAAGATAGGAATGGAAAGAAAATTCTTCAATATAATACAAGCTATATATGAAAAACCAACAGCCAATGTGGTAGTCAATGAGAAAAGACAAACACAATCCCACTGAAAAAGGGAATCAGACAAGGATGCCCCTTGTCACCACTCTTATTTAACATCATACTGGAGGTCCTAGCTAATAGCATAAGGCAAAGAAAAGACATCAAAAGTTTTCACCTGGAGAAGGAAGAGGTAAAACTATCGTTACACAATTTATATATATATGGAAAACCCAAAAGCTCCACAAGGGGAGTACTGGAAGCAATAGAGGAATATGGCAGTGTGGCAGGATATAATATCAACAAACAGAAGTCTATTGGACTGCTGTACACATCGGATAAGACCACGGAAGAGGGGATCAAAAGGTAGTACCCTTCACAATAGCCAAGGGCAA
>NW_022111373.1:36265779-36267304 GCF_000313985.2 Echinops telfairi | reverse complement strand
CGCTGAAAGAAGCAAAAGGTTACTTACAAAGAGGAACCCGTAAGATTAAGCTGTTATTTCTCATCAGAAACTATATACGCAAAAAGACAAGGGGATGGCATACATAAAACTCTAAAAGAAAAAGAATACTAACCAAGAATAATATGCACAGGAAAATTGTCCCGCAAATATAACGATGACATTAAAACATTTTTGGATACACATAAATTGAAGGAATTTGGGGAAACCATACCAACTTTAGAAGAAATGCTAAGGAGAGTTCTTTGGATAGAGAACCAAAAAGAGCAGACATCAATCTAAGATTAACATACTAATCAACAACACCCGGAATTCAACTCAGATATTGAAGTATTCAAAATAGGGAGCAAGAGATATCAATTTGTAACAAAGACAATTACAAAGCAAATCGTCATTACAGAACTTCAAAATGGAGAGGAAGTCAAGTAGATTTTAAGATAGAACAGATTGTTGTAAACTTGGAAACAATTAATAGATACAAGCTAACCTCAAAGAAAATGACTGAACATCTTCAAAATAAAAAGAAAAACAATAAAGATTTAGCAAGCATTAAAACAACAGCAGTGAAAGTAACAAGAATACTCATAAACAAAACGAACAACACAGAAAATTATGTGGAACAAAGAATACAGCAGTACCACACACACAAAACAAGCATACACATTCAGCAAAATATCAGCAAAAAGTTAATTCCTATTCATAATTACACTCAAGTTAAATGGATTAGATGCACCAGTCAAGAGGCAGAAAGTATGAGAATGAATAAGAAAACAGGACCCATCAATATGTGACATTAATAGCAAAAGTTAAAACCAAAATGGAAAACACCAAATGCATGAGTGTATAGAGTGAGTGGAGTCCTTATACATGGTTCGTGGAACTGTAAAGGGTTACACCATTGCAGAAAGTGGTATGGCTCATCCTCAAAAAGTTGGGAATAGAAATATCATATGACCCAGCAATCCTTCTACTTGGAATATGCCTTAGAGACCCAATTAGATACACGCATACCCATGTGCATCACAGCACTATTCACAATAACAAAAAGAATGAAACAATCTGAAGTGTGCATAAATGAAACAATATATAAATAAATTTTGGTACATACACATAATTTAATACTACAAAACATTAAAGAAAAATGATGACTCTTCAAAACACTTCATAGTGTAGATAGACCTGGAAAACATTATGCTGAGTGAAAGTAGCCAATCACAGACAAATATTGTATGAAAGACAACTATTGTAAGTGGTCTTTGATAGTATTATACAATGTAGTATTCAGTTATATACAGGAGGCAACTGGACAGCACCCAACAACTATAATTACTGTGAAAAGTCAAAAAGATTTCCAGACCGAAGAAACCTTTTTCTTATGTGTACCAGAGGTGGGAAAGGAAGGGAAGATAAATCACTGGCTGGAAGGTAGATAAGTATTAACTTAGGTGAAGGGTAGGGGAATATATAATACGAGAGAAGTTGCTTCCCCCTCCCCCCACTCCCCACC
>NW_022111373.1:36263058-36264289 GCF_000313985.2 Echinops telfairi | reverse complement strand
ATTCTTTATCTTAAAATATATATTATTTTCATTATTTCTCTAGAAAAACCTTTTATTGTGAATTGGGTCGATGTTTACAGAGCAGATCATCAGTTTTCCGCTAGCAATTCACACACATTTTGTTTCATCTCATTCACTGCAACGTCCTCACCGAACATTTTCCTTTTGTTTTCGGTTTTCATTTCTCTTGCTTTCCTACCCCTTCTGAATTTTGCCCTTGAGTCAATTCTGCCCTTTTGATCTTGAATGTTTGCACCTCCCAAGTGGTATTGTCCCCCTTATATTCTCAGGAAATATGTTATTTGATGCCAACTCACTTATTTGATGCCAACTCACAGAGATCCTCTAGGACAGCACAGAATTGCCCCTGTGAGTTACCAAGACTACTCTGGGGACTCAGGTGCACATCCTGTGGGGTCACCTTTCTTTGGAACTGGCATAAACATGGATCTCTCTCAGTTAGTTGGCCAGGGAGCTGTCTTCCAATTTTCTTGGCATAGGTGACTGGGTGTTCCCAGTGCTGCGTGAGCTTGTGGAAACATTTACCCTCCATCGATTCCTGCAGTCTCAGTGTTGTTTCATGCCTTCGATGATCTTCCTTCAATTCCATCAGCCTCTTGATGTGATTGGACATCCACCATTTCATTTGGATCCAGGGACTGTACATACTCCTTTCATCTTTGTGTGATGCTCCCTGCATTATTCAATGGTCTACCCACAGATTTCTTGGAAATTGTAATTAGAGGTCTGCATTTCTTCTTCAGTTCTTTGCTGACCACGTTCTTCCTTTCTGGCTTTCTAACTCCAAGTTCTTGGCACGTTTCATTATCATACTTTTATTCTTGAGGTAAACTGGAAATTTTCTGTTCAGCCTTATTACTCCTTAATTTCTTCCATTTTCTTTGTTCAGTGCAACTTTCAGAGTCTTCTCTGATTTCCACTTGCTTTTTGTTTATTTTCTGTCTCATTAATGACCTTTCGTTTTCTTCATGCATGCTACTCATCATGCCATCCCGCAACCAGTCTCACATCTGTCATTCGTGTTCAGTGTGTCAGATCTGTTCTTGAGATGTTTTCTACATTGATATGGGATATATTCAAGGATATGTTTTGACTCTCATGGACTTGTTTTCATTTCTTTGGCTTCAATCTGAAGTTACATATGAATAATTTATGGTCTGTCCCATAGTCAGCTCATCGCTTTGTTTTGACTGATGAGACTGAGCTTCTT
>NW_022111373.1:36254199-36257900 GCF_000313985.2 Echinops telfairi | reverse complement strand
GGGCATATTTTTATTCATGGCTCCTCTGTTAAGACAAGGTATCATTTATCAAGTTTTAATAAAATTTTGACTTATTGCTTTTGACAAAAACAGCTGCCAAGAGATTAGTGATACGATTACTGATCTGGATAAACAATTCCTTCAAGTTGAAAAGAAAAGATACTTCTCAATTAACTTATATCACACTAGATATTTGTGTCAAGTGGGTACTTACTAGAGTTTGACATCAGGACAAATATTATTAATAGTAAATCTATCTTCCAGTAAATCTATCTATATTATAAAGCATAATCAGTGGCTATCTAAAAAGTATGTAGAAAATGCTTTATTAATCCCAAGTCTTCTTTTTAATTAATATCTTGAAATGCATTTGACATTAGTCAAATATGAAAATTAATTTGACATAAATCAAAATTGCCCATGATGCAAATGTGGTCCAATTGTTAATTATAAAACTCAATGATTTTAAACTAATCGGAAGGAATTAATAGTGGAGATAAAATTATGTTTGAAGAAAAGAGTTAAACACTAATCGAAAACTATTTTAAAAGCCATGAAAAATTATCATTGGGAAATGGTAAAATTTGCAGGGGGAAGAAACAATATGATTTGGCCATTTTTCTATTGGTTTAGATTAAAATAAGCTTTTCTTTCTAGAATTCATAATGTTAGCTCAAAAGAAAACTATGAAGGAATCAAATCAAGAAACTGATTAGCTACCATAAATCAGTGTAGAATTTGATGGCTCAGAAAATTTTCCTCGTGGTTATGGAAGGGTATTTTTACTTATCACTGGGAAGTAGAAAAGGACCTTCAGTGGTTAGTGGGTTAAGCATGGGGCTGTTAACCCAAAGCTTGACACTTCAAGCCCATCTGCTTCTTGGAGGGAGAAAGATGAGGCTTTCTGCCCTCATAGAGATCTATGGTTTCAGAGACCCTAGACAGCTGTTCTGCTCTGTCCTGTAAGGTTGCTATGAGTTAGAATCAACTCAGTGAAAGTGGGTTTTGGTTTTGGATGTGAAAAAACGTTTTTCCAAATATTGCCTAATAACTCAAAATTAAGACTATTACTGTTGGAACTCTCACAACTCAATAATATAAGGAACCCAATTTTAAAACGAGCAAAGAATTTTAATTTTTCCAAAGAAGATAAACAAATGGCCAATAAACACATGAAAAGAGGTTTGACAGCATTTCTAATTAGGGAAATTAAAAAGCAACACCACAAGGAGCTACCACTTAATACCCATGAATATAGAATCAAAAAGTCAAATAATAACAAACATTGGAGAGAATGTAGAGAAATAGAAACATTTATACACTGCTGCTGGGCATGTAAAATGGTGCAAACACTTTGTAAATTCGCCTGGAATTTCCTCAAATGGCTAGACACAAAGTGACCCTATAACCCAGCAATTTCACTGAGTTCTACTATACACAAGACAGATAAAAACATATATCTGCACAAAAAATTATACATGAATATTCATAGCAAAATTATTCATAATAGTGCAAATATGTAAAAAAATCCATGTGCCCACAAACAAAATGTGGTCTGCCCATACAATCAAATGTTATTTGGTCATAAAAAGAAATCAAACATTGATATATGCTATGGTGTTTGAATTGTGCTACCCACGAAGAATATTGAAAGGACCATGGACTGCTAAAAAGATGAACAAATCTGTCGTAGAAGAAGTACAGCCAGCATGCTCCTTAGAGCAAGGATGGCAAGACTTCATCATCCATGCTTTGGACCAATTCTCAGAAGAGACCAGTCCCTGGAGAAGGGTGTATGCTTGGTAAAGTGGAGGAGCAGCGAAAAAGAGGGAGACTCGGCTAGATGGATTGACACAATGACTGCAAGTGGGCCTGGGCACGGGAACAAGTGTGAGGATGGCACAGAACGAGGCCCTGTTTTGATCTGTTGTGCACAGGGGCACTATGGATCAGAAACAAGTCAATGGCACCTAACAACAACAATGGCATGGGTCGCTACTAATCAGCACTGACTTGATGCCAGTGAGTTTGTTTTTTGTTTTGTTTGTTTATTTGGATTGGATGAATACACCCTGAAGACATTATCCTAAGTATCAGAAGCCAGTGGTGTAGTGGGTTACAAGTGGGGCTGCTAATCACCAAGGTTAGCAATGCTAACACACCGGCCACTCAGTGGGAGAAACAGACTTTCTACTCCCATGAAGATTCACAGCCTCAGATCCACCCATGGGCTGTTCTACACTGTCCTATTCCATCACTATCAGTCTGAATCTAATCAATGGCGATGAGTTTGGGGTTTTTGAAGCCAGAAAAGGCAAATACCTAGAGACAGAAAGTTAAATAGTGAATGCTTAGGACTGAGATTCATGAGATTGTTGGTTGGGTGATAACTAAAGGGTATGGAGGATGTTTTGAGGTTATTAAAGTGTTTTAAAATTTATTATGGTGATGGTTATAATTATGAATATACTAAAACCTGGTGAATTCTAAACTTCAAATGAGTAAAACAGATGTTATATGAATTATATCATAATAAATATATTACCAAAAAAACCCACAAAACTATTGCTGCTGTAACCCAAAATGCTACTTCAATCTCTTGTGCACACACGCATACACAAGTACACACACCCAGGGACATTTTTGTAATGCATTCCTGAGCTCAGGGTCACTTTCCCTAAAACTCCTCACTCCATCACAGTTCATTGTACCCTTGTTTTTCCTTTATGGCATTTATCATAGTCAATTTTTTCCTACCCATTGATCTTCCTTGAATGCAAGGTCGTTTACTTTTAAACCATCAGAGTGCTGACCACAATGTCCGGCACATAATTGGTGTTGAATAAATGAATGATGAGGCTCAGAGTTTTCATGGATAGCTATGAATCTCCTCAGTAGCTAATATAACACTTGGATAAACTATGGGGTTATATAGCACAGAGACCTCAAATAGGGTAGGTAGTGCATAACAATTGAATCTCAAACTTGCCTCTGGAACCTACCACATTTATATGTATATTAAATACTGAGCATGTGTTTGTTCAAGAAACAACT
Organism: Echinops telfairi; assembly: GCF_000313985.2. Taxonomy (NCBI): domain Eukaryota; kingdom Metazoa; phylum Chordata; class Mammalia; order Afrosoricida; family Tenrecidae; genus Echinops; species Echinops telfairi. Next base: position 36,254,846 of record NW_022111373.1, on the reverse strand, counting down.
CAAACAAGTGATATAGTGTCAACTCAACGCATTGTGAATCCATGTATATCAGAGAAGAAATGTGATCCATAGAGTTTTTATAATAGATGAGGTTTGGGGAAGGATATGGCCAGACTTGCCTTTCAAGGTGCTCCTGGGTAGACTCATAACCTTTCAGTTAGCAACTGAGTTGTAACTACATGTGTTGTTGTTGTTACTGATGGGTGCCAAGGAATCGGTTCCGACTCATAGTGAACGTATGTGCAACAGAATGAAACGCTGCCCGGTTCTATGCCGTCCACACAGTTGTTTTTATGTTTGAACCCACCGTTGTCGCCACTGTGTCAATTCATCTCATTGGGGGCCTTCCTCTCTTGTGCTGCCCCTCTACTTTACCAAGCTTCATGTCCTTCTCCAGAGAATGGTCTCTCCTGACAACATGTCCAAAGTAGGTGAGATGAAGCCTCTCCATCCTTGCCTCTAAGGAGCATCAGGCAGTACTGATGGCTATATATCTGTATCATGCAAAAACTCCACTTAATGGTTAGAGTGCTGTTTTTTATTTGGACAGAAGTCTCGCTTATACCTTACTTGAAAGTTGAATTTGAACTTAAGAGTTTTAAGAGAAACCTGAAATTCTAGAAACAAACAAATTGTTGATCTGAAAA
>NW_022111373.1:36237243-36254099 GCF_000313985.2 Echinops telfairi | reverse complement strand
GTCTTGCAGGGTGTCAACCTTATCAGTAGAGAGTCTCCAAGGAAGTGAGTGGAGAGAGGAAATGTCTCCTGCCTCCAAGGAGGAAATACAGGAGTTCCCCAAATTCTTAGGAGATGGGCATGGACACACAGAGGCCTCATTAGCTATGATCCAATTGACACACTAGACTCCACCCCTTCACTCCTAATCCTCTCAATCCCAAATTGACACCAGATTATATAACTACCACATTTGCATTCTTCACCAATGTAGCCCCAGGAAGTCGCTTGAACTCACTGCCACTGATAGCGACTCTCTAGGACAAGGGAGAATTGCCCCTTTGTGTTTCTGAGACGTAATTCAATGGGAATAGCAAAAGAAAGGCTCAAACTCACTGCCACCGAGTCAGTGCTGACTCCGAGAGTGCCCAGAGGCCTGGGGAGGACTGCCCCTGTGAGTTTCGGGGACCGGACCTGTTAACAGGCTTAGAAAGCCACATCTTTTTCCCACAGAGCAACTAGTGATTTCGAACTGCTAGCCTTATGGTCAAGTATCCCAACGCAAACATACTAGCCCCCAGGGCTCCTTCCCCAATGCCTAGAATCCTGTAATTGACTCAATCAAGATATCTATTGTGAATAATGTTGCTGTCAGTTGCCATGAAGTCAATTCCAATTTATTATGACCTCATTTGTGTTGAGTAGAACTGACCCACGTGGTTTTCAAGGTTATGACGTTTCAGCAGCAGATCACTAGACCTGTCATCCAATGCACCTGGGAGGAAGATCAAGCCACCAACCTGTCCGACTGTAGTTGAGCAATAACTGATTGATCCAAGCAAGGACTCCTTTACTACTTGCATCTCAGCCACATGGTTGGAGTGGATCTTAGATTGCATGCAAAATGTAGACAATGAATTGAGCACCCCGTTTTAGGAATACTCACAAATAAAGAGAAAAAACACTGAGGAGAAAGCATGGTTGATGGGAGCTCTTTTTAACTGGAGAGACTTGATCACCTTTATAAGCAGAGGAGAAATCAATGAAGACATTGTATCAAATCTAAGAAATGAGGAAAAGAGCTAGGGTGGGAGCAGGGACTAAGGGCAGATGTTGAATTCATGCCTTGGGGTCCAGTGTTAAAGGAGACAAGATTACCTGTTGAGAATGAGAACTCGGAGTGAGCAGCAATAGAAACCAGGTCTGAGATGAAAACTGCAGGAACACTCTGGAACATACGGAAGGCTGAGGAGAGAAGCTCCTCCAAGAATTGGAGCAATTAGACAACTATGACAATACAGGTTGGGGCACAGCAAGCTCTGAGAGGCATTTTGATGAGAAATAATGGTGAATAGGAGAAAGGTGATGCGAAACAGTTTTAAGCAGTGATTTACCAGTGTTTAGGAGTAAGAGATCTACTTATGCCAGTTGGAGGAATAATAAATCCAGAGACACTCGTATCTGCATAAGAAAGAGCTTTATATCAAGAAGTAATTAAAAATCAAGAAAATATACCAGCCCAATTCAACTCAAGTCCATAAGTCTGATACTGATCCATAATTCCCTCTTCAGACTCACACAGCCACAGGCAATGCTGCAGAATGCAGGAAGATCACAGGCCAGTGGGTGCAAAGTGGTGTGGGTCCAAGATCAGGGGAAAGATGTCAGGGCTCTGGCAGCTCTCAGGGTATCAAGCAGGCAGGAAGGTGAAGGTGGAGAGAGGAGGAGCTTACCCAGTCCTCCTTAGTGGGAAGACCGTGCCCACCTGCCACACCATCAGGCTGTGACCTGATTGACAGGTTAGACACCACCCCTGCATTTATATATATCTTCAAGTTGACACAAACTTATCTCACTACCACAATAAACAATAAACTAACCACCTTTATTTCTATGTATCAGCTAACCCACATAAAGGTGTTTATGACCACATTACGGTTGAAGTCAGAAATTCAGAGAAGTTTAGTGAAGAAGCTCAAATTCTCTCAGCTTGTATGTTAAGAAACCCTGCAGTAGTTGGAATTCTGAGCAAACATTTAAATTCCATCTAGAACTTTATTTTTAGTTTTATATTTATTTAAGATATTAAACTACATTAACAGCTTTTCTACCCTTTTAACAAACATCATTTTTATGTACATTTTAAATGATCTTTATGGAGCAGGTAGAGACAATTTTATAGGTGAGTATACCAGCAAGCATGCAATGAGAATACTATAATTTTATGGCGCATGTGGCAATCTATGTGGATCTCAGATTTCTTAACCTGTACATCCTAAGTGGCTTTATGGTTTGAGCCATTGTTTTCATGGCACTATAACCATAACCATAACCATGTTTTCATAACCATAACCATATACTCATTAGGTCAGGAAGGATTTTCTTAAAGAGAACAGAAAATGGCCCAAGCATTGTCCAACATAAGCTATGACATACAATTTAAGACGTTTTGCAAATGATATTATTCTTGGACAGTTGTTCAATCACTGGGAAGTCTCTCATTTGCTATCTGGTAAAGATAATTTCAGTCAAGTAAAGGGTAAAGTTCAAAATGAAAGGAATGAAAATTTTATTTTCTAATTGGATGATGACGATGTCCTCATGTTCATTCTAGTGAAGTTAGATTGATGGCCGTATGTGACTCTGCACCACGTCTTAAAATCAGACTGGATTCCCGGCGGTGCCATCCCTGACAGCTGGCTCATGCAAATGGGAGGCTGGACTATTAACCACACAGCATCACAGATGAATACAAAAAGCATATTTCAGGCTGTTATTCGTTTTTGTTTTTTAAGAAGTCAACTAGAAGAAATGTAAAAGATTCACTACATACAGAAGAAGAAATGAAATTGCTTTCCTGATATTTTTTTTTCCTTTGCGGACTAAACGAAATGCTTCACTGAATTATGTGTAGTGAATAGAACTTCTTTGAATGGGAATTTTATTAAAATAATATTTTTAAGTAAAAAATGAAACATCTCTCAGATTTTTATGAATTATATATTTTTAAGAATAGTCCAATAGATATGCCCAAAAGAATTTTGGTTGCTTCTGAATTACTGTTAATGTGGTGAGATGCTCACTTATAATAAGTAATATTCTATTTACCATGGGTTTATGGGCCCATTTATTTTGTAAATGGGTAATTCAGAGCATAGGCAATACCTTAATTAGAAAAAAAAATACTGCACAAAACTGGTATGAACCAAACCAATTCCATGTTAGAGTTTTAGATACCTGAGGCTTGAGTTACATTCCCAGCCAACTCATCATTGGAGACTTGTAGGTTCCTCTGACAGTGAAGAGATTTCAGCCAAGCTTCCAGACTAGGAAGAAAGGCTGGATGGTCAACTTCTGGAAATTAGTGAATGGGAGCCCTATATATCACAACGATCATTTGGCAACCAATTATGGGGAAGTCTCGGGGCTAGGCAGTATGATTTGATCTATTGTGCATGGGTTCATCATGAGTCAGAGGCTGTCTCTACAGCAGCTAACAATCATATCAACAATCTTCTCAGCAGCACTATAAAGATGCTCATTTGGTAAGTGAGGGTGAGATTCAGAGGTAACCCACCTTGGAGCTATACAGGTAACCAGGGCCAACAGTGTCTGTCTATGTGATGTGTCCTTTAAGGGAGCATCGAGATGCAAGAGGGAAGATGTAAAGCTCAGAGAAATTGCCCTCATTTCTTAGCCACAGAGCAAGAACTCCAGCAAAATGCTGAAATAAAGACAGACAGTTCTCCTTGCATAGAGGGATACATGGGAGAGTGGCAGGTTCTGAGGTTTGCGTATTGGGGCCTCATCTTTCTCCCTCAGAGAAACTGGTGGGTTTGAACTGCTAACCTTACCGTCAGTGGTCCATGATGTAACCCATTACACCACCAGGGCTCCTGTTGTTACCCATGGAATCCTTCAATATTGTAACTTGATGTCCACCCCACCCCCCAATTCATAACCACTCTATGTAATAGAGAAACAAACAGCCTCCCGTGATTTCCTGGGCTGTCGTCTTTACAAACGCAGACTGCCGGGGCCCTTTTCCCCCTGACAAGTCACTGGTGCGTTCCAAATGCTGGCCTTTCCGTTGGCAACCATATGCTTAACCACTGGGCACCCAAGGCGCCTTCAAAAGAATTCTAGACAATGTTTTTAGAAAATGAAAATGCAAGACTAAGTAAGCCACGTAAAGATAGCTATCTGGGGATTTGGGGACTCTTTTAATCCATTCTTGCTCCTCCTCATTCTTCCTTTTCTGAAATGATAGTATCTTTTGAAGTTTAAGGTCATTAGAGCTTCCAAAGCTCCAAGGTGATTTTGGTTTGCTTATTAGCTCTCTGGTGAAGATACCAAAACAGGAATTTGTGAGACACAAAAATACAGGTACATGTAACTGTTACTATGATCCAAATTTTAAGTTACACGAATGAGATCAGTCTTTTTTGAGTCTGTACACCCAGAAACTGCTTGCTAGAAGCGTGACTCCTTCCCATCCCCTCCTCTTCCTTTCTTCTGCTCCCATGCTCGAATAAACCAGCCGGGTGACTTTGTCCAGGGAATGAAATCAGATTGACTAACGGCCCCTCTTAGTTTCGTTTTTTTTCTCTCTCTTGCACATGTGGAACAATGGACCAGAGCAATTCACAGTGACCCAATCCAGATAGGAAGGCACTTTGACAGCCTATCTGAATTCCAACTCCATGAGTTGGAATGACATAGCCAGAATGTCATTAGCTTCTCCTATATCTGCATTGTTCACAGTCCGTGTTAAAAAAGAAAATTCCACTAAAGGTAGCCCAAGAGGACAGCATTGAAACTCTCCTTCCTGAAACTGCTGGTGAGTTCTTGGGAAGTTTACAGGAGCAAATAAACAGAGTGTGCTCTCAGAAACTCTCAAACCGATGGCCCCATTGAAGTAGAAGGAGGTGAAATCAAACCATTTGTTTCAAGAGGCAGAGGAGGCCTGAACGGACTAAAATATATATTTTTAAAAGGCAGAGTCCTCGGTGCCAGATGGTTAATGAGGGGCAGGCTGGAAATGTCCATCATGTATCATTATGAACAAAGCTGCGTGCCTCTATTTGGAATGATTGATAACTTCCTACTTAGCAATATTTTAGAGTATTTTTTCCTTAAATTTGTAAAGTTTTTTAAAAATGTGGATAAAAGTGTGGCATAAAATAAATTTAAAGTTCAAATTTTCTGGAAAGGTTAAGACTGCAAATGAACCTAACAATAACCGTGCTTAGGCTTCTAAATGAGATTGCTTTATTTGCACCTGGAGAGGTTTTAAGGTACCATATTTTTTGTCGACTTTGGACTTCAAGAACCAAAGTTGAGGGGGATAAAGCTGAAATATGCCCTTTTGCAAATAGCATGTCCCCTTATATAATGCGCATACATGCCTATATTGGGTGGAAGTGATAAAATTATGCCTAAAAAAACCCAAGAGTGTGCCCGTGCATATACCGCATATATCTAGTAATGTTAAATTTCTGGAGTGGTTTATACCTTAGTTCTTGCTTCACAATGCTGAAAGAATTCACTCAGCAGAAGCACTTTTGTAAATTTAAGTGTTTTCACAAGAAATTGCAGGGGCCAAGAGGGGAAAATCCCAAAAGAGTGCTCTGAGAGAGAGAGAGGCCTGAGAGGGAGCTCGGGCCCAGGGCCTGGGCAGAGGAGTCAGAATCTTGGCCTTCCTGTGGCAATCACTTATCTCCACTTGGGGAGGCGTGGAGCAAGGTATTGACTGACCTCATTGGCTGAGTTTAAGAGCACCTGGTTGATGTCATGTGGCTGGGCCTAGTCTGTGCGCCAGGGGGACCTCCCACCTGGGCCTAGCGGGCTTGTGTCTGAGCATGCTCAGTTTGGATCTTTTCATAGCCATCCAATTAGTGTGCCTGATCTCTTTCCAACCCCTGTATTGTGTGGCCCTTTGCAGGAATTGGAGAGACCACTTCCTTTATACTTAATCTAGCGACCTAATAGTAACATTTTCAGAAGTGAATTTGGCAATATTCACCCCCATTCATTCAAGAGTCTAAACATGCTTTCGTTGGATCATATTTGCATACTAAAGTGTAAACGTGGTCAAGAAGTCATGGATCAACTTTGGTTTGTTGTTGTTAGGGGCCATCCAGTCCGTTTGAACCCATAGCAACCTTGTGCACAACGGAAAGAACACTGCCCAGTGGTACTCCCTCATCCTCTCAATTGTTCCTGTCCTGGAGCCCACGTTGCAGCCGCTGTGTCCACCTAGCTCCTTGGGGGCCTGCCTCTTTTCGCTGCCCCTCCGCTAGACCAAGCATGCTGTCCTTCTCCAGGGACTGGTCTCTCCTGGCCACGTGTCCAAAGTCTGTAAGAGGAAGTCTTGCTATTCTTGCCTCTAATGGGCCCTCTGAAGGCACTTCTTCCAAGACAGGTCATTTTGTCTTTTTGGCAGTCCGTGGCACTTTATTCTTCTCCAGCACCACAATTCAAAGGCTCAAATGCATTGATTCTTCTTTGATCTTCTTTATTCAATGTCCACTTTTAACGTGCATACCAGGCTTGGATGAGGCGCACCACAGTCCTCAAAATCATCACAAAAGAAACCACTAAAACTCTGTTTGCCTTGGGGCAGTTCACAGCAGGGCCACAAAGCAGTAGTGTCCTTGGAACTGAGCTGCCTCTAGGTATGTCAACCTGGTGGAGCAAAGGCGGGTCGGTTGGGGAACGGAGGGGCACATGACCCTTTGCATCCCTGTCTATTGTGTCTGCCCTGCAGCTACTACACAGGCAGAAGTTGCACATGACCTGAGGTCAACACACATTGGGGCTGTCTGAATTGCCCCTCTAGCTCATTGCACGTAAACTCACATACCTCCTGGTGAGTACTATTTCTGGGACAGAAAAGGTGATTTTCTTTTTCTTGTACTGGAGAAAGTGTTTTTGCATAGCTAAGAAGGAATTCTGCCAGGAGAGGGGCTGCTTTAAGCTAGTGAGGGTCTACTTCTGGGAACCAAGCCTCCACTTTAACAGAAACCAAGACAAAAACTTAACGGTAAGTCCATTGGGCCAAATAAATAAATAAACAAGTCCTTTGGGCAGAAAAGAAATCGGAATTGTGAAGTCATCAACATGTAAAAACATTGGCAGCGCCTTTGTGATAAAATAATGTGCGGTGGTTGCTTGGTATGCAAGCACAGAGAGTGTGCGTTCTTCGCATGAAAATATAGTGAGCGTGGTGGAAGTGGCCTTTGCAGTACCGATTTCCTAGGCTAGAGGGCACAATTGTTTCAGCTGACTCAAAGCAAGGAAAAGCAAAATTCATTCACCTGTTTATACCCAGTGACCTCAAGGTTCTAACATGTGGAACATGAATGCAGTCTGTTTCTCATTAAAATCCAAATCCTTCTGCTGCTGAAGGAAGGGCACAATCAAATGTACATCTTCTTCAGTTACTGTGGGGGGTTTTTGCGAGGTCTTAGTTCTGTGAGAGAAAATAAAACACATTCCAAGAGGTCGTTCAGTTCAGCACAGTTTTCTATCTTAAGTTTATCAGGCTGTCTACGCAGCTTTCACTTGAGCTTACTCTTACTCCAAAAAAGATGTTGGTTTGTGTGTATACACATGACAAGGATCTCAATTAGTATTTGGAACTTCAAGATTGTTTATAAATAGAGAGGTTATATATTTATGATAATGATTTCTTTTGAAAATATCTACATACAAATAATCCCACCTCACCCCCCCACCAAACAATTTAGTTAGGCAATGGCTTTGGGTGACTCTAACACTATTATTGCCTTTAATTGTCCCCTTCCCAGTTTGGAGGCCCTCTTTGACATTTGACCTTCTGGCACATACTACACTGAATGGATCAAATCCTTAGTTTTAGGAAAAGATGCAGTTTTGTATATAACTGTGGACAATGACACTTCTGGAGGTTGTTTATGTGTTGAGCATGATTTTCGTGTCCACAGCAAGAATCAGCATTAGAAATCCTTAGAATATTTTTTTTAACCTAGAGAGATAAAACATAAAGATTTTCTATAGAAAACTTTGCAGTTTTAAATAACACAATAGAAACTGACAAACTTGAAGCTTGAACTAGTCCGATCATGATGTTGTCATGACAACAGATCTCAAATATTGAAAGTGAGGATAAAAAGGAACAAAAAGTTGGAGAGGCCTTGTAAAAGAATCAAATCGTATATGTACATTTTTTATTAAAAAGACATTTATCTTATGGACAAGTTTCCTGGAGGAAATTCCTCTGGGCAAGAAGGGCCTCCTCTTACTGGGTTTTACTCCTACGTTGGTTGGCCTCGCGAAAGATTTCTGATCCTGTTACCCACTTCCCAACCTCTTGGGTCTTTCGGTTTTCCTTGAATGCTGGCTGAAAAGTGACAGAGTTTAAAAAAAAACAAATTCCATTCCTTAGTGGTGCAACGGAAACGGCTTAGAATGCTCCAAGGAGATTTTCGTAGGAAAACAAAAACAATATGAACATTTTTAGCCCCCAAGTCATTTTTCAAAGCCAATGGCACCAGGTCTGGTTCTCTTGATTTGAATAGATTATAGAACGGTGTCAATAGAGAACAACTTTTCTTAGTTTTCCAGAATTTCCCTGGTTTTATTGTTAAAAATGTCTCGTTCCAGGGAAACTATTTAGTCCCAAGCAAACTTGAATAGCTGCTCTAGGTGATAAAAAAAAAAGTTGAATAAGTTAGTCTCAGCCTGTGAATTAAAGTGTTACACTTAATTAAATATTCGACTGTGCCAATAATTAGTCAGAGGGCCATGTAGCCATGAACTTGTGAAGGAGTCCACCACTGGAGAGCCCAACCAGTTCTGTGAGCCGTCAGTTCCATCAGACAACAATTGTTGTTGGCTGTCCCTACTACCAAGGACACCAGAAGTGGTCTTTTTCTTTTCTAATGAACATTACAGGTACTTCTATCACGCTAAACTGGATCCTTAGGTAGTAAGATAATTGTTATTTAATTGAGTACCATACAAACAATCAAAACAAAGTGGTTGGTTAAAATTGCTTAACCAACTAATTCAGTATTATAGGTCAATCTACAATTATGGGCAAAAAGAACACCCCTAAATTATTGAATGACAAAATACAGTGAGTGGAGGTGCAGAATTGATTCTTCTAAAATTATAGCATCCACTAACCTCAAATAGGAGTGGAATTCATATAAATAATTTCTATTCTTTGATACCCAGTAGAAAAAAAAATGTTTAATAGGGTAGAAGAAACAATGAAAAATCGCCAATAGTCCTATTACTTCCTACGAGCTGTACTGTCACTGTTCTTAGTGATCTCTCTCTCTGTATAGTTGTTTTCAGGTGCCATTGGGTGGGTTCTGACCCATACGGACCCTAGAACTACTGGCAGCTCCTTGTGGATGTATTGCTGCACCCACTACTGAATGATCTTCAGCAAAATTTCACTTTCCTGTGATAGTAATGCTATTGTTTAATAATTTCTATATTCTGATATATTTTTTAATAATTTCTACATTCCTAATTCTGCTGAGTCCCCTTTCTTTGAAATGGGCACAAATATAGACATTTTTTCCAGTTATTTGGCCAGGTAGTTTTCTCCCAAATTCCTTAGCATAGATGAGTGGGTGCTTCTTTCGCCTGTTGACATTTTCAATTGGTATTCTGTCAATTCCTCCACTATCTCCAGGGCACGGATTTATCCCTTCAACATCATTCATTCTTGATCACAGAGGGTCACAACGAATCAACAGCAAGGTGATGCGGTGAGTTTGTTTTGGTTTGGATCCTTTTTCTTTGTTTCTGGCTTTTGCATTTCAAACACCCGTAATTAGCGATGCACTTAGTTTGCATGTTTGATCAATTTCAGACTGGAAAAAAATTGATAGAATTTTAAAATTTCTTTATCATCAGCTTTAGTGGTGGATGCATAAGTTTTAATAGTAGTTGCATTAACTGGATTTCTTTGTAGATGTATAAATAGCATCCTATCACGGGTAGGTCTTGAAATATTCTTTTTGACAATGAATGGGGCACCATTCCTCTTGAATTTATCATTCTCATACAATCGTCTGGTTCAAAATGACCGATAGCAATCCATTTCACTCACTAATAACCAATATCAATCCAGCTCACTCACTAATGTCCAGGATATTGGTCTTTTTGCATTGCACTGAATTCGTGAAGACTTCCAACGTCCCTAGATGTGCACTTACTGCATTCTACAATCTGGTTATTAATGGATTAATGCCACTCTTCCTTCTCACTTTGAATCATGCCCCATCAGCAAATGGTGTTCTTGGACACTTTCCTCCGTGCACATCATTGGGGTTCACACGACTTTGTGGAGGCAGTTCCTCCCAGCCTTATTTTCAGTGCCTTCTCAGCTGAGGGGCTCATCTACCCGCACTTTATCTGGCAATGTTCTGCTATTCCTAAGGCTTTCTGTGGCTCATCTCCCAGAAGCGGACTGTCTATTTCTTCTTTCTGGTCACCATGGATAACCCTTAGGGTATTTGAAATGCCTACTGCATAGATTTCCAAATCATAGCAACACACAAGACACAAGATGACAAGCTAACAAAAGAGTGGCTGTCTCTGTATATACTAATGTGTGTATATGTAATGCGTCATATATATGTAATTCTGCGTTATCCTGTTTTTGACATAACATTAGGTTATGTAACAATTTCCATGTTTAATGGTCTTCGAAGAAATGGTCTTCAATGAAAACATTTATAATGGCCCAACAAATATCTACCATATAAGATCATAAGTTTATTTGATCAAATTGCTCATTTGTTCCCCCCAAACAACAATTACTTTCTCCAGATATCTGCATTTCCTCCACATAGCCATGTGCCTTGGTGAGAAATTAGCCCACCATGAGTTTTAACAATGGACTTCATTAGTCTAAGAATAGGCCAACTCTCCATTCTTCTGATTGGTTCAGACGTGGACATTAACCTACAAGACTGAAGGGAAGTTCTAATGAAGAGACATTAGGGACACTTTTCTTATATGTAATACAGATCCATCAGAAGAAACGGTCTTCCTCTAACAAAAACCCACCAAATAAGAGTGGACTCCGCATCACAGGAACCCTGTATTCGGGTTTCCAAGATGGGAGATCCGCATGGGAGCAGACAGCCTCATTGTTCTCCCACAAAGCCTGCTTTGGTTGAACTATCCATCTTGAAAGTAGTGGCTCACTGCTTGCTCCGCAGCACCCCAAGGGCTCATCCTTCCTCTACACTATCAATTCTCTATTTGCAGTCAATTAATTCCCTCCAGCTATGAAGAGCACAAGACACCTTAGGAAACTTTATCCTTTGATTGGCATTGAATAACCACCGAATCAACAACCCTGAAGCCTACCTCCTAAGGACAGGTGTTCATGGGAGCACCACTTGAAGGGAGGGAGGGAGGGAGAGACACCACTGAGCAGTTTCTATTAATCTTCAAAGTTTTCTTGCTAGATGTGAGTCATTGCACAAAATGGACACATTCATATGTAACAACTCTTCCCTCATGTCGCCTCTGTCTTCTGCTGCCTCCCTCTCTGGCCTCCCTCCTTTCCCACATTGCCTACCCCTCTGGTTAGTGAGTGCCCAGGCTGAAAGCTCCCATCTACCCAAACAAACCTAAAATACACTTTTGTCCTGAAAAGATTCTAGGTATTAAGGACGACTTTCTCCTAATGTGACTTTAAACAAAACTGAAGGGGAAATTCACCAGAGGCTAAGGAATTGGGGGTGGGGGCACATAGGGAGGCAGGACCCTTGAGAACTGGGTTTTGTTTTATTTTTTAATATCTCTCTTTCTTGAAAATTAATGACTAGGCCTCCAAGGCAAAATTTTGAGTGTTAAATTACTTGTCCAAGGTCAATGACAAAGTTGAACCTGACTGGTGTCAGAAGTTCAGACAGGGAGACAATTCAAATTCTTCTCTTGGGAGCGATTTTCAACAGATAGCCTCTACTCCGCCTCCTTGGCATGTAGTGTCATGCGGTATAAATTTCCTCTTTATTAAGCCAGTTCAAATAGGGTTTCTGATACACCTAATTTCCTGAAACAAAATTTTCAATGAATGTTTGTTCGTATAACCACTGTGGTAGTTACACAATTTCATGCCAACTTGATAAAAAAACAAAAGAAGGGGTGGAGTCTAGCCTATCAATCAGGTCATAGCCTGGATGTGGGCATTGCCTTCTCATTAGGATTCTGGGACTTCCTCTCTGCCTCCCTGGAAGTGGGTCTCTCTCTCTCTTTCTCTCTCTGCCTTCCCTTTCCTGCTGTTGAGACACTTAGAGAGCTGGAGGAGCCATGTGGAGATCCGTGTCATTGTTGAGATGCTTCCACCACCATTGGATCCACAAGACTTTCTACCCACCAGCCTGTGATCTTCTTGCATTTGGCATCATTGCATATGCCCTGTGAGTCTAAAGAGGAATTTATGGACTAGTGTCTGACATATGGGCTAATATTGGAATGAAAGGCTTGATCTGGACTGGGCTGGGATGTTTTCTCAATATACAATTGCTCTTTGATGTAAAGCTCTCTGACACACATATGAGTATCTCTGGATTTGTTACTCTAGTCAACCTGGACTAACACAACCACCTTTGTGCATAAATCTTTTTCAATCTATCAGATTATTTCCTAAAATAGAATGCCTGAAAAATCACAAGTAAACAAAGTATTATGAAATGAACATGCTTTATATTTTTCATGCTTATTGCCAAATTTATTATGAAAAGAATCAATTAGTACTTCATTCATATCAACAGCATATGAATGACTATTTCATTATACCATTACCAGCATCATCTATTCATTTTTTAAGCTTCTCATAGACCATGTTGTGATGTTGATTTTGCATCTTAAAGTTTAATATATTTTCAATATATAGTACTTATTAGTACTTTGTATTTATTCATTTGCACACTGTCTATTCACATCCTTGGCATTTCTTCTCATGGTTACAAGTGAATCTAATGATAAATAGTCATTTTAATTGTTAGGTATAATGTACTTTAATTTTAATATCTATTTTTTCAGGTGGAAATACGTATTATTATAAGATCTTGTCTTTTTAATTTATTAAGTGGAAAAAAATGTTAAATACCTGAAACTTATTTCTTCTTCTTCCTGCCATTGAGTTGGCTCATAGCAACTGTGTAAGACAGGGCAGCAGTGCCCCTGTGGGTTTCTGAGACTAAACTCTTCCCGGGAATAGAAAGTCTGCTCTTTCTTCTGGGAAGCAGTTGATGGTTTCAAACTGCCAACCTGGCAATTAGCAGCCCAACATGCAACCGCTATGCAACCAGGTATCATCTTCTATAGAGTTTAGTTGAAAGAGTTTAATCATTATAATTCAAATTCACATAGAATCTTCTAACTTTTTTATGTTTCTAATCTGTACTCTTAGGCTATCTCACTATACATTCTAAAGGTGCATTTATGACCTGTTCAGCAATATTTAGGTTTCTCTCTACTGCCTTAATAGCCCACAATGACTTCCTTCATGTACCCTCTTACTAAAAATTGCTTTATGTCAGAGCTTAGAAAATTTATGATCAGCTGGAGAGAAACGTGGGTGTATGAAAGAAAAAATGAGCTCTAATAATAATACAGATTTAAGATATAGGAGGCAACACTCGTTCATTTTTATCCTGAAAGTGCCGTTTTCAATGTGTCTGCAACCCTGGAAAATAGCATAATTCAGTCTTCATTATTAATGTGTTCGATTATGCCTTTTATATAAGTTGGCATTAGCTAGGTGCTCTCTTGAGAGAGAGGGAGATGTGATGAACGGTGCTCACTCCCTCACTGCCCGAACTTCAGCTGGATTGCAAAGAAGCATATTAGAAAATGCAGCAGCCTACTTTGTCTCTGAAGTTATCATGTCAGAAGAAAAATCTATAACACTTTGGGGCATGGCCTTGTATGGAGAAAGAATGGTAGCCTTCTCCGTATGATTTGATAGGTTTACTCAGGCAAGAGCACAGGACAGGAATCTTGGATGGATGGTCCTTGAGTCGGGAGTCTACAGACCAGGCAGAAAGGCTGTAATCTTTAAGGTTTGGAGGCAAGACTTAACAGCCCGGGGGTGGGGGTGAGGGGCTTTATGAAGGAAATGGGAGCAAGACCACCAGACAAAGAGAATCTGGGAAACTGAAACACATGCATGTCAGGGTAGAACTGTGCTGTGTAGAGTTTTCAGTGGCCGATTGTTCAGAAGTAGAGTATCGGCCTTTTATTCTAAGGTGCCTCTGAATGAACTTGCCCCTCCACTCTTTCAATTAGCAGCTGAGCACATGCACCATCTGCACCAAACAAAGCTCCCTACCTCTGCTCCTCTCTTAAATGCTGGCCCTATGTCTACCACTCTACCTGTGCCACTTGCCACATTGCTACTCTTGTCTAGATGGACAGAATTATCTAGAATTCTAAATGCATATGCACCTGAGCTTTTGCCCATGCTGTTTCTTCTACTTGGTCTTCCTGATTTCCTCTGTCCTCTACTCCCTATCCATGCCACTAATCCTGTGTCCTTGCTAACTTTAGTTGATACTAACTCAAAGTTTAGAATTCAACTTACACATGACTTTATTTTTTTTATAAGCCTCTCCCTTCTGCCTCCATGTCCAGGCTTCTTTCTATTATTACAACACTGGCTTCACTGAATCGTAATTCTTTGTTTACTTGTCATTTTTCTCTCCATGGGACTCTAGGATACTTAAGGTCAGAAATGATGCTTTCCTTGCTTTTTTAAAATTTATTTTTTATCACCAATACAGTACTGTGGACAGAGTGAGTTTAATAAATATTTGTTCGGCAAATAAATTACAGGTTAAATTAATATCTACTATCAAAATAAGCATAGTATATCTTAGTAAGGGGAGCTAACATTGATCAAATATCCTTTATGTAGCAGCCATTGTTCAATGTACTGTTTTATTATTAATTGAGATTAATACATATATCAAATCCTTCCATAGTTCAATCATGCCCAGCAGAATTGTACATTTGCTACCACAATCAGTTTCCAAACATTCTTTTTTTTCTAAATGGACCCCTTTATGTCATCACTCCTTCACCCTGCCACCCCTCTTCTGTCCCGCTCTCCCCAAAACCCATATTCCATTTTCTGACTCTATCAGTTCATGAGTCTTGGTTTTCATACCTCCCAAAATGAAAAAACATATAGCACAATTTCAAGAGGGTGACCCCCCAATGACATAACACTCCTGATATACTCCCTAATTGTGTACAATCTCTTTCTTATACATAGACGAGTGTCATTGGATTTGTTTCTCTAGGCAGCCCAGCCTAGCAGCATATACTTCACACATCTTACAATTCAATGGGTCAATCACATTAAAAAAAGTTGTACAATCATCACCACAATCCATTTTATAACAGTTTCTTCTTTCTTGTATTTATCATTATTAGCTCCCCATTTTTCCCCTGTCTTCTTTGCCATTCCAAGGAACCATTAATCCAGTTACTACCACTATAGATTTACCTCTCCTGAATTTCATATACAGAAAAACATTTAAAAACAAAATAAAACACTAACAAGAACATAGTAAAACAGATAAAAAATCTTGATCAAAATGAAAGCAGAAAATATGAAAAACTAGAACAAATGTGAATGGATCATAATGAAGATCAAACAATAGGGTGTAACATTTTAACCTAACTTCATCTGCAACAATCCACTTTTCAGTGCACTCTATGTGATAACAAGGCTATTCACCTCCCTAGTCCATGGTCACACGGGATCCCCCAGGGTTTAATCCACGCATATCTCCCCTTCGTTTTCTTTTAAAACTGAAACAGCTTTAAAATGAGTCAAAGTTAGATCAAATGATAAGATATATTTTAACCAAACTACATCTTCCCTAATCAACTTTATAATGCTCTATGCCTGGTAACATGTCCATTCACATCCTTCTACTTACTAGATAGATGAGGAAACTGAAGTTCACAGAGCTGATTTGGTTTGCCCGTCTTTAAGTAAAATAACAGAACCAGCTAAGCATTCACAAATCCCATGGCCTCTTATTTAACCTGCCTTCACACTGACAACTCAAGTCAACGGCACAGGGTGAGTACAGCTGGGTCACAGGTCAGCAGCAAATCCAAAGGCTTTTCCAAGTGTCTACTGGCCTGTGCAGAAGAAATGAAACATGGAAAACTTCATAAATGTGGTGTGCTCCCTGGAAGAGCAAGAAATGCTATCAACAAATAGTGAAAAAGGGATAATTCAATGAAGATGCCTGGGTTACAACACAGCAACAGAAACCTTTGTGCTAATAATTAAAAATGAAAAAATATTAACAGAGAGCAAAAGTGCAGTAAGTTTGCTACCTATAAACATTCATTCTTACCTGACAGAGATAAAAGTTATTTATGCTTGGAGTAGGGAACCAGTGCAGAGGTATGAGGGGCCAGCCCTAATCCCAAACATGTAGACAGCTACCCGCCCCCTCACCTGCCCGCCAGAAGAATTTATTTCAGAGGACAGCACTGAAGCTGTAGCATAGGGAGAGAGGCATGTCTGATCAGAGCACACGAGAGCAAATTAAGGGGGAAGAAGAGAGAGTGGAGCACATCCTGGCTCACCAAGCCTTGATGACAATATTGCCACTCAGAGCAGCTAAGCCACTAAGAAGACCATATGGCCAGCCCCACTATGAGACACGACATCCCTCAATGATCCATAGCCCTACATGGGACAACACTGGAGGCACAATGTGGGAATTGCACCCGATCTGACCCCTCCACACCGAGGCAAAACACTAAGGCCATTAGTACAACAGAACAGCAAGGGGAACAGAGCAATGAAGTCCCCAGGGAATACAAAAA
>NW_022111373.1:36230304-36235539 GCF_000313985.2 Echinops telfairi | reverse complement strand
AAATGTGTTTTATACAACTGATGTATGTATAGATTGTGATAAGAGTTGTACGAGCCCCCAATAAAATGATTTTTTGAAAACTTACTTATGCTTATAGGTATGAACTGCAACAGGATGAAAGTATTTTACCCTAACAGTCTATTTGTCGGGGCGATTTTTCCCCTCACACAGACACCTTGAGGTAAGAAAGTAAACCTTGGTTTTCTACTTATGAGCGCTTACTTTTTAACTGCGGGAGTAAATAAGATAGACTTTGAAATCAGTCCCATTTACCACCCAATAAGTAAGGTTTAAGGAGCCCTGGTGTGGTTCACTGTTAACCCCAGATTCTGGGGATTGAACTCACCAGCCACTCCACGAGGGAGAACCAGGGCGGTCTGCTTCGGTAAAGGTGTTCCGACTTGGAGCTGGAGCAGTTCCTCTCGGTCCTACAGGCTTGCTTTGGGTCAGCTTCAATGTGACAGCAATGCAGTGGGTAATTTGCCCGTTTTCTTATTTGTTTGTTTAGGTGGAACTTAAATGTTTTCTACCAGGTTTTTAAGTTAGTTATGATTTTTCTTTATTGTTCTGAGAAATGTCTTCCCCCAAGTATTTAACTACAAGCATGGAATGTCTTCCCTCAAGTATTTAACTATAAGCGTATCTTACAGCGAAACAGTCCTGTATAATCATTCTAGTGGGGAGACTGGTGACATTACAAGTTGTTGGCGGTGCCATCGAGTCAGCTGTGACCCACAGTGACCCTGTACGCACCCCAGCAGGACACACTGCAGAGTCCTGCGGCACCCTCACGACTGCTCCCATGCCTGAGCCCATTGCTGCAGCCACTGTGTCCGTCCGTCCTGCTAGGGCCTTCCTCTTGGTCACAGCCCTTCCACGTTACCAACATGATGTCCTGCTCCAGGTATGGAGCACGGAATATCTGTTGGGACAGTTTCCACCAGATATGCTGCCATAGTCCCGTAAGGTATTTTGTTTTTGTTTGTTTGTTTGTTTGTTTTTTAAGGGAAAGCAGCTCTCTTTTTCTCTATTATTTCCCCTAATGGTTTTAAAAGACCTCAAACCCTCAATCTTGCAGCACTGTACATGGATGGGATCCAGGTGGGTGGGCCAGAGGACATAGTTCTGGGCATAGGCTCATGGGTTTGCCCAGTGGGCAGGCGGCAGCAGTGATGGCAGTGGTGGTGGTGGTAACCGGTGCTCCCCGTGCTCAGGTAGGCAAAACAGCAGGTGAGGCTGACAAGAGATGCCCCTCACTGGCTTCTGCCAGCAAGCTCAGCAGCAGTGGCAGCAGTACCACCAGTAGCAGCAGCAGCAGTGAAGAGGACGGCGGGAAGAGGGCTTCTATAACATTTTAATATACTCTTCTTAACCATCCAAATCACAGAGCATTCTATTTCACAGAGATGACGATGGGTGTTCAGCAGTGCCTACGTGTAGTTTGAGAAAGCAAGCTTAATCTGTCCAGCATCCCAGTGTCCTAACCTAGAAAGATGATTACAGAAACTGCAACAGAACCTATGAAATCAATAGAGACCAAGCAGACTGGTGGAGAACGTCAAGATAAACCTCATAGTCATTGCCGAGTCTGCCAGAAATAGATTAACATTTTGCTTAGTGAAAAAAAAAAAATCTAAATTCCCCGAAGAGAAACCACTTCGCTCACTCATGGCATCTAGGCAAGGCTGACTCAAAGGGACACCTAGTGGGCTTCAAACACTGAACAGTGAGTTGGAAACGCACCTGATTTGAGTTGTGATTTTTAAAAGATACAGTCTTTTATTTCTATTCTAAATTGAATATTCACTCTAAGTGTCCTTTGAAGCATTTCTTTAGATTTGAAGGGAGTATCCACGGTGGCAATCGCGTGTTAGCCACAAATGATGTCCGAAGATCTAAAGCATGTTTGAATCTTTTCAAACTTTTATTAGGTGGCAAAGAAGAAATATTATTTGAAATGAGTATATATTCCCCATCAGCACACTTAGTCTCAACTTGCTAAACTCTAGGGCCTTTTAGTCCTCTACGATCCACCTCTGGATTTACTATCAATCTCTCTTTCCTTAAGGAGATAAATTGTGGGTGCTTTCTTTTTATGAGGTAATAACTGAAGTCTCTACTAAATAAACTCAGTGGTTGAGGTATTTATAGGACATAAACCCAAGGCTAAAAAGCTAAAGGGTTTTTTATCCGAGGATATGATTATAATTGAGTATTTCCAGGAGTGCACTCTCGGGTTAGCACTATGATAAGAGCAATCGACAGGTGAAGAGCCAGAGCGGTTCTTAATTGTGTCTGTAAGAATCTCCCGGGACGTTGGAACAGGTGCATACGGTTCTTACTCAGTTCTACTTTATGGCCGAGAGAGCGAGAGCGAGGGGGCTCAAAGCTTTTTCAATGATTTAAAAGCACAAATGATGCAGGTGAAGGTGATTGTGATGAAGAATTTGTTGCAAGTAGAAGTTGGCTCAAAGGTTTCAAACGGAGGGTAAATCTATATAACATGAAAGGGCGGGTAGAAGTTGTCCATAAATCGGATATTCATAATCCTGTGGCTGCCTGGTCTAAACTGGCATCTTTCTCCTCCTTTCTATTTTTCTTGAAGGTTCTTTTTTCCTGACTCCCCACAGTTTTGAAGGGATCTCTAAAATTTCTGTAACAAATTTCACATTTTCTTCATTCAAAATGCTTTACTTCAAAGCTGTCAGTCTTCAACCTTCCTGTAAATCCTGAAATTTGCTAACTATAAAATCATCACACAATGTTCAAATTTCGAAAAAATAGGGGGAGCTAGGACTCCCCTTCCTTTATCACAAGAAGCATATGGAAAGACAATTATGAGAAGCCATGATTGAGAGTTAATTTAAAACTATGATCAGATGGTAAGCAAACAAATGAACATTTGAAAAACAACCCTAAGCTCTGTCCTTTGGGAAATGGGTGCTTTGGTTGTTTAGTAATGTTATAGATTGAAATGTAACCCTCAAGAATATGTATCAAGTTGGGGGGAGGGGGCACTAGAACTGATTGTGATTACACAACTCATTTAAAAGGCGATTTCACCATGGAAGTCTGTGGTTTGTGAATGCTATAACAAGAAAACCACAAGAAAGAAAGAAACTCAGTGATGGTTTGGTTACCACAGGTAAGGGGAGGGTTATTGCATAGAGGGCATTGATGTCAATGGTGGTAGACTAATTTGGAAAATAGTATCAATAGTGGCTGTACAGCATGAAGAGTATAATCAATGACACTGAATTTACAAGTAGAAGTTGTGGAAATAGAAAAAATAAAATAAAATAATTACCTAGGGGCATGGCAAGGGAGGGTTGGAGGGAAATGGGTGCTAACAACAAGCACGAGTAGGAAATGCTCTGCAATGGATTGTGGTGATGATTGCATGGCTCTTCGTAATATGACGGAACGGTTAAATAGGGTGATATGTGAAGTATATGCCAATAACACTATTTTTTATAAAAGAATGTGAAGCAGGTTGGCTAAGCCAGATTCTCTCATTATTTTGTAGTGATACTCCATTTTGTAATCTGAGATAATTATCCCAGGTGTTATAAACCCTACCTCTATGACATTGATGGTGCAAGGTACAATATATCAGATTAAGTTGAATCTGGAATCAATCTCTTTTGAGTTATAGGAAAGATTCAAGAATTGAACAGAGAAGGGAGAGACTTATAACCAACCACCAAGAAAGAAAAGCCAGCGGTGGAGCGTGTCCTTTAGCTCCAGGGCCCCGGCACTGCGAACAGCCTGGGCCCAAAGGAAGATTGGTAGCAAGACAGGAGGAGCTCTCCAAGGACCCCAGAGAACTAGGGGTGTTGAAGGGAGACGACCTTTCCCTAGAGCTGACAGAGAAAACCTCACCTAGACCTGGCACCCTGAATTCAGTCTCCCAGCCTCCTAAACTTTGATAAAATGAACGTGTATTTGTTAAAGTCATCCACGTGTGATATTTCTGTTATATCGGCACTAGAGAACTAAAAGGATCTTCCTGGCTTACTTTAATTCTGATCTAGTTGGTTACCTATATAAATGCAATCGAGTCTTGGCTTGCTTCTTGCTACATCACTGTCAAAGCCAGTGTTATCAGGTGCTGTCAGGAAGTCCTTGCTGACTCATAGCACCCCATGCACAAAAGGGCACATTGCCCAGCCCTGGATCACCCTGTCCACTGTCGCTGTGCTTGAGGCCATCGCTGCAGCCACTGTTACCAAGCTATCCCTGGGACGGGCTGCTGGTTTTGTCCCTGACCTTCTACTTTACCAAGTACGATGCTCTTCTGCAAGGACTGATAGCATGTCCAAAGTATGAGATGAATTCTTGCTTTCTCCTTTCTAAGGAATATTCTGACTGTACTTCTTCCAAGGTAGATTGTCAGTTCTTCTGGAAGTCTAGGGTATATTCAGCATTTTTTGCTTGCACAAGAATTCAAAGGCATCCATTCGTATTCAGTCTTCTATATTTGTTATTCAACTTTCACATGCATATCAGGTCCTGGAAATACCATGGCTTGGGTCAAGTGCACCTGTGTCCTCAAGGTGACTTCTTTGCTTTTTAACACTTGGAAGAGGTCCTTTGCAGCAGAATGGTCTCATGCAATATGTCATTTGATTTCTAGACAGTGGCTTCCGTGATCATTGATTATGGATCCAAGTGAAATCAAATCATTGGCAGCTTCATTGTTTTCTCCATTAATCATGAAAGTATTTATTGGTTCAGTTTTGAGATTTTTATTTTCTTTATGTTGAACTGTAGCCATACTGAAGACTGTAGATTGGATCTTCATCAGTAAGTGCTTCAAGTCCTCTTTATTTTCAGCAAAAAAGGCTGTGTCACCCACATATCAAATGTGCTTAATTGGTCTTCCTCCAATTCTGATGTCATGTTCCTTTTTTATGTAGTCCAACTTCTTGTATTATTTCTCAGCATACAAGTCAAATAAGTATGGTGAAAGGATACAACCTTTTCTTATTTCGAATCATCACATTTACCTTTGTTCTGTTGGTGTATATACTGGTTCCCGTGAACGCAATGATATGTTCTGACGAGCCTATGAAGACCACAGTTAAAGGGGTTTTTTGGGGGGTCCAGTTGGGGAGGGGAATAAAGGGGAGCTGATATCAAGGAGTTCAAGAAGAAAGAGAATGTTTTGGAACTGATTGTGGTAGCAATTGTACCAAGCAAATACTGCTTGATGTGATTGAACTATGGAATGAT
>NW_022111373.1:36220918-36230204 GCF_000313985.2 Echinops telfairi | reverse complement strand
CTGGAAGTCTCATTCTTCACATTGCTATCAATAATGTGTCATGATCCACACTGTAAAGTGTCTTTGCATGGTCAATAAAACATAAGTAAATATCTTTCTGATACTCTCTGCTTTTAGCCAAGATCAATTTGGTATCAGCAATATCCCCATTCCAGGTCCTCTTCAGAATCTGTCTTGAATTTCTGGCAGCTCCCTGTCAATGAACTACTGCAAGTGCTTTTTAATTATCTTCAGCAAAATTTGACTTATGTGTGTTATTAAATATATTTTTAGATAACTTCCACATTCTGTTGGATACTCTTTCTTTGGAACGGACACAAATATGGATCTAAATTGGCCAGGCAGCTTTCTTCCAAAGTTCTAGACATTAAAAAAGCTAGTAAGGGTGCATCTCGGAGACTCAGGCCAGGAAGAGGGTTGGGACTTTGAATTATGGATCTTCAAAGTGCACAGCATTCTCCAGAGGCTGCATCAGTGAGATCCCATGTGGGAACTCCACTGGGTTATCTGAACATTACCTTAGACACACTCAGAACTGGAGGACTTAAGTTGGAAACTACATGGTGTATGAGGAAGCAGAAGACAGCTGTACCAAGATTTGAGATCTGTTGGTAGACAGACAAACAAGGTCCTGCTATATCAATGCCCCATATGCTGTATTAACATATGTATTATTCAGGCAAACCTGTGATGGACATTCTGTTTTGTTTGTTCATATTAGGGTGTATCTCAGAGGTGTTGTGTCATTGAGGGTCACCTTCTTGAAATTGTGTTATATGTTTTTCTGTTTGTCAGTAAATGAAACCCAGAATTGATGAGCCTATAAGGACAGCAAATAGACTAAAGGTGGGGTGGGGGAGGTCCTGAGTGGGGGCAGGTATAAGATAAAAGGGAGATGATGTCAAGGAGTCTAGAAAGAAAAAGTATACTTGGAACCTGGTTGTTGGAAGTAACTGTACAATTGTGCTTGATGTGATTGAACTATGGAATGATATGACATATGAATTAACTCCCAAGTAATAATAAATTAAAAGGACGGGAAAAAAATATCCAGGAATGGGTTTTCTATTCACACTACATCCTAGCTCCAACTTAAGAACAATTACTCTTACATCATGGCTCTGCTTGACACTGGCCTTCAGGAGGGAACACAGAAAATACAGGTGCTATAGCAAAATGTGGTAAAGAAATTAAATAGTGCTCAGCTATCAGATAAAATACTGTCTAAGGTCTTAAATGGCTTGTTTCCAAGCAAGCAGCCATTTAAGTGAGATGTCAAATACGTCCACACCATCCTCAGTTACTGTAGGACTGTAAATCATACAACCCAAAATCGAAGGAAGGATTAGTATGAGAGCCTAAATTGTGAGAATCTGTTTTTCAGAAGGCCTGGATGACAGTGGAGTCCAAGATTCATTTGTGAAACTACATGGGAAATCTTCCCAATGAACTCCCTCTATCCACAATTGAGAGACGGGAGGAAAGGGATTGCTAAACAGAGGGGATTGGAGAGATGATTACGGAAGAGCAAAGTCACAAGTCTGACTTAAAACTGTGTCAGTTGATCCACCCTCTGATGCATGTTGGACCTGATCTGGTTTTCAACATTTTCTGCATCTTTGTTTTGTTTTTGTTCGTGCATCTTAGGGTTATCTCAGAGGTGTTATGTCACTGGAGGTCACCCTCTTGAAGTTGTGTTATATGTCTTTCTGTCTTTCAGTGTAGCAAATCTGGGATTGATGGCCCTCGAGGGACAGCAAGTAGAATGAAGGTTTCGGGGTGGGGAAGGTCCTGGTGGGGGAAATAAAAAGGAGACGATGGTAACGAGTCTGGGAAGAAAAAGGATGTTTGGAAACTGATTATAAGCAATTGTACAATTCTGCTTGACATGATTGAACTATGATATGATATATGTATTCACTCCCAATTAATGATAAAAATAAATAAATAACAATTAAAAAATAAAAACCGTTACAGTCCGGCTAACCCCCGTGGGTCGCTGGCAGCACTGGCCTGATAGCCACGAGAGGAGAAGAAAAACAAGAAGCAAATCCATCATCATCATGTGTACTTTAATAAGTACCCAGAAAAGAGCCTTTGCTAAAGAACTTCAATTGGATTAGTGATCATTTTCCCCCCCATATAAATGAGATTAATAAAATTGTGCCTTGTGTTTAATTTTTTAAAAGGTAGGTGAACAGATTTTGAAACTTGAGATTATGTATAAGGTGGTCACACAGCAAAGAAATCGATCAAGTTACAGGGATATTTGCCCAATTCATTTTGACAAATCATTGGGATGTAATGCGGAATACTATTCTGTCTTTTTAAATGCCATCTCCACACGTTCCTGGGCACTGACTGCCAAGAGGCACCCATCTCAGGCTGTCCCTTGAACCTCGCCTCACACATGCAGGATCATCCAATAGGCCACGATTGGGTCAACACTCTACTCCTGAGTTCATGTTCCACTGGAGCCAAAGAGTATTTGTCTCCCTTCTGGTTTGATCATGGGAGGCCGGGCCTTCTTTTAAAAAAAGCAGTTAGTGGGACCGTTTGTGATATGTTGTCGTCGTTGTTAGGTGCTGTTGAGTCAGCTCTGACTCATAGCAATCCTACGCACAAGGGAACAAGATACTGCCTGGTCCTACACCATCCTCACAATTGTTCGCATGCTTGAGCCCATTCTTGCAGCCACTGTGTCAATTCGTCTTGCCCAAGGTCTTCCACTTTCTCAGAGACCTTGACTTTACCAACATGATGTCCTTTTCTAAAGTACAGGAAACAGAGTCGCATTCTTGCTTCTAAGGAGCAGTCTGTTGCACTTCCTCCAAGGCTGATCTGTTTGTCCTTCTGGCATTCACAGTCCTTGACAACACCATGATTCAAGTCCATCAATTCTTCCGTGATCATCCTTATTAATGGGCCAATTTTCACATGCATATGAGGTAATTAAAAATACCATGGCTTGGATCAAGTTCACCTGACTCCTCAAAGTGATAGCTCTGCTCTTTAACAATTTAGAGAGAACTTGTACAGCAGATTTGCCCAATGTAATAACTCTTTTTCATTTTTTGTGATACCTCTTTTGAGTTCTTGACTGCTGCTTCCATTGAGTGTTGATTATGGATCCAAATAAAATGAAATCCTGACAACTTCCATCTTTTCTCTATTTCTCATGATGCCATCTCCTGGTCCAGTTGTGAGGATTTTTGTTTTCTTGATACTGAATTGTAATCTACGCTGTATACTTTGACTTCATAGTAAATTTTGACAAAAAGTGTTGTCTTTGGTAGGAATTAAAATGCAGATGAAAAACAAGTGCATGTAAGTTTCATGGAGTTGAAGATTGAACTGAGTGGATCATGAGGGAGTTCTAGTTGGGCAAAAATCTTAGTGTAGTCACTGTTATATTCTCTTTATATATTTCTTTCCTACCATACAACCCATAGTGATAGATTAATAAAGTTATAACTATAGATTGTATAATAGAAAAATATTTAAAAATAATTTTTGATTATGTTAAAGATGTTGTGAGTTTCACAAGGACATTGCAAAGATACTGCACTGTCTTATCTTATAATTCAAATATCTGATGTGTTTATTTCTATTCCCCCTAAAGTGATTGTAAATTTCTTCAGGGTATGAGAACTGACTTGTATTATTTTTTTAGGCCCCACAGACCTACAGGACTCCATGAATCGCAGTCAGTTAAATGAACCGCTGAATGGCTGACTGACTAAATGGATATATGTATGTACTCTGCGTTGCTTCTCCTGAAGTCGTGGATTTATTCTCATCTGCAGTCACTTCCCTGTTGATTATCTATCACAATGAAGGTGTACTGGTGAAGGATGGGTCTGTACTGCAGAATGAGTTGTGAGCTTTCCTTTCTGTTTGAGGGGACCAAAGAGTCCTGGGAGCACAGTGGTGATGTGTTTAGCTGCTAACCAAAAGGTCAGCACTTCAAACACACCAGATGCTCTATAGAAGACAAGCTGCAGCTGAAAGAAAGGAGGCATTCTGCTTTCATCAAAATGTACAGCCTTGGAAACCCAAACGGGGCGGTTTTTCCTGTCCCCTAGGGTCCCTATGGGTTGGAATTGACTCAATGACAGTGGGTTGGGTTTGGAGCTGTTCGGTCTAAACCAGACTCCTCCTTCCGTGGGTCCTCTGCTTTATCATGAAAGATAAAACAAAGGTCAAATTGATACTCTTAAGAAGGCAGCAAGGGTAGACGCTGGAGACAGACATGGATGATTGAGACTCGAATCCAGGATCCTCCAAAAATAAGCCCCGTGACCTCAGCTAAATTGTTCAGCTCTCAGAGGCGTTTCCTCTTTTGGACCTGTGGACAGAAAGGTGGCTATTTCTCATTAGGTCATCCAGAGGACCAAATGCAAGAACATGCCTGACCTCCAGCAAGCGCTTCAAGACTGAAAATCACTGCTATTAACCCTGCCTACGGTTGGCGCGAGTGCTAGGAATGCAGCCCGGCTAGCTCATAGGTTGCAGCCCTGCTGACTCAATTAATTTTGTTCTGAATTGTGGCCACACCCTCTCCTGCTTTATTTTCAGGGCATATGAAGCTATAAGCCTGGCTCTAGCTTCAGTGTTAAATTGGAGAAATGAAGGTGTTTCTAAGATATTTCTATCTATCACTGAGATAGGAGAGTACATTCGGATGGAGCATTCTTCTGTATGATTGAAATGTTACATAATTCAGATTTT
This sequence comes from Echinops telfairi, assembly GCF_000313985.2. NCBI lineage: Eukaryota > Metazoa > Chordata > Mammalia > Afrosoricida > Tenrecidae > Echinops > Echinops telfairi. The sequence continues at coordinate 36,225,473 of NW_022111373.1, read as the reverse complement.
AAGTGTAAATTCTATTTTTCATTACATATTGAACTACTAATGTTATTTTTGTTTCAGCCAGTGTGGGATGTCTGTAGTATTTTTGCTGTTAAAAGGAGCACTGGCAGTTAAGTGGAACACATTAGCCTGCAAATGGCAAGGTCAGTAGTTCAAAACCACCAGCCATTCTGAGGGAGACAGATGAGGCTTTCTATTCCCATAAAGAGTTATAGTCTCAATATCACACAGAGGCAGTTCTACCCTGTCCATTAGGGTCAAGATGGGTTAGTTTGATTCTATGGCAGTTAGGGTTTTTGTGTTTTCTTTTATTGTTGTTACTTGTCACATAAAGATGCATTTAGCCAACTGACAATACCTCCAAGGTACTTCTTATAATTTATCGTATTTCCACAGATACTCAAAAATACATTGAAACCAAAACTCACAGCCAGAGTGGATGCCGACTCATAGGGACCACATGAGGCAGGGTGAAACTGCCCCCTGTGAGTCTCCAAGACAGCAACTATTAACGGGAGTAGAAAGCCCCATCTTTCTCCTGCACAGCAGCTGGTGGTTTCCAACTGCCAACCTTTCGGATCGTAACTCAAAGTGTAACCGCTATGCCTCCAGCACTCCTTGAAGCAGACCCTTCATGGCACATTGTTTGTAATAGCGAAATGGTGTGAGCCTTCTTTATACCTTCTTCATAACCCACCCACTGCTGTGCAGTTGATTCAGATTTGTAATGACCCCCGTGTTGCAGAGTAGAACTGCTATATAGGGTTTTCTCCACAACGTGGTAGCCCTGATAGCACCGTGGCTAAATGTTAAACTGCGAGCCAAAAAGGTATTGGCTTGAACCGACCAGCTGCTGCACGGAAAGACATCTATGAGAGTCTGCTTCCATAAAGATTGACTAGGAAACTCCATAGGGCAGTTCCACTTTGTCCCACACAGTTGAAATTCATCTGAATCCACTTGGCCGTGTTGGGTAATATTTACTAAAGCCGATCCCAGGCACCACTGGGTAAGTTTCCATCACCAACCTTCAGGTTAGTAGTCAAATCAGAACCACTTTTGCCACCCAGAGCCCTAGACCCACTATAAAAACATAAGACTTGCTGCCTCAGAATGTATCCCAAGTCAAAGACATCCTGCATGACAAACAGGACTGCCCGTGGGGTGTCTGAGGTGGTAAGTAATCATTACGGGAGCAGATTGCCACCTCTTTCTCCCGCCGAACTGCTGGTGTATTCAGGTTGGCAGCTGAGCTCTGTTACCTGCACACATCATTGCTGACATGTTGATTCTTGCTCACAGTGACACTGTCGCACCGGGTAGAACTGCCCCCACTGTGTTTCTCAGGCTGTCAATCTTTGCAGGAGCAAACTGCCCATCTTCCTCCTCCGACGAGGCTGTTGGCGAGACCTGCAGACCTTTTGGTCTTCAGCTGAGCTCTTTATTCACGGCACCACCCGGATTCCTTCACCCCCCATCCACTGGAGTGGCTACATCATTTCTAGAGGATCAGGACTTGGGGGCATTGTGGTGTTTGTGGTCAGTTGGCACTCAGCATCCATTTCCACCTATTTCTATATCGTCTCCTGCCCACAAGAACTATACAGCAGAGAACTCTTTTTTTTTTCCTCAAACGCTCTTGCTGCTAGGGTTTAGAGAATATTTGCTCTCCCCTCATCCTCCACCCCCACCCCCCAGCTCCCCACCCACACATGGGAAGCAAGTATCTGAGATTCAGAAGTTGAGAATAAGTGGAGTCTCCTTGTTTGTATTGGGCTGGCAGCTCATTTGTGTTTGTAGCCATACTCAGCATACCAGTGCCGCTTGTCAGCTTGGTCATTATCTAAAGGCAGTTCCCTAGATGTAGCAGCCACTGTCTAGTCACTAGCTTGGTGGTCACTGGGGCAGTTGTGGGGACTGAACAGTAGAAGCAATAGCAACTTCCTGACCTCTGGATCACAGTGGTGCACCTTTGACATAAGAATCCAGCAGCACGTCCTTGTCTTCTCTTCCTAAACCCATCCAATAACTGTGTAAGTACTGGATTTCTTCTCTATTTTCAATCTCTTTCTACCTTAAACTTCAAGATAAGTTTGTTTCCTGCCCTGAACCTTGACAGGCAATATTGCTATTGGATATTAAAACGAATTGTGGGCTAGATTATGGCCTGCTAACAACCAAGTCAGCAGTTCAAAACCACCAGCCACTCTGCGGGAGGAAGTTGACACAATCTATCTGCTCATGAAAAGATTTAGTCTCCGAGTCAGAATTGACACAGTGTCAGTGAGTCCCCTTGGTTTGTGTAGACTATAGTTGCGGTGGTACAATGGTCAAATGTCCGGCTGTTAACTTACTGGCAACTCCACGATGAAATGCAGGGGCAGTCTGCTCTGTGGGGACGACAGCTGTGGAAGCCCTGCCGGCCATTCCTCCTCTGTCCTACAGTGTCACAGTGCGTCAGAATCAACTCCCTGGCAACGGGTTTTTATATGGGCTGTGCAACCATATCACGTTTGAGCAACAGAGTAGAAAAAGAATGATTGAGAACAGGATATAAAGTCTATGTTATTTGTGTAACAACAAGATGTGTATATATGTGTATAGTTATATGTGAGGGGCCTTCAAAAAGTTTGTGGAAAATTCCATTATTCTTTTCATTTCATTCTTCCATGTATGTTTTGACGCTCCCTCAGATATGAGCTTTTTGGCATAGAAAACTTTAAGAAGGTTATATACGAACATGACATCAGTAATTGCTCCTGGAATACCTAAAATGAAGTCTGAGATAGGAGAGAAATTTACATTTCACAATGTACCTCTTAGATTGCTTATTATTTTGCTGTTTTCCAGGCTCATAAAATACATTTTCCAGCTATTTTTTTATTTGAAGTAAAAATGGAAAAAAATTTTAATGTCTTGGAAATGGAAAATGCACCCATTATTCCCCCAACCTAATATATTTTAATTTTGTGTAGCCCCTCTCTAAGTCTTTTAAATCTTTGCTGATCAAAACAAGTTACAGTGAGATTCATTCACATATAACTTTACAGTTTCAGTACAACCATTACGGAAAGCGATATGGCGCTATCTGAAACAACCACCAATAGAAATGCCATATAAACCAGCAATACTCTGGTGGGCATATACTCTACGGAAGCAAGAGAAAGAATATGCACAGATCTATGCTCCCCCGTGATTATAGCAGCACAGATCCTAATAGCAAAAGGCTGGAAACAACCCAGATTCTCGCCTGTAAGTGAATGGCTAAAGAAACTCTAATACCTACACAATTGAGCGCTATGCCCCGTAAAGATGGTGTGGAAACCATAAGTCACCTGCCATGGAAGGAACCGGAAACCATTATGCTGAGAGAAATTAGTCCATCACAAAAGGACAAATATTGCATACGACCACATCTATGACAATAAAAACAAAGACAAAAATAGCCTCCTGCTTTTGGGTCATGTACTCTTCCAATCCCGTCTCCAAGAAACAAGGTTGAGAGCTGGTCTAGCGCATTAACTACAATACGCAGCCCTACCTTCATATGCACACCTTAAAAACGACTTTGACAGAGAAGGCCTCACCTCAACTGAGGTCAGTTTTTCAAGACTGGAGAGAGGGAGAAGGCCAGTTAGTTGTTACCATACAACATGGTGTTAAGGTTACCTCAAGTGAACAGACACTCTTATAAGATAATAAAGGAACCCTAAAGTCAAGATGCGGGAGGGACATGTACATCTCAGAGAAGGCAATTGCATTTCTGTGATCTGGGAGGAGCAACAGGAAAAGGTGTTTAACAATACCTACGTAGAACCCAAGTGGAGAACACACCGATAATATGTCGGAATTGGATGTTTTTGGCCTAGTTTCAATCCAGTCCTTGGTGACCCAGGCTGTGTGTTGTAGACTACTGGGACACAACATCCTCCTTAGGCCACACCAGACAAATTTGATATGGAAATCCCACTAATTGAAGTGGACTTTACCTCAAACTCACCTGTAGCAGACTTAAGGAGTCAACATTCTCCCTTGGACTACAGGCTGAAAAGGTCTACATGAGAAGCAGATGATTACTCTCTCAAGGTTATTGGCGGTTATTGGACTTTGGTTTGGGTCTATTGCTTTGAGGGTGCTCAATGAATGGTGACCAGGGACTATCATAAATTTAATTTTTAATACCCATCTTGCTTTCTTACAACATATGTTAATCTGGTAGACATGGTTTGGCCTCTGCAAATGAGTGTCATTGAAAGGTCTCCCCAATCGGCTACAGCTTGGGGAGAAGGGTGCATCTGATTAGAGCGCACGGGAGAAATGAAAAGGGAGGGAGAGGGAGGGGAGGAACCCTGGCCACCAAGCCCCAAGGATGATGTTCCTGCTCAGAGCAGACAACACACAGAGAGGACCGTAGGGCCTGCCCCACCATGAAACATGACGTCCCTCACTAAACCATAGCACTGCGAGGGACAATACTGGAGACAGTGCAGGAATTGTACACAATCTGACCCCATCACACTGGGGCGAAACACTAAAGGCATGCAACAGAGCAGCAAGG
>NW_022111373.1:36210655-36220499 GCF_000313985.2 Echinops telfairi | reverse complement strand
AGAAGGGACTAGAACTATGCACTCATAGCTATATGTTAAGAATTAAGATTGCAGATGGACATTGGGCCTTGACTCAAGTACTCTCTCAACACAAGAACACTTTATTCTAACAATCCAGCACAATAGCTGAAGACAAAAATGGGTGCATAAGTAAATGTGGTGAAGAAATCTGATGGTACCTGGCTATTGAAAGATATAGCATCTAGGGTCTTAAAGGCTTGAAGGTAAACAAGTGGCCATCTAACTGAGAAGCAAAAAAGTCCACATGGACGAAGCACACCAGCCTGTGTGATCATGAGGTGTTGATGGGATCAGCTACCAAGCATCTAAGACCCAGAAGAAAATCATAACCAAGGTGAATTTGGGGGGTGGGGTGCCATGAAGTGGAGACCCAATGCCCATCTGTAGACAATTGGGCATCCCCCTACAGAAGGGTAAAAGGGAAGAAATGAGCCAGTCAGGGTGCAGTATAACACCAATGAAACACACAACTTTCCTCTAGTTCTTTGGTGCTTTCTTCCCTCCAACTATCATGACCTCAATTCTACCTTGCAGATCGGATTAGACCAGAACATGTGCACTGCTACAGATATGAGCCCGAAACACAGGGAATCCAGGATAGATAAAACTCTTAGGGCCAACAATGAGAGTAGAGCTACCAGGAGGATTAGGGGAGAGGAGGGGGAGAAAGGGGGAATTGATCACAAGGATCAAGATATAACCCCCTCTCAGAGGGACAAACAGAAAAATGGGTGAGGGGTGATGGAGGATGATGTAAGATATGAAAATAATAATCTATAACTTATCAAGGGTTCATGAGGGAGGGAGAAGAAATGGGGAGCTGATATCAGGGGCTCAAGTGGGAAGAGAATGCTTTGAAAATGATGATGGTGGCATATGTGCAAATGTGCTTGACCCACTGGATGAATATATGGATTGTGATAAGAGATGTAAGAGCCCCCAATAAAAGTATTTAATTAAAAAAAAGAAAAGAAAGTCTTCCCAATCACCAACCTCCATTGTTTGTGTAAATAGCATCCAACCACTTAAGAGTTTAATCTGTACAAGTCAATAATTTATGTATTTTGGTGTGAAACGCCAGCCTATACTTGTATAATTTCCTTTTTCTCAACAGTGTTTTAAATTCTATACCATTGGTTAATTTAATGACACTATCAATAGATTAATCTTATGTCCTGGAGTATAATTTATAATGTTCTCTATCACAAAATGACAATGATATATCCAATGTGAACCAGAGATATTCATAAATCATAAAGATATGAATGGATTTGGGGCTTATACTTAATTCTAGCCCTGATCTACTACAATTAGTTCTTATGACATGGACCTGCTCAATGCTTGCCCTCATGAAGAGTTCACTGAAGATATGGGTGCTATAGCAAAGTGTGGTGTAGAAACCAGGTGGTGCCTGGTTATCAGAAAAAATAGTGTCTGGGGTCTTAAAGGCTTGTCTTAAAACAAGCAGCCATCTACATGAAGTATCAACCAAGTCCACATGGAAGAAACACACTAGCCCGTGTGATCAAGCATTATAAACAACAAGATCCAGGTCCAAATCTGAAAGAAGGAATGGTATCAGGGCTTACATTGTGAACACTGGGCTTACAGAAGGCTGGGAATGACCGTGGCAAACCAGAATCCATTTGCAGGGTCGTTACAAGGATGAAGCCTGCAATGAAGCCCCTCTGACCATAGTTGAGGGATGTGAATTGTCCTACTGTCACACAGGGAGCATTACGGCCATTGTGGCAGATGCAGTTATGCTAAGATGCAATACCTTATCATTTGATTGTCTTTTTGACCCACTTTAAACTTGTTTCCATTTTTAATATTTTATGCTTGAAAGAGGTTTGTCTATGATTTGCTAGTCATTGTTGTTGAGGAGCTATTTTATTTGCTTGCTTGCTGTTTGTATTTCGTCTGAGTTTCTGTATATGAAATCCAGGGTAGGTAGGTCTATGGAGACAGTCACGGGATTGATCATCATCGAGGGGCATGACAGGGAAGGATGGGGAGCTAACAACAATGAGCACAAGAAGAAACTGTTTTGAAGTGGAGAGTGGTGATGATTACACAAATATCCATAATTTAATTGAACAATTAAATAATATGACACGTGAATATATTCCAATAAAATATTATAATAATGGAACTTTACTATGTGTCTGTCATGGTGGTTATCCAGTCCTTGGTTATGGTCCTTGAGTCATATTTCATTCAAGCTAAGATGTAATTGATTATAAATTCTCACTTATTAAGATAGAACTTCCAAATAGTGCCCTTTAACTTTGAACACATAAGCTTCTGTGCGCCCAGAAAGTATGTGTTAGATCCTAGAGGTTACACCACGTGCAGGGCAAGCCAGGAAGCTTCAAAATAGTCTGGTCAGAGACATAAAAGGGGATTTATTTATTAGCTAACTGTTGTACTAACTAAATGGGATGGCTGAAGTATCAACACCTGTCATACTGACCTGTAGACAGAAAATGTGTAATCAGTACCCTTTAGCTCATTAGTGAGGGATTAAAATATGTTTTTTTTAATTAGGATTACAGCCATAAATGGAGAGAATACAGACTGTCAATATATGTTGGCTCCTCCCCATTTACCACCTTATTGCATTTCATTCAGAAGCTAGACACACTTGAATCAAGGCAGACTGATGCTCTGTAGTCAGTAATCTGCAAGGCAAGGAGTGCTCAGCAATTTTCTTTTTGCTTTTTAAAATCTTGTAGAGAGATGGGAATATTGTGTTAGCTTGTTTGAATGACAGGTCCTGCACTCTGTGTGTATCACTCTCCTGAATGAAGCTAGATGAGAGAGCAAGATAGAACAGAGACTTCTGACATCTTGGTGAATATCTCATCAATTTTGCTTTATAAAGAGATTGATGATTATACTCTGTTTATAAAGTTCTGCTATCATTTACATTCAGATGGTAAATTTGAATGAAAAATGCCTGCTGCAAGCAGGAGAACAGATTATCTGTGGGCAGAGAGGGAATATGAACTCAGACAGAGCTCACTTAAATGCAGTGCTTTATACTGAATCATTCAGCCAATTGACCCACACCAAATTAGAGGGAGAAAGAAAAGTGTATGTAGAAGGTACCAGCAAGGAGACCTGCGGGAGAAAGACAAGCTACTCCTGTGAGGAGTTATAGTCTGGGAAACCCACAGAGACAGTTCTACCCTGTCCTATGGGGTCACTCTGAGTCAGAATGGATCTGACAGATGGCAGTCGGTTTGGCTTTGGGAGCAAGGACGCCAACTGTGCCATAGGCTGTCTTAGGGTGTGGTGTTTGAAATCAGAATACTTAGAGAATATTTACCTTTATTTGGGGATTTACGCTTTGGGAAGTCATGTATTGATGTTTCACATGAACTCAGGTTTCAGGATAACCACAGGAAGCAACTTTTGACCATGAGTCTGCAAACAGAGGAATAAGGGGCTCTGAGTCTCAAGGGCGGTCTCAGGATGTCTTTGTAGACTAACTGGACAGCGGGCCGAAATTTTCATCACCAGCAATCGGATTAATAAAAATGACTCTCAGCATTACCTGGCCCCTCTAGGTGACACCTGAATTCACCCTATTTTGTCATTGAAAAAAATTATAAAAATTCCAGAGATTGAATTAATTAATGCCCCTTAAACTGCATTTGTATGGGAGATTTTCTAACTGTATCAACTAAGATAACTTAGGTTACAGCATCTATCTAATCCTTTGGGATCAAATACCTTTTTCTGTAAAGTAGGGAGAAATAGGAGACTTTCTACTCCTGTAAAGAATCACAGTCTTGGAAACCCACAGCGACAGCTTCACCTGTTCTTAAGGATCAGTGTGAATCAAAATAGACTCAATGACAGTGAGTTTGGCTTTGGTGTCTATTAAAAAAAGTTTATGAGGCTTGGACAGTTATGAAGATTCATGGGACTGTACGTAAAAATAGTTTACATAAGAATACATTATATAGTCTATGTATTTAAAGTAATTTACTTTTCATAAATTAACTGTTCTGTTAAACTAGTAGGAATTCAGCCTTAGTTCGTGTTCATTTCAAAATTGCAATAGAAATATACGTCACAAAACATTTGCCATCACAACGTTTGTATGTACAACTCAATGACGTTAATTATACTCATGATGTGTAGCCACCACAACTAACTTCTTCAAAGTCATCCCATGATCATCAAAAGAAGTTCATCGCAGCCTATGGAGTGATTCTTGTGTCATCACGTCAGTCCTGACTCAGAGTGACCCCAGAGGAAAGGATAGAGGTGTCCCTCTGGGTTTCTGAGACTGTCACTCTTCACTGGAGTAGAAAGCTTTAGCTGTCTCTCTCGAAGTGGCTGGTGGTTTTGAACTGCTGACCTCACATTAGCTGCCCAAGGAGTAACCCAATAGCTATCTGGGCTCTTCCTCTTTCCTTTAGTATCCATTAATAAACTCTGGTCTCGATATAGTTGTCTATTTCATGTAAATGGGTCTTAATGTCAGTCAACTTAGTAATATTTTCAAGGCTCATCTAGGTTGTAGCATGTACTGTATTAGGACTTCATTTTTCTTTCATTTTTTTAGCAGTTTTAATTGGCATATAATTCACGTATCATACAATTCAATGGCTCAATTACATAAAAAAGAATCGTATAGGCATCACCACAATCAATCTCAGAACATTTCTTCATTCTTGTACTCATTAATATTAGCTCCCTATTTCCCCCCAGGCACCCCTGCCATAACCCCAAACCAAAAACCAAACTCACTTCCCTGAAGTCAGTGCTGACTCATAGCAACCCCCTGTGGGTTTCCGAGACTGTAAATGTTTACAGGAATAGAAAGCCCAGTCTATCTCCCTGCAGCTGCTGGTGGTTTTGAACTGCCAACCATGTGTTTGCAGCCCATTGCATAACTGCTACATCACCAAGGCCCCACCATCCCCCCAAGGAATCATTAACCCAATTACTGTCTCTATAAATTTACCTATCCCAAATTTCATATATGGAAAACATGTTTTTAAAAACTAACAACAATAACAAAGTAAGACCGATAAAAACTTCAATCAACAAGAAAGCACAAAATATTAAAAACTGGTGCAAATTTAAAATATATCAAAAGGGAGATCAAATGATAAGATGTCATCTTTTAACCTATGTCTCCCATAATCGACTTTAAATGCTCTCTGTCTGATGACCAGGCTATTCACATCCCTGGACTGTGGCCAGAGGGGTTTCACAGGCGGCTTCATCTATATGGGGGCCCTGCAAATGGATTTGGGGCTTCCACTGACATCCACTGCCTTCTGCAAACTAAGTGTTCACAGTTTAAAGACTTCATTTTTCTTTATGTCTGAGTTATATTCCACTGCATCTATATACCACATTTTGTTTGTCCACTCATTGATGAGCATTCCCATTGTTTTCCCTTTGGGCTATTGTAAACAGCATTGCAATGCCTATTGGTATACACGTTTCTGTTTCTGTTCTGGCGTATAATTCTCTTGGCTGTACATATATCTTGGCTTGGAATTACTGGGCCATCAAGTTATTTATTTTATAGAATAAGTTAGCCTTACAAAGAATTTGGCAGTGAAGTAGTCAGTTTAGGATCTTGTTCATTACTTGGATACCATTAACCTCCACGAGGAGGAGCCTTGGTGGTATAACGGGTCACTTGATGGGTGGTTGAGCTCCAGACCAGCAGTTCAAACCCACCAGCCACTAGGGGAAAGGTAAGGCTTATGACTCTCATAGATAGACACAGTCTGGGAAACTCATGGGGACAGTTCCACTCTGTCCTATAAGCTCTGTGTCAGAAATGACTCAAAGGCAGAGCTTATGGTTGTTTTTGAGTGGCTACAGGCTACTGCTGTCTTAATGTTAATATTAATTGTTTGGCATATTGAATGAAAGATTTCTCTAGGGATGCTTACATCTCCCCTTCTCCTTATAATAGGGAAACTTCCTGGAGTGAGACATTCACCATGGAGGCTACACTTAAGGGGAGAGAGCTATGCTTTAATAAAAGACTATGAACAAATGATGCATTATTCATAGCACATTGGAGAATTCTGTTAACATGGATGTTATGGCCTTTCAAATAAAGTAAATAAAATGATGAAAGATTAATTGATGTGTGGGAAGCACCATAGCTTAATAAAGTGTAATGTAGTTAGCAGACAAGCCCACAGGGCTACAGCATTGATAATTTTGTCACCAGAGTGATCTATTAACTTAAGGAACATCAATGGAGGCGTGCTATTTATTTTTTCAAACTGTAAAATGGAACTATGATCCTGTTAGAGTAAAAATCTTTTGATATGTTTATATTATTATATGCTACTTTAAATTTACAAAACCCAGTGGTATTTACAGAAGTCCAGTACGCTCTTTTTGAAATTAAACCAAAGAACACTTTAGTGAGAAAAAACTCCTGAAATCAACCCAACCAAGCTGCCTTTGACAGCAGCTGAGGGGTCACCTACCATGAGCTTCAAGGAACTGAAGGGCTGGCAGCTCCAAAAAGAGTTCAGTGCTCTGAGGTTAGGAGTCCTTTGAGAGTGAAAATGTTGCCTTACATCTATTTGTTCTTTATACAACCCTTAATCGAGCGCAGTGTGGCCAGGAAACAGCTGGGCTAAATGAATGGTTATTGAATGAACAGCCTGGCTACTTCGCTACTTTCACATTCTGGGGGCAGCTCACTGTTCAGGATGTTTTTCAGAGGTACACACTAATGTAGTATTTTAAGTATTTGCATTTCTATTCTGCACCCAAAGTTCTCTATATGTGATATTGATTCATTAGATATAAAAAGGAAGCATATTAAACATATAATTAACCTTTTCTTTTGACATGTAATTATCTAGGATTTATGCGATGCTGGAGGCTGCAATGTCTGAGAAAGGGAGTATAAAGTATAAATAGGGGTGGTTTTTGTTTTACTAAGCTTGGAATAATATGATCATTTGTTTTCATTGAGACACTACTTTTTCTGATATATTTTTATCTCAAAGCAGATAAGGATCTTCTAAACACCCTAAATATATTATTCTGTCCAGTCCTGGAATAGAGACCAGATGGTAACCCTGCCCCTCCAGTAGTTCTATTGGCACATAATTTACATACCATACAATTTACTAGATCATTCAGTCATATCAAGGAGAATTGTACAGTCATTATCACATCAAAATATTCACACACACGCACACCTCATGGTTAAATCGCCTTTAAAATGAGCCATGCAATCCCAATCAGTTCTAGTGCTCCCTCCCCCTGATTCTAACTTTTCTTACCAGAATTGAGATTCAGATCAAGTGCGCCCTATGCAAAACACTAGAAGATATGAAGTTTTCATCTTTTTTTTTGTTAAGCTAATTTTATTGTGTTATAATTTTAAAATTATATTGCCAATAAAGCAATAAATTAGATCAACCAATTAGTCGAAAGAAAAATGCATATTAAAATTTATACTAAAGTAGATTTTATAACTACTTGCCCTCGAGTTTTACAGCATTTTGCAAAACAAACTTTACTAATAACTATTTTCCACAGGATGGAGTTCATTTCTAAGTTATATTCCTTATTTAGAAAAAAATAGCTTTACCCTTAATTTAATAGGCGACCTTCAAAACCTAAAGAATGCCCTTAGTAAGGAAATGGGCTGCAAACTATCCAGCTTTTCACATATTTGGAGGGGGAAAAATCTCTCTGGGCTCTCAATGAAACATGAGATTCTTAACTTTCAGAACCACTCTCCAAAACCGAAAAGCGACTCATGTTTTCTGTGTTGTCAGAACATTGTCCTCCACCCTTACCCGGAACTGTGTTCTACCTCACTATTCTTAGGTCTCTAAATCTTATGAACCTAACATCACATATGCTTTTCATGTGTTATATTTTGTTATGCCATCCAACTATAAAGACTAAAATGAGCACCAAGAAATTATGGTTCAAAGTATATTTTTCTGTTATCTGCACTACAGCAAATCATTCTTCTTGTATTTTCTTCACTTGTTTTCCAAAGTTTAAGCCAGGAATAAGTAATCTTTTTTGACTTCCTAACTACCTCAAGTCTCAAATAGGAAGTTTACATATTACTACTGTTATCAACAGCGTCATCATTATTCTGTCATAAGTACGACCTGTATTCCTCTGGGCCCTCCCCTCCTTGCTAGGGACATGTAGGTAGTCTTTGGATGGTAGGTTTTTTATTATATAATTATCACAATTTTCTTTTTCCATATTTACTTTTCCCAGCCATTCTGATAACATTCAGTCTATTTTGTGATTTAATCATTGTTTTAAAAAATATTAATCATTGAATAATTGTTATTAAACTATTACTCTTGTGACTTTTAGAAGCCTTGGTGTCTCAGTTGTTAAAGCACTTGCCACTAATTCAAAGGTTGACAGTTTGAGCCATCCTGCAAGAGAAAGATGTGGCAGGCTGCCGCTGGAAGAACTGAGGGCTTTGGGAACCCTCCAGGGGCGGTTTTCCTCTGTCCTTTGACAGAATGGGTACAAGTTGGAACACCTTGATGGCAATGGGCTTACAGCAAGCATTATTTAAGAAATACATTTTAATAGCATAAAATATGTGTGCTGAAAGAAGCAAAAATGCAATGAAAATGGCAATGATAAACGAAAAGAAGCAATGTTTAGTGGGTTGAACTTTCTCTTCTTTAGGATTTCCAACACCTTCCTTAAAAGACCTGTCCTAAGTCACAGGATAGGTTGTTCTAGATTCTTGATCTTTGCTCAATTAAAATGAAGAAAAAGATGAGCTTCCAATTATGTATACCATTACAAGTCACCAAAAATCAGGGCTATAGTTTTAGTTCTGTCTTTTGACTACTACTGTCAGAGAATTTCTTTATTTTCTGTAATAGTGATGGTGTCTCTCTTTTGAGAGATGTTGATCCAAGGTGAATGCTGATTATTTCTCCAACCTTCTTGCAAGTGATTTGTTAAATGGCACCTGTCTAGGCTTAAATATTAGGTAGTTGGGCTATTAGGAAAGAAAACCAGGAGGGTGGCAGACAGAAATATCTTTTTCAGTGTTGCTGGTACAGGTGACTTGAAGATAGTCACTGTGTTAATGTTAATAAGGACAAACAAACCCTACAGCAAGACTTGGAGAGTGGAGCCCAAGTAAGTGTTTAGCTGGAAGAATACCAGGCTCTCTAGTGAGACTAGAGGGGTGAAATGTGCTAGCTCCTTTCCTCTTATTCTTTTGCTCCCCAACACCTCACTGTTGGATTTTGTTTTTCTATAGGAAGATGGGAAACCCGGGTAGGATTGGGGCATCACTTCAGGAGTCATACAAAGGAACTCATCAGCGAAGGTCAGTTAGCGCATCTTAGACTGAAAGGGTCAGAATATAGACTCTGTTTAAGTGTGAGACTTTTAGCAATTGCACTCTGCATTCCCAAACTTTAATGCCAGGCCTGCTAAATAATTGGGATGCCGTCTCTTTCCTCAACACTGCATTCCTTAAGCTCTTTAGATCATCCATTCCCAAACGGCATCCTGATCGCACGAACAAAACAGCACTCCAAAAAAGGTATCATTTCATGATTGTTATTTTAAGGATATAATGTAGACAAAACAGCGGTGTCGTTAATAGAAAGAAGTGTGAACTCTGTAGCCCTGGTTCTACCCCATCCTAACTAGCTCTAGGACCTTGAGGGAAGATCTCTAAAATCTCACCTGTGGCCCAGGGCTGAGAGATAATTACAAGGATGAGGTTATCCTAAGAGTTGTTGTTTTGATAGGGTGCTGTTGGTTCCAATTCAAGTCCAACCCGAGGAAATTCTGCGTG
>NW_022111373.1:36208982-36210259 GCF_000313985.2 Echinops telfairi | reverse complement strand
CTGGTGTTGGGTATGGGTTAATGTTGGACTTGTGGGCTTGGGCAGCATTGGGTTGGGATGTTTTCGTGATGCACATTTTCTTTGCATAAAACTCTTTCTTATACATGAGTTGCTGTGGATTTGTTTCTCCAAAGTACCTAGACTAATACAGTGCTTGACATAATAGATGCAGGTATGGGTTGTGATAAGAGCTGTACAAGCTCCCCATAAAATGATTTTTTAAACATCAAATAAAGCCTATTGACACAGTAAAAAAAAAAAGAGTCATGGTCTTGGAAACTCATAGGGGACAGTTCTACCCTCTCCTATGGAGCCACTCTGAGGCCACATGACTCAGCGGCAGTGCGTTGGATTTGCTTATTACTCCTTCTCTAACTAAATGAAGGGTTTAGCAATAGTCCTTGTTATTGCTGTTTGTAGGGGCCATTGAGTTGGCTCCAGCCTGGCACAACCTTAGGCACAATAAACTAAACCCTCCATAGCCCAGTGCCATCCTCACAATGCTCCTGTGCCTGAGCCTGTGGATGCAGCCACTAGTCAGTCCATCCCATGGAGGGTCTTCCTCTTTTCAGCTGCCCTTCCCCCTACCAAATGTGACGTCCTTCCCCGGGAACTGGTCGCTCCTGACAATATGTCAAAGTATGTAACACAAAGTCTTGCCATCTTTGCCTCTAAGGAACATTCTGGGCGTGCTTCTTCCCACACAGATTGGTTTGTCGTTTTAGAAGTCTCTGGTACTTTCAATATTCTTCTCCAGCACCACAATTCAAATGCCTTGATTCTTCTTCAGTCTTCCCTATTTAATGTCTAACTTTCACATGCATATGAGGCAATGGAAGATACCATGGCTCGTAGCAGGCAAACCTTAGTCCTCAACGTAACATCCTTGTTTTTCAATACTCTAAAGAGATCTTGTGGAGCAGATTTACCTAATGTAATACGTCTTTTGATCTCTTGACTGCTGCTTCCCTAAGCATTTACTGTGGATCCAAGCAAGACAAAATCCTTGACAATTTCAAACTTTCCTCCATTTATCATGATGCTACCTATTAGACCAGGAGTGAGGATTTTGGTCGCCTTTACGTTGAGTTGTAAACCATACTGAAGGCTACAATCTTTCATCTTCTTCAGCAAGTGCGTCCCTTCCTCTTCATTTTCGTCTAGCAAGCTTGTGTCATTTTCTTTCCTTTTGCTTTTTAATTTAATTTTTTTAATCATTTCATTAGGGGCTCATACAACTCTCATCACAATCCATACATACATCAATTGTGTAAAGC
>NW_022111373.1:36207570-36208787 GCF_000313985.2 Echinops telfairi | reverse complement strand
TGGTATTCTCTGCTTTGAGCCAAGATCCATTTGCTATCAACAATGACATCCCTTGTTCCGTGTCCTCTTCTGAATCCGGCCTGAACTTCTGGCAGTTCCCTGTCAATGTGCTCTTGCAACCATTATTGGATGATCTTCAGCAACATTTTACTTGTATGCAATATCAGTGATATTTTTCTATAGTTTGAGCATTCTGTTGGGTCACCTTTCTTTGGCATGGGCACAGATATGGATCCCTTTCCATCAGTAGACCAGGTAGCTGTCTCCCAAATGTCCTAGCATAGATGAGTGATTGCTCATCTTTTTTCATCTTTCTGAAACATTTCAATAGGAGTTTCATCAAATCCTGGAGCTTTGGTTTTGGCCAATGCTCTCCATGCAGCTGGAAGTTCTTTTATCACACCATTAGTTCTTTCTCATGTTGACTAATTCTTTTTGACTCTGTGTATTTATTCCATCAGCTCTTGATTCTTCCTGCATCGTTAACTATTTTTCCCAGAGAACTTTTCAAGTTTGCAACTAGAGGTTTCAATTGTTTCTTTAGTTCTTTCCGCTTCAGATATGTGAGTGTATTCTTCCCTTTGGGCTTTCTACTTCTAGGTCTTTGCACATTTTATTAAAATATTTGGCTTTGTCTTCTCAAGCTGCTCTTTGAAAATTTCTATTCGGCTCTTTAACTTCATCATTTCTTCCATTTTACTTAGTTACACTATGATTAAGAGCACATTTCAGAGTCTCTTCTGGCAGCCACTTGACCTTTTCTTTCTTGCCTGTCTTTTTAATGACCTTTTTGCCTTTTACATGAATGATCATCTTAATGTCCTCCCACAGCTCATCAGGTCTTCTGTCATTCGTGTTCAATGTGTCGAATCTGTTTTTGAGATGTTCTCAAAACTCAGGTGGGATAGACTCAAGTCACATTTTGGCTCTTGTGGACTGTTTCAATTTTCTTCGGCATTGTACTGAACTTACATATAAGCAATTGATGGTCTGTTCCACAGTTAGCCCCTGGTCTGGTTTTAGCTTCTGATATTGAGCTTCTCCATTGTGTCTTCCCACAGATGTAGCTAATTTGATTGCTGTATATTCCATCTGGAGAAGTCCATGTGTATAGTTGCCTTTTATGTTGTTGATAAAAAGTTATTTACCATGAACAAGTTGTTGGTTTTGCAAAATTCTATCATGCGATCTCCAGCTTCATTTCTACCAAGTCCATA
>NW_022111373.1:36206259-36207470 GCF_000313985.2 Echinops telfairi | reverse complement strand
TATTCCATCTGGAGAAGTCCATGTGTATAGTTGCCTTTTATGTTGTTGATAAAAAGTTATTTACCATGAACAAGTTGTTGGTTTTGCAAAATTCTATCATGCGATCTCCAGCTTCATTTCTACCAAGTCCATATTTTCCAACTATTGTTTCTTTCCTCTTTGTTTCCAGCTTTACATTCCAATCACTAAAATCAATTACATCTCAATTACATGTTTTATCAATATCTGACTGAAGTCTATGGTAGAATTCTTCAATTTTTTTGCTCACTAGCTTTTGTGGTTGGTGCATAAAATTGAATAATAGTTGTATTGATTTGATTTCCTTGAAGTTGTATAGTGATAATCCTATCACAGGCAGCATTATTCTTCATGATGAACTTACAAGATCCTTGCTGACAATGAATGCCATGCTATTCCTCTTGATTGTGTTATTCCTGGCATAGTAGATCATTTGTTTTTCTGATTCAAAATGGCCAATGCAGGTCCATTACAGCTCATAAGGTCTAGGATATTGCTCTTTGTCTGTTCCATTAAATTTTTGACCACTTCCAGTTTTCCTAAATTCATACTTTGCACATTCCAATTTCTGACCACTGGAAGATTTTGTTTTGCAGCTGTTTCTTCTTACCTTGAGTTGGGCCTTGTCAGCAAATGAAGTCCCACAGACTTTACCCAACTCATGTCACCATGGTTGGCTCCCCTCCAAGAAATCATCTCCTCTTCAGCCACATTTCAAGTGCCCTTGGACCTGAGGGGTCCATCCTGTGGCAGTATCTCTAACAATGTTCTCCTTCCTCTGTTTAGGCTTTCAGTATCTGATGATGCTCCTAAACTGTGCATAAGGTCGCCAACATCTTTTTCCTCCCAAGCGAGGATCTAGGACCTTCTTCACTGTCTGTTCTTAGCCTGGCCGTTCTGCATGTGCACTGTGGGTGACCCCACTGGCATTTGGAATACCAGTGACATAGCTTCCAGCATCACAGCAACATCCAAACCACCAAAGTAGGACAAATTGACAACCATGTGGTGGATAGTTCTAAAAGTGTGGGTCATTCATCACAAAATAGAAAACTGTCATTCACCTCTAGATTAGTGGTATTCCTTTGCTGTGTAAAGGTGGTTGTTGAATGCCAGCCAATCAGCTCAGGCTCAGAGACGTCATGTACAGCAGAAGAAACTGTTGCCTGGTTCTGAGCCATCCTCATAATCGT
>NW_022111373.1:36199564-36201189 GCF_000313985.2 Echinops telfairi | reverse complement strand
AAAAAATATATCTACCTATAAATGCATACAGCACACATACATATGAGGTATGGGCTTAGAAAGTAATGACTCCATTGTTAGCATGTGGAGTTTATTGCCAACATTCAGATAATGGTTTGCAGTTACTCCTCCTGTGGCTTCAATGGGGATCTAGATGATTATGACTTTCAACCAGTTCTCCTTAGCCCAGCTTTCAATGTGATGCCACCCGATTCTTCTTGGTGTCCCCATTGTCCATGATGCTATACCATCCTGTGTCAAGAAAATGAGGAAACGCCTTTTTCTTAGTGCCAAAGTCATAATGGTTTCTGTCCCATCAGACCCAGTTTCCATACATTGTCTATTCCGTTGTCTGCCCTCTATTCAAGATGCCATGGCTCTGCAGTGTGGTATCAGGAGCAGGGCCTCGGGACCCTTGTGCTCTCCCCTCACTCTAAGGTTGCGCTCTCTTCCGGTAACTTCGCACAGACTGCTCGGATGACTCTGTTGCCAGTACCCAGGTCTCAGCGAGTGGTACACTGTGGTCCTCTTTGCATCTCTTTTGGAAGAACAAGACAAGTCTTTCTTGAATTCCTAATGGTGTGACTGAGTCCAAATTGTAACCTTTTATAAAATTCCATAGCAGGTTTAGGGATAAATTTCCCACCAGTTAATTGTATACTTGAACAATAAAATAAAACTTTGGTTTATAAGAAAGAATACTGGTTTTGGCATGAGGATGACTGGATTCATCTCCCTCACAAGAATCCGCTGCCATCAGTGACTGTAATACAAACTGAAACTGCTCCTCTGCTCGTCAGACTGGAGCTCTTTACAGGAGCAGCCACCCCTCCTCCTCCTCGGGCCTGACTGGTGGAACTTCACTCTATACAGGAGCAGCCACCCATCCTCCTCCTCGGGCCTGACTGGTGGAACTTCACTCTTTACAGGAGCAGCCACCCCTCCTCCTCCTCGGGCCTGACTGGTGGAACTTCACTCTATACAGGAGCAGCCACCCATCTTTCTCCTCGGGAATGACTGGTGGAACTTCACTCTATACAGGAGCAGCCACCCATCTTTCTCCTCGGGAATGACTGGTGGAACTTAACTACTGACCTTTGGGTTTGCAGCCCATTGCTTAGCCTACTCTTCCACCAGAACTTCTAAGAACATAACCGTTTTTAATGATCTGAAATGATTTCCTTGGTGGTAAAATGGGAAATGACACTTCTGGCACTTGTTCCTTTTCTACTTTTTCATTTAAAATACAAACACACAAATACATGCCAACTCAATAGGCAAATAAACTGAATAAAAGTTCATCTTATTACTATGTTTAATAATTGTGGGAAACTGTTGATTTAAGGATAAAATAATACATGAAGATGTATGGAGGCTTCTAAAGGGGATTCTAAGCACTTTCAAATACTTAGAAATTAGCATTATATACCTAATTAAAATTGTTTTTATTTAAATAATAAATGATTTTTTCCCTCATTCATTCAAAATGCATTTGTTGAATATCTAGACTAGGCAGAGCCTTGTGTTAGGCATGGCAAAAGCAAAAATTTAAAAACATATTAATCACTGTCCTCAAAGAATTCATAGTCTAACAAATGGAGAAAAAATACTAATACAAGAACTAG
>NW_022111373.1:36195224-36199464 GCF_000313985.2 Echinops telfairi | reverse complement strand
AATTCATAGTCTAACAAATGGAGAAAAAATACTAATACAAGAACTAGTTGCAATACAGTGTCGCTGAAATATAGTCAATTAATATGGCCCTTCTCCTCATATTTCCTTTTGCTTTGCTTGGATCCACAATCAGTGCTCCTGGAAGCAGCAGTCAGAAGATCAAAATATGCATTGCAGTGGGTAAATCTTCTACACGAGATTCCTTTAGAGTACTGAAACACAAGGAGGTTATTTTGAGGACTGAGGTGTGCCTGACCCAAGCCAGGGTATTTCCAGTTGCCTCAGATGCATGCGAATGTTGGACGTTCAATAAGGAAGACGGATGAAGTATAGATGCATTTGACTTATGGTCCTGCACAGACTAGTGAACGTAGCATAGACTGCTAAAGGAACACACACATCTGTCCTGGAAGAAGGAGAGTCAATGTGGCATCTCCTTAATCAAATGCAAGTCCAAGTACCTTATGATCCAGCAATCTCTCTACTGGCTATTTACCCAAAAGAAATTAAGAATATAGCACAAACAGACTTTGGCACACCTGTTTATTGTGGCAATGTCCACAATAGCAAAAATATGGAAATAACCCACAACTCCAACTATAGAGGGATGGATAAACAAGCTCTGTTACAGTCATCCTATGGAATTTGATGCATCAATAAAAAATTATAACTATCAAACATCACAAGACATGGACAAAACTAGAAAGCATTATGCTTAGAAAACTCAGTTAATCTTACAAAGATAAAATTTAATATCACCACTTTTATAAGGGAAAATAGAGAAGGAAAACTGTAGCTCATACACCAGTAGACAAGACTTTGACAACTACAACTAGACAACTAGAAGCCAAGGGAGAGGGGAGGGCTGGAAGGGGAACAGCAAAGAGGGAAGGTTTAACACCTTTAAATTTTTTCTTTCTTTCTTTATATAATTTATTATAACACATAGATAATACCTTATAATAAATAATAAATTTGTGACTTTATTTATTAAAATGAAATAAAACAAAAATTGCTTCATGGGGGAAAAAAACACTCCAGAGTCCTTACCTCTCAAATCTAAATATCAGTCTGAGTGGCTAAAAAAGGAGAAAAAGCAAAAATCAAGTGGACTTGGAGCCTTCAATGACATACAAGTTCATTTCAAACACACACACAAACAGAAGAAGCAGTACAGCCAGAAGACTCCTTCGAGGCGAGGATAGTGAGTCTTCGTTTCATGAAAGTTGGACATGCTGTCAGCAGAGGCTAATTCCTGGAGAAAGACATCATGCTTGGTAAAACAGGGGCAGCAAAAAAGAGGAAGGCCCTCAACCCGATAGGTTGACACAGTGGCTGCAATGAAGGGCTCAAATATAAGGACCATTGTGAGGATGGTGCAGGACCAGGCAGTGTTTTTGTTCTGTTGTGCAGAGGGTAGTGAAGAGTCAGAGCTGACTCATGGCACCTAACATCAACAAGTCCTGACTTCGCAGAGGATGTGAATTCACTCACACTCTGTTTTCTTGGGGGCATCTTGAAGAAGGTTTTCATAAAGAGTAGGACTTAAGACACCATCCTTCCCTTTCCTTGGAGGTATGATCTGATAAAAGACAAACCACACCTCCAGCAAAGCCATTCCTGGGTATATAAGAGCCTTCTGGAACAAAAAGAAAAATTGCTGGATCATTTGAAAGAGAATATCCAAGATTTCTGTCTGAAGTGATAGATGCCAACAAAACCAGATGCCCCAGAGACTGTGACATGGACACTCAGAGGAGCAGCCATGGCTATGGGGAACCTGCTCCTTATCTAGCCTGAGACTATGGAACTGTGGCACAGGGCAACAGGTACACTGGCTTCTTAGCCCCTGGAAACTAAGGCCAGGGAATCATGTGGCTGAGAAACTGAGGCCTGGAAAGAGGCTTGGCTGCTGGCAGAGGTGTCACTGTGGACCAATCACTATATCCTTACTTAATTACAAATACTGTCTGTGAGTTCTGTGTGGCCATTGCACTGAATTATGGAACCCAGCATAGAAGTCAAGTTCCAAGGGAGGGCATGTTGATGTCATTATAAAGCAGGACAGAGGGTGAAGTCCTGTCTGACCCCTGCCTCATGGCAATAGTGAAGCCAGAGGAGATCAGATAGGTCCACCTCAATTGCTTTTTATCGAAGTGACAAATACAATCATAGACATTCATGAGACGATATGAGAACAAAGAGAAGAATCAGCTACCTAGTCCGAGGACATTGCTAATAATGTCTTTTCTAGCATTATGCTTACAATATTGTCAGGATTACCCCACTGGTGGTGTAGTGGGTTATGCACTGGCCTGCTAACATCAAGGTCAGCAGTTGAAAGCCACTAACAGTTTCAAAGGAGAAAGATAAGGGATTTCTACTCCCATTACAGGCTCTGAAATCCACAGGGGCAGTTCTATTCTGTCCTATAGGGTGAGCTGGTGAGACAAGCAACACCTCCATTAAAGCCATCTGGGGTGCAAAGAAGAATTGCTGCACCATTGGAAAGAGCACTTACAAGATCTCTGTCTGAAGCAGTGAATGCCAAGGAGACCAGATGCCCCAGGGAGTGTGACACTGAATCCATGGTAATGAGGTTGTTATAGTTTGTTGTCAGAATTAGACCCTTTGTGGTTCAGAAATTAAACAGTGAGAAAGAAATGTTCTAATCTCAAGCAGGGAAAAAGTAATGGATATGAGTTTCTAGATAACGCTTAAAGCAGAATTAGTGCTGGAACAGCAACAAGCAAAGGAAATGAAAGAAAAGCCAACGTACACCATCTCCCTTAAGGCACCAAAAGTAGGCAGTGCAGTGAGGCCACTTCACAATGCCGTCAAATTGTTCTGGAATGCCTGGCTGGCATCTCAGGTGAGGAACTAGGAAATAAAAGATTACTAAATAGGACAAAGTATAGTGATTGGGATCCACAAGGTCTGCAGTTCGAAACCACCAACAGTTCCTTGGGATTATGGGAAACTCACGGTGTTCTACTCTGTCCTATGGAGTCACTACAAGTCAGTATTGATCCTCTGGCAGTGAGCTTGGTCTGGTTTGGCAAGGAAGAAAATGATTCAGTATGCAACATTGTTTATGTTAGATTGGGATAGGATTTTTATAATCCAAAAGAAAAACTGTATTCAAGAGTTGAAAACTATTTTGAATCAAGTATTCTATTGAGCTAGCAAGAAGTGGTTATTGAAGAAACACTCTCTGGAAATAGAGATATCTGGGATAGCAGGAACCCATACACTAAGAACACAATTGCTTCATAATGTTCAGTGCTTTGAAGAAGTTGGTTATAGGATGCAGACGAAGAATATAGGATCCCCAGGGAAATCACCATCAACTGAAGAATATAGTGAAAGGTGCTGCAGAACTAAAGTTGGAATTGAATTTGGATCCCTGGCTTGATAGAGGAATTTTCGAACAAACTGGCTTCCATTAGACTTAGAAAGCAATGAGCTATAGATGATGGCATGAGACTGTTTTCTTCAGATTGCGAAGATATTTTGATCAAACGATGGGAAAAATTGCATAGTGCTTGCTAACTGTAAAGGACGTCGCTAGAACCAAAATTAGCCGTCAGCTTCATCAGTCTTACATGGAGAGAGGAGAGAAATGGTAGAAAAGATAATAGGTTGAGTGGAATTTAACTATTAGTGTTCCCCAAACAGCCCCTCCACCTGAGTTCACACACAAGCTATTTTGGAGCCCAGACAACAGTTTTTAGGAGCTTGTGGAGAACTGGTTAGCTTTGGGGCTGCCAGGACAGCAGTTGGAAACTACCGACCGTTCTGGGTAGAGTTAGTCTTGGAAATGCACAGGGGCAGTCCTACTCTGTCCTTTAGTCGCTATGGGCCAGCATCAACCCGATGGCAGTGTCTGGTTTTGTGGCATAGTGGTTGTGTGGCCCTGCCAACCGGTAGCTCAGCAGTTGAGAACAGCAGCTCAGAGAGAGAGGCAGTGCACCCACCACCCTGACCTATAGCGTCGCTTTTGGGTCTGCGTGGGCCTGACAGGACAAGAGGGTTTTTGGGGTTTTTTTGAAAACACACCTTTTTGGTTCTAAGTTGAGTTATTACTTTTATCTCTTCCCTATCCTCAAGCCTCCCACACTAAATTAGGAGTCTGTTACATACTTTCAACGTTCAAATAAAATAATTTGGGGTTTAGTCTATCACCTAGCTCTTCTAAATCGTATAAGGTTATGGGTCAGTTTCAGATGCAAGGGCCCCC
>NW_022111373.1:36190863-36194982 GCF_000313985.2 Echinops telfairi | reverse complement strand
ATTTGGGGTTTAGTCTATCACCTAGCTCTTCTAAATCGTATAAGGTTATGGGTCAGTTTCAGATGCAAGGGCCCCCAGATCACAATTAGTACTCTGCGTGCTAAATTTAAGTCTTGAAAGGATGAGCAAACGCGCTTCAATAGGAAGGAGAAGGCTATGCCAGGCCTCAAGCATTCGGGAATTGGTATTCTGGAAATAGTAAACTCTGTGTGTGTGTGTGTGTGTGTGTGTGTGCCAGGCCTCAAGCATTCGGGAATTGGTATTCTGGAAATAGTAAACTCTGTGTGGGGTGTGTGTGTGTGTGTGTGTGTGTGTGCGCCAGGCCTCAAGCATTCGGGAATTGGTATTCTGGAAATAGTAAACTCTGTGTGGGGTGTGTGTGTGTGTGTGTGTGTGTTTTAAAAAGGGAGACTTAAGCAAGCCCGAGGTGTGTGTGTGTTTTAAAAAGGGAGAATTACGCAATCCGCCCGAGGTCAGGCAGCCTTACAGAGACGCCCCCGGCGTGGCGGGCAGCTTCTTCCACTCCGCTACCTGGGTTCCCTTTACGCCGAGCGGCCGGCCCGCCCCAGGTGAGGCCCATTCCCGACCGAGGAAGCGCCCAGGGTGGGATCGGGGTGTCTCCGGACTAGCGCGGGCAATGCCGGCGATGCGGGCCATCCGGCAGCCAGGCCAGCTCCTCAGAACTGAAACCGCCCTAGCTGACGGATGCACCGGGGCACGGAGACCCCGCTCCCGGGAGCACACGAAGCGCTACTCCTCCAGGAACGCGGAGCGCAAGCCCAGCGACGCTCCCGGCGACTGGGAAAGGCCGCCAGCCTCGGGCCGCTGCTCCGCGGCCGCTCTAGGACGCCGGCGGCTTCTGCTCTCGGTGGTCGGGGCGGGGCCTGGCGCCGGCGGAGGTCCCGGGCCGGTCTGGGAGCGTCTGGGCGGAGACAGGAACTGGTGACGCCCTGCGAAGAGAAGGGGCAGACTCTGGCCTCCGTTCCAGTTCCAGTCATGCTATTGATTCTCTATCCCTGGAAAATCTGATTTCTAAAAATCAGTCCATTTTCATGAACAGTTTGGCCCAGTTTTGTTGGTTGTTTAGAGAAAAGAAAACAAATGACCATCTCTTAGTTTGCCTTTATTTTCTTAATATTTTGCTTATTTATGTAAACATTTTTGCTACAGAGCCTTGGCGGTACAGTGGTGAAGCTTCAACAGCACCAGCAGCAGCTCTGTAGGACAAAATGGGGCATTCTATTTCCGCAACGAGTTCAGCGCTGGCAGCCCTCGGGGCAGTTCTGTAGAGTCCTTGGGAGTTGCGATGGGTCTTTGGTTTATCGTCATGCCTTGGGCATGATGGTGGTAGTTGAAAAGCCCCTCACTGCAATTTCTAACTGTCCCTCATTGCCGTGATTTCCACTCAAAGCGACCCTGTAGGACAGAGTAGCACTGCCCTTGCAGGTGTGTACAGCCTCCTTCATACTTACTGCTCATGTTTGGATTCCAACCCGAGAAGGCAGGGTGCAAGTCTCCCTTTGCATTTCCAAGACGGTAACTGTTTCTCCATAACTTGAGAAACATGTCTTTCCCCCCTCAGACAGGATGGTGGTTTTAAACTGCTGACCTCATCATTAGCAGCCGATGTATAACCACTACATCACCAAAGCTCCTCAGACAGACTCATGTTGCTGTTAGGTACAGTAGAGTCGGCTATGACCCATAGCCACCCTCTGCTCAACAGAGCAAAACGCTGCCTAGTCCAGTGCCAGCTGAACAGCTCCTCTGCTTGAGCCTGTTGTTACAGCCTCAAAGAGCCACACAGGGGCAGCTCAACTGTCATCCAGATCGACTCAGGGCAATTCCGAGCATGCACAGAGTGGAACTGCACTCTAGAACGGTTTCAAGGCTGTGACCTTGTGGGAACAGATCACCAGGTCTTTCTTCCAAGATGCCTCTCAGTGACTGTGGTCTGCCAACCTTTCAGTTAGTAGCCAAACAACGAAATGGTTTAACTCTAGACCTTTTCCATTTTTTTTAATTCTTCTGTCCCCATTGGCCTAATAACAAAAAAGAAAAAAGGACTATTAGTTTGATCACCTACACTAGAGGCAACTCAACTAATCTATTCTGAAATGTATAATTAGACAGCCACCCAGGAGGGAAAATAAAGTCATGTCATTAGAAGCACAGATCAAAGATGAGTTCTTAGAGCCGAAAGCACTGACGTAAGTGTGACAGATCCTCTTTGAAAGTTGAGTTACTCTGCATGAGACAAGTCGCGATGGCAAGAGAAAGTGAACGGATATGTACTCTGCGAAATGTACAACTATCTGCTGAAAAAGAATCTTTAATGACTAGGTTTATGGAGGTGACATTCTTTCTTAAATCTTCTGCAATTAGAAGTTCCCACATTATGAAGGCAATTAGAGGCTTACAGCAAGATGTCACCAGGAAGCATGACTGTCTCATAGGCTTATTCTTCATTCAAAAGGCTTTTTGTTCCCCGAGTTAGTTTAAAAAGAAGCCTAATTTCACCTTATTTTCCGTAGAATGCACTGACAAACAGCAGTGCCAAAATCAAATGTTGCTTTGTGTCTAGACAGCTGTAGAAATATTCTTGCATGGGCCAGCAAAGACCTATAGATAATTTAAACAGAAAAAAAAAAGCAAAAACAAAACTGAAGCTGATGCCTGACTAGTTAAAAGTCACAAGGAATTCAGCCTCAGTTGGAAAATCTTCTAACTATTTCAGAATGCTTATTAATGAGCTTATTATATTATCCATCTTAGGAATCTGTCTTGGCAATCTTTTATTCTTAGTGGCTCTACTAATAATTTCCTCATTTTATCGCTGTGAGCATAAGGACACTCTTTAGTATATTCAAGAGTTTTTGATGTTGGAATATGCAGTGATTCAAGTTCCATTCTTGCAGCTTGAAAGAGTGCTAATGAGGTACTGTCCTTTTTACATTTATACTCCCCTTCTAGGCATGTAATTTCCCTTAAAAGTTGATATTGTTCTTCTAAATTTTCTATTCTGTAATGAAATACAAAGCAGTGATTGTTCCCCTAAGAACAACTTCAAGATTTCTGAGAGCTGTGATAAGAACTGTGCAGCAAACTCTGAAGTTATCATTTGGGAATTTAATACAACACTTGAAAGCCAGATAAAAGAGAAAGTTCTGAATTAAAATACCAGGGTAAATCAAAAGAATTGCTACAAAATCATAGAAACCTTTATTAGATGAAAACATCAAAATGTGAAGCTCTTATTTCTTGACATATCCTCCATCTAGATCTATACATGTCTGAATGACAATGCTTCCATCTCTCTGATCCTTCCCCCCAAAGTCCTTCATTCTTCTATGTATACCACGACAAAACAGTCCTTGGGACATCTTAAGTGACTCCAAGTATGTCCCTTCTAAATGGTGAGTTTGTGGAAGAAAAAGAAATATAAAGGGGAAAGATCAAGACTTCAGGGTAGATTGACAAGGTTTCAAAAAATAATGTTCGATGACAGCCCTTGCTACCCTCAAAGTCTGAGCAGGTGCGTTGTTGTGATGGACATAGAAGCTTCAGCACAACCCCATTGTTTCAATGTTCTTATAACTTTCACTGATCGCTTCTCCATGATCACCCTGTGTCTTTCAAGAAAAATCTACAAATAGTACTTCCAAGTCACCATAACCTTTCAAGCTGACCTCTCTGACCTGAATTGAAATGCCCATCAAATTCCATCAGAAGCATCAATTGATTCTGACTGGACTTTTTTGTTTTCCTTCCCACTTAAAGCACCCTAACAAGACAAAGACAGGGGTGTTTGTGGTTCAGGAGCTACACATTGGCTTGCTAACCTCAAGGTCAGCAGTTTGAAGTCACCAGCCACTGTGTGAGAAATAGGGGCTTTCTACTTTTGTATAGAGTTATTGTCTCAAAACCCCAGAAGAGCAGTTCGATCCTGTCCGATAGGATCCCCATGAGTCAGAATTGACTCCGTGGCAGTGAGTTTGGTTTTTGGAGTGAGACTAAGACAAGTATATCATTGAGAAAACTTGTATGCAGCTGTCTACTGATCACAGACATGCATTTAAACACACACACACACACACACACACACACACACACACACAC
>NW_022111373.1:36173892-36190047 GCF_000313985.2 Echinops telfairi | reverse complement strand
GCTTGTTTATCTTCAAGCCTTTAAGACCCCAGATAGTATATCTTTTGATACCCGGGCACCATCAGCTTTCTTCACCACATTTGCTTATGCACCCATTTGTCTTCAGTGATCATATCCAGGAGGCAAGCACACAATGATATGATTTTTTGTTCTTTGATGCCTAATAACTGATCTCTTCAGGACCGCATGATCACACAGGCTGGTGTGCTTCTTCCATGCGGGCTTAGTTGATTCTTAGCTAGATGGCCGCTTGTTTACCTTCAAGTATTTAAGACGCCAGATGCTATATCTTTTGATAGCCGGGCTCCATCAGCTTTCTTCACCACATATGCTCATGCAACTGCTGTGTCTTCAGCGATCATGTCGGGAAGGAGTGCTTCATGAAATGCCAGTTTAATAGAACAAAGTATTCTTGCATTGTTGGAGTACTTGACGGGAGGCCCAGTGTCCATCTGCTACCTTAATACTAAACCTATAAATATATGCACATGAATCAATTTCCCCATCTTCATATATAAATATATTTACATAGGTACATGCCTTTATTTAGACCTCTATAAGTGCCCTTAGCCTTCTAGCTCTTTCCTCTATTTCCTTTTGCTTTTCTCTTGTCCCACTATCATTTTTGTTACAGTAATTCCTCTCGGTTACATTACCCTTGACCATGCCCTACCAGGCCTCCTATACCCTCCTCACCACTAATTTGGATCACTTGTTGTTCCCTGTCCCTGGGTTTGTTAACAGCACTTCTTTTCACCCCACCTGCCCATCTCCCATGTACCCCCGGAACTGTCGGTCCCGTTGTTTTCTCCTCCAAATTGTTCATCCAGCCTATCTTATTTAGACAGACCTGCGGAGATAATAACATGCATAAAAACAAGACAGACCAAAACCAAGCAACAAAAGGAAACAGGACAACAACAACAAAAAGCCAATGACAAAACACAACAAAAACACAGCACAAGAACAACAAAAAAAGAAGAGCTTGTATTTAGTTCAAGGACTGTTTGTTGGCCTTCAGGAGTATTTTCTGGTTGAGACTGATGGGGTGCCAAGACCTGGCCCCAAAGTCTATTTTTGGTATTCCCTGGGGACTTTGTTGCTCTGTCCCCCTTGCTGTTATGTTGCAGGCCCTTAGTGTTTTCCTCAGTGTGGTGGGAACGGTTTGGGCGCAATTCCCACACTGTGTCTCCAGTGTTGTCCCCTGTAGGGCTATGGGTCTTTGTGGGATGTCTTGTCTCTTAGTGAGGCCAGCCATATGGTCTTCTTAGTGGATTGGCTGCTCTGAGCAGGAATATCGTCATCAGGCTTGATGGACCAGAATGTGCTCCACTCTCTGTTCCTCCCCTTCATTTGCTCCTGTGTGCTCTGATCAGACATGTCCCTCTCCCTACAGCTTTCTTGCAGACATGCTACTCTCCCTATGCTTGTGCTGTCCTCTGAAATAAATTCTTCTGGGGGAAGGGGCACCTGTCCACCTACTTGGGATTGGAGCCAACCGCTCAGACCTCTCAACGGGTTTCCTACTCCATGCTGGCATGTTGGATTCACATGTTAGAGCACCACGTTGAAGTCTGGTCCCTCTTTCCCTGTGGAGATATAAACAATACCCTGCCCATGGGTGGGATACTGCCCTGTTCCCCTGATACCCATTTCTTTTTTATTTTTTTCCTTTCTCCTCCCCCTCCTTTTTAGTTGGCTACCATATTTTTTTTTTAACATTTTATTAGGGCCTCATACAACTGTTATCCCAATCCATACACACATCAATTGTGTAAAGCGCATTTGTACATCATTTCTCAAAACATTTTCTCTCCACTTATATTTATCCCTGGATTTGGTCTGGCCTCTGCCATACTACCTGGTCCTCACACTCAGGAATGTTTGTATACAGTAGATTTTTGCCTCTGCCATACTACCTGGTCCTCACACTCAGGAATGTTTGTATACAGTAGATTTTTCCCTATGCCCCTTTTGCATGTTTTTTAAAACTTACCTCAGCAGACTCAGTATACTTGTCTTTTTGTGCTTGACTTACTTCACTTAGCATGATTTCCTCCAGTTCTTCCCATTCCGCAATGTGCTTCATATGTTCATCACTGCTTTCTAGCTATGCGTAGTACTCCATTGTATGTATGCACCACAGTTTTTTAATCCACTCATCAGTTGATGGAAATTTGGGTTGTTTCCAACTCCCTGCAATTGTGAACTGTGCCATGATGAACATTGGAGCACGATGTCTGGCCATGGTTTGTTTCTTGCCTCTTCTGGGTATACGCCAAGTAGGGGGATTGCTCGGTCGTATGGTAGCTCGATTTCCATCTGTTTTACATATTGCCAAATCAATTTGCATAGTGGCTGTAGATACCTACAGGTCCACCAGCAGTGGATGAGAGTTCCTGTCTGCCCACAGCACCTCCGAAACTTGTTGCTGTATGATTTTTTGAATTGGACTATCTTTGATGGTGTTAGGTATTATCTCATTGTTGTTTTAATTTGCATTTCTCTTATGGCTAAATATCAGGAACATTTTCTCATATGTTTATTGGCCATTCGGATTTCTGTCCCTGTGAAACTTCTGTTCAGATCCTTTGGCCACCTCCTCAGTGGGCAATTCATTTTTTCTTTTTGGAAGCTAGCAGAGTGTTGTAGATTTTAGTAATAAGGCCTTTGTCTGATGTGTCATTGCCGGAAGATGTTTTCCCAGTCTGTGGACTCATTACTCTCTTGGTGAATTCTTTCGATGTATACAGGTGTTTTATCTTCAGTATATCTGACTTGTCAATTTGTGCCTCCTCTGTGTTTGTGTCCTTCTCTATTTCTGATAGCCTATGTATTACCTGTGCCAAAGTTCTCAAGTTGGTCCCAATTCCATAATTCAGGGCCCTAGTATTTTGGGGTTTTACTTCAAGGTCTGTGATCCACCTTGAGTTTATTCTTGTGCATGGAGTGAGATAAGGGTCTTGCTTCATTTTTCTGCAGATAGATATCCATTTTTTCCAGCATCACTTGTTGAAGATGGCATCTGCTTCCCATTGGACATTTTTGGGCCCTTATCAAAGATCAGTTGTCTGTATGCTGATTATTTTATTTCTGGGTTTTCAGTTCTTTTCCATTGGTCTGAGTATCTGTCATCATACCAATACCATGTGGTTTTGACAACTGTGGCTGTGTAATATGTGCTAAAGTCAGGTAAAGCAAACCCTCCCACTCTGTCTTTCTTTTTGAGGAGTTCTCTGGTAATTCTGGGCTTTTTCCCC
This sequence comes from Echinops telfairi, assembly GCF_000313985.2. NCBI lineage: Eukaryota > Metazoa > Chordata > Mammalia > Afrosoricida > Tenrecidae > Echinops > Echinops telfairi. The sequence goes on along the minus strand of NW_022111373.1, from coordinate 36,186,787 downwards.
CTCCATATGAAGTTTGTAATCAGTTTTTCCATTTCATTGAAGAAATATGAGGTTAATTTTATCAGGATTGCATTAAACTTATAAGTGCCTTGGGCAGAACTGACATCTTTACTATATTGAGTGTTCCAATCCACAAGCATGGGATAGTCTTCCATTTGTTGAGGTCACTCTTGCTTTCTTGTAATAGTGTTCTGTAGTTTTCCTTGTATAGATCTTTTGTTATTTTAGTCAGGTATATCTCTAGGTATTTCAATTTGTGCTTGGCTATTGTGAAGGGTGCTACCTTTTTTTAATCTCCTCTTCTGTGGTATTATCCAATGTGTATAGCAGTCCGATAGACTTCTGTTTGTTGATCTTGTATACTGCCACTCTGCCAAACTCCTCTATTGCTTCCACTACTCCCCTTGTGGAGCTTTTGGGATTTTCCTTATATAAAATCCTATCATCTGCAAATAACGATAGTTTCACCTCTTCCTTCCCCAGGTGAATACTTTTGATGTCTTGTCTTTGCCTTATGCTGTTAGCTAAAACCTCCATTACAATGTTAAATAAGAGTGGGGACAAGGGCATCCTTGTCTGGTCCCCTTTTTCAGTGAGATTGTTTGTCTTTTCTCCATTGACTACCACGGTGCCTGTTGGTTTTTCATATATAGCTTGTATTATCTTGAGGAATTTTCCTTCCATTCCTATCTTCTTGAGTGTCTTAAACAGGAATTGGTGTTGGATGTTGCTGAATGTTTTTCTGCATCTATCGATATTATCATGTGGTTCTTATAGTTTTTCATGTCAATGTGGTGAATGATACTAATGGTCTTTCATATGTTGAACCATCCCTGCATCCCTGGTATGAATCCCACTTAGTCATGGTGAATGATTTGTTTTATATATTTTTGTATTCTATTCGTTAGTATTTTGTTCAGTTTTTTGGCATCAATGTTCATTATGGATATTGGTCTCTAGTTCATGATTCCTGTGCGATCCTTGCCCATTTCGGAATCAGAGTTATATTAGCTTCATAGATGGAGTTTGGGAATTTGCTGTCTTTTCCCATGTTCTGGAAGAGTTTGTGTAGGTTTGGTGTTGGTTCTTCCATGAATGCATGGTAGAATTCTCCTGTGAAGCCATCTGGAATGGACAAAATATTGAGACTTGACAACAGTGAGTTTGGGCTTAGGGTTGTACCAATACTACCTCATTAACAAATCAAAGAAAAGCTACTCCCAAATGTAATTACAGCCATGGGTATAACTCATACACAAAAACCAAAAAACCCAGACTTACTACTACTGAGGTGGTTTTCACTCAAAATAGCCTTACAGGACAGAGTATAACCATTCTGGTGAGTGCAGACAACGTCATATTTCTTTTGAGGCGCACTGATGTTTTCTGACTGCTGGCCACCTGGTGGTTGGTTAGTAACGTAGGAGCCCTGTGACTCTACTTGTAACTCAGTAGGACACCACCAGGTATAGTGGTTGGGATTTAAAGCACATTTTTATGGGGGATACAAAATTGAATCTATAACACCTTTCTGTATGTGAAACAGGTTCCGGTTTGAAGGGGAAACATGGCCTCTTAAGTTGTCAGTGACTGATTATTCAAATGAAAGTGTAATATTTCGAACCTGCTTGGAGTCGCACTAAACTACCAGGCATTGTGGATGCACTGGAAAGCTCAGTCCATGAAGCATTGGAAATACTATGGAGATTACTAATCCTCATTACAGTTTCTTTCATAGAACAAACGTTTCTAATTTGAATGTTTAATTTACTCTTTTTTTTTGTTTTTGCTTTTGTAGATTATGCTTCTGATAGTGTATAAGATTCTTTTCTTAAAATCACAAACTTTTTTTTATCTCTCAAGTGTTTAAGAGTTTTACATTCACATGTAATTCTACGATTGATTTTGAGTTACTTTTTGTATAAGGGCAGAAGTATGAATCATGGTTTATTTTTTGCATGTGATTGCCTAATTGTTCCAGCACAGTTTGTTGAAAAGACTATCCTTTCTCCTTTGCATTGTGACTGTACCTTGTCGATAATTAATTGACCAGATTTGTAGGGTTGTATCTCTAAACTCTACTCCATGTCTCCATTCCATGCACACCTCATTCTTGTCCTTACTCCAACTTTATAGGAAGCCTTGAAATCAGGTGGCAAAAGCCCTTCCATTTTATTTATTTTTTCTAAATTCAAAATAAGGATACAATTTTTAAAATAGGGGAAAGTTTAAACAGACACTTTACCAAAGAAATCACAAATAAGCCCAAATATTATTAGTCATCGAGGAAGTTAATAGTCAAAGAAGATAAGCAAGCTCAGTGCCTTAGTCATTATGGAAATGAAAAGCAAACAAGTGTTCCTCACCAAGAAACAAAACACGGTTGACAATTCTAAGTGCTGATGAGAGCAAAGAACAACTGGGGTACTCATATATTGTTGGTGGGAATGTACAGTGATTGGGCCATTTCAGAGAGAGTTTGACGGTTTCTTGTAAATAGACACTTACTATGGGGCCCAGTAAGCTCACTCCTAGGTATTTTCTTAAGTGAAATGAAAGTTTATTTTCATACAACAGAATCTATATGGAGATGTTTGTAACAACTTTATCCATATTAATAAATGAACACAAATTCATTGCCCTTGAGTTGATTCCAACTTCTAGTGACTGTACAGCAGTGGTTTTCTACCTTCCTAATGCTGCGACCCTTTAATATAGTTCCTCATGTTGTGGTGACCCCCAACCATAAAATTATTTTTGTTGCTACTTCATAACTGTAATTTTGCTACTATTATGAATCTGGAGACTGTGTGAAAGACTCATTTGACCTCCAAAGGGGTCGTGACCCACAGGTTGAGAACTGCTGCTGTATAGGAACAGAGTTGAACTGTCCCTGTGGGTTTCTGAGACACTAACTCTTTATGGGAGTAGAAAGCCTGATGTTTCTTGCATGGAGCAATTCAAGGTTTCAAACTGCTGACTTTGTGGTTAGCAGCCCACCTTGCCACCAGAGCTCAAGAACTCCAGATGGCCCGAAACTGAGAAATGAATAAAGAAACAATGAAATAAATACTGCACTGAAATAAAATAAAAGAAACTATTAACACAGCCAATGCATTATGCAAGGTGAAAGAAACCAGACCCATCAGCTACATAAGATGATTCCATGTTTGTGACATTTTTTGCAAAAACAAACCATAGGAGCAAAGAACAGATTAGTGGTTCTTTTAGGTGAAGAAGAAACAGCCTTGGTGGTGCAGTGGTTAATGCTTGGCTTCTGCCAGAAAGGTTGGCCATTCAAATGCACCACCTCCTCAGTAGGAAAGAGCTGTGTGAGTCTGCTTCTGTAAAGATTATAGCCTTGCAAGCCTCATGGGGCCATTCTACTCAACCCTAGAGGGTTGAAATGTGTCAGAACCAACCGACACATGGGAGTGGTGGTGACGTGGCACAATACTTGACTGCTAGCCCATCAACCATTTCTGGAGAAGTAGAAGCCCTGGTGGCATAGTAGGTACACGTTAAACTGCTAACCACAAGGTCAGCAGTTCAAAACCACCAGACACTCTGCAGGAGAAAAATGAGGCTTTCTACTTCTCTAAAGAGTTAGAATCCTAGAAATCCACAGGGGAGGTTTGACCTTGTCCCATAGAGATGCTATGAATCAGAATTGACTCCCTAGCAGTGAGTTTGGTTTTTGGACGATCTAATGGTTATGCATTTGAAGGCCTGCTAAAAGGTCAGTAGTATGAAACCACCACCACTACTCAGGAGAGAAGGCTATCAAACTTTCCACTCTCATAGATGGTCAAACTGCACTGAAGGCATTAGCCAAAACTCAGAATCCAGTAATTGATGGAATACCCATTGCAATGTTTCCAAAAGCTGAAGAAGCACTGGAAGCACTCACTCATCTATGCCAGGAAATTTGGAAGACAGCTATTTGGCCAACTGACAGGAAGAGATTTATAATGGTGCTCATTTCAAGGAAAGGTGACCCAACCGAATGCTCAAACTATAGAACAATATCATTGATATCACACACAAATAAAATTTTGATGAAGATCATCCAACAAAAGTTGTAAGCAATACATCGAGGAAACTGCCAGATGTTCAGGCCAGATTCAGAAAGATGATTTGAAACAAGGGGTATCATTGCTGATGTCAGATGGATCTTGGATCAAAGCAGATACTACTAGAAAGATGTTTGTGTTTCCTTAACTATGCCAAGGCATTCAACTATGTGGAGTATAATTAATTATGGATAACCTTTGATGAATGGGAATCCAGAACACTGCATTGTGCTCTTTTGGAATGTGTTCATGGATCAAGAGGCAGTTGTATAAACAGAACAAGGGAAAACTGCATGTTTTAAAATAGGAAAGGTGTGCATCAGATTTGTATCCTCTCGCCATACTTGTTCAGTCTGTATGCTGAGCAAATCATCAGAGAAGCTGGACTATATGATGATGAAGAATGTAGCAGCAGGATTGGAGGAAGGTTTATTAACATCCTGCGATATGCAAATTGCATAACCTTGCTTGCTAAAAGTGAGGAGGACTTGAAGCACTTGCTGACAAAGATCAAGGATTGTAGCCTTCATTATGGATTACAATTCATTGTTAAGATAACCAACATATTCACAAAGACTGAATATGTAAACATCATGATAAATGGATATAAACATCATGATAAATGGACGTTGTCAAGGATTTTTTCTTACTTGGCCCCACAATCAATGGTCATGGGAGCAGCAGTCCAGAGTTAGAGGGAGCATTACATTAGGTGAATCTGCTGTACAAGACCTCTTTAGAGTATTCAAGGCAAAGACATTACTTTGACGACTAAGGTGCACCTTAGTACCATGGACTACTAAAAGAACAACCAATCTGTTTTGGAAGAATTAAGGCCAGAGTGTTCCTTCGAGGCAAGTATGGCAAGACTTTGTCTTAGATGCTTTGGCCATACTGTCAGGAGAGACCAGCCACAGGAGAAGAGCATCATGTTTGTCAAAGTGGAGGGGCAGTGAAAAAGAGGAAGGTCTTCGAGGAGATGGATGGACACAGTGTCAGAGTGGCTGCTTCGATGGGCTCAGGCATTTGCAAGATTGTGAGGCTGACACAGGATCGTGCATCCTTCTGTTCTGTCGTGCACAGAGTCGTTATGCTGTGTGCATACTGACTCCGTGTTACCTAACAACAACCACTCCTCTTGAAGAGTCACAGTCTCAGAGGCAGTTCTACCCTGTCCTACAGGGTTGCCATCAGTTGAAACCAACTCAGTGGCAATGAGTTGGTTTTGTTTTTTAATGAGAAGGTCTAATGACATGTATCCATAAAGATTTTGGCCTAGGAAAGGCAATAGGGGCAGATCGACATTATATTGGATCACTATGAGTGGGAATCACTACGTGGGTTGGCTGCAAAGGAATGGCATTAAGGTGTTTGTTCCATTTGAAACAGGTCTACATTGAGATACTGGTGCTGAATACATGACTACGCACTCTTCAAAACTCAAAACACCATAAAGAGTGACTGCCACTGTAAGTAAATTAAAAAACAAAGTAATGTAAATGTGGAAACATAATGTGTTGCTGGAGGAAAGTGGATAGAGGTAACTGCATGGTAGGAGATAAAGCTGGACAGTTAAATTACTTATAGATTTGTCATGGGCCCTGAAGCCAATGTTAAGAAATTAAATGTACCCTCTGAGCTAAAGCATTTAAATGTAGGAACAGTAAAATGAAAATGATGTGTAGGTGGCTTAATCTGTTGACAATGTGCATACAGAGCCTTACAGAAGTAAGTAACGAAAATAGAAATTTATAAATTTAAAGCTGCTTTCATGTACTCCATCCTAATGACCCTTCATAAGAGCTTGATGATGTTAGAATAATTTTCTAAATGATTTACAAGATCTTAAATGATCTAAAAATGGGGTTTGGCTTCAAATTTCATGATATAATTATTAAGGCAAGCCATGAAACTTAGAGATGTGATTCTTTCCAGTCCTCTTTCTTGTCTTTCACATAACTTCCTTTCTGGCATTTATCACAATCTGTGGGAGACCTGGTACATTTTTTCCCTTGCTTATTGTCCGTATCTCCCAGTTGATTTTTGGATACACCCTGTCCTATGGTTCCCTGTGGTATTCTCAGAACCTCTTATAGTGCTTGGTACGTAATTGGTGCTCAACTGCTACTTGTTGAATGAATACCCATTAAAGTAAGAAAGCAAAGATTGAGCATGATATAGAACAGAATTAATCTTAACCTTTATGCACTTTATAGTGATAGGGACAGGTGTCCCTTGTTCTGTTTTTTAGTCCCAAATCGTGATTTGCCATAGACTCACCTAGAGATTTTTTTCTTCTTCAAAGCAATGCAAGTGAAATGACATCATAAGGTTTATAATATAAGAGGGCAGTCCTAGCCCCAATCACAGCTACTCTCCAGTCCCCATCCCCAATCCATAGTTAAATTGTGTTCTCAATGCTTGTATTTATCATTCTTACCATGAAACATGTTTGTATTTTCTTGTTTTAAACATTAGGAATAACCTATTGACTTCCTTTTGGGAAAGAAGCAGATGTAGCACTCTCATATTGCTTCCCCTCAGAGTTATCTCACCCCAACACCTATAACAAGGAGTCCTGGTTATGTAGTGGTTAAGTATCCCTCTGCTAACAGAATAGTGGGTGGTTTGAATTCATCAGATGCTTCATGAAGAAAATATGTTAATCTGCTTCAATAAAGACTAGAGGCTTAGAAAGCCTACAGGACACTTCTACTCTGTCTTATAGGGGTGCTATGGGTCAGAATGAGCTAGATGGTACAAACAAGAACTCTTACAATGTAGGCAATATAATTTCTGGTTAAATCAATATTCAGTGCTTAAATTAGGAAGATTATGAAATTATTTTTTTAAAGACAGAGTGTCACAGTATATTATAATTATAGTCTTAATGTAAATTTTCTTTTAAAAATCTATTGTTTTTAATTCTTGTTGCTTGGCATTGTCTTTTATGCCTACCCCTAAGTTATCTGTAAGGATCCCTGGTAACACTAGGTTAGACACTGGATCGTTAACTGCAAGGTGGTTAACCCATTCCATGGATTCAAACCACTAGCTGCTCCTAGGGAGAAAGACGAGGCTATTGGTTTTCATAGACTCAATGGCAGTAGGATTGTTTTGACTTAAGTCACCTTCAAATTCTAAATTCTGTAAAAATTCTAATACAGCTTTCTATATAATCAAATACATGAGATACATGTATTGGTCCTACTGCTTTATTCTTAGAGACATCTAGTCTGTAGATTTTTGTTCTCTTGCCTCCGTCTATAATGACTGCTTGTCAGGCCTGCCATACACAACTGGACAAATAGGATAAATGGATAAAAGGCTGAAGTTGTCAAAGATTTTGTCTTGCTTGGATACACAATGCATGCTCATGGAGGCAGCAGTCAAAAGATCAAATGACAGTGCATGCAGTAAATCTGCTGCACAAGACCTCTTAGAGTGCCAAAGAGCAAGGCTGTTACTTTGAGGGCCAAGGTGCGCCTGACCCAAGCCATGGCGTTCTCCATTGCCTCATATGCATGTGAAAGTTGAACACCAAATAAGGAAGATCAAAGAATCGATGCATTTGAATTCGTGCTGGAGAAGCATATTGAAAGTACTGTGACTGCTAAGAAGACACACTGACCTGTGCTGGAAGAAGTGAGGGAAGAGTGCTCCTTAAAGGAAAGAAAGGCAAGACTTTGTTTTACATACGTTGGGCATGTTGTTGGGAGAGATCAGCTCCCGGAGATGGGTGGACGTTATGCTTGGTAAAGCAGAGGGGCAGCTCCAAGAGCAAGGTCTTGGAGGAGATGGATTGGCAGTGGATGCAACAATGGGCTCAAGCTTAGGAACACTTGTGAGGATGGTAGAGGACCAGGCAGTGTTTCCTTCTGCTGGGCACAGGATTGCTATGGGTCAGAACCCACTCCATGGCACCTAACAACAACATACAGTGCAGTACAGTTCTTGTCTAGACATTTTGTTCATCTTCATCCAGAGTAGCCAGTGTTGAGCTGATGTCTTAATCCCTTTTCATTTTAGTCCCTTTATGGACGATCTTTGGTGAACTGTCTTTGTGTCCTCCGGAGAAAAGCTTCTCTAAGAAGAATACTTTTTGACATCTTATAAAAGGGCAAGTACAAAATATTGCTGCAAAATATCAAAAAGCCTTAGGAAAGAAATATAACAAAATGTGAAGAGAGAGAGAAGAGGGGGCAGGAAGAGAGTGCGTCAGAGAGTGAAGGGATCGAGAGCACAACTAAAACCGAAATATACAGACAAGTGTTGGGGACCATTTAATACCCAAATGGCTTTGCTTTGGAGTCACTCACGAACCTGATGAGGAAGATGAACGACAGCTGAATCTCTCATATCTGTAGATTTTATCTGTATCCCAGACGAGCTCCCAAATGTGAAGTATGGTGCTCAGGCTGTGCCCCATGGGGAACGAGCAAGCTCCAACCCCGAGGGTTTGTTCGGGTTCAGATATAAGCTGCACTCACATACACACACAGTAACAAAGAGTTAAGCCATAGTATTATTAAAGCATAGAATCACTTCAAAAGAAATGGAAGGGGTCCCTCATATGAATGATACCTTAGGCATAAATAAAATACATTTTGCTCCAGGAATGATGAGGGTTGAGAAGAGACATTGTCTAGGGGAACACTTCTGGTGTTCTGCCCCTCTGCAGTGAGTCAAGCAATTTTCTAATCAGTCTTTGGCTGTCTTACATCATCTGTTTCAGTTTCATCCGGGCTGTGGCTGTGAGTCAGCGTGTCTCAGAATTATCTTCTGGTACAGTCTGGTGTCAGGATATTCACCAGGGCCTTATTTCAAGGGTAAAGGGTTTACCAGGCCAGTTCTCACCAGATCCTTTGTTCATTCCTCTAGCAGCTAGGCCAGAAGCCCCTAGTCTGTCCCTAACACTGCTTATTATTTTTTAAGTCATCCTGATGAGACATAGGGCCATTATGAGTGCAAAGTGACTTGGTGACACCCTAACAACAACAACAAGAAGAAGAAATGAGACAGAAACGAGGGCATTATTGAGAGAACTTGTTTGCAGACATCCACGATTGCAGAGACATGCTGGAGCACATTTTGTTTGGCATAAACACGTGTATATTTGAACTAGACCCCTAGGAGCAATACTAAGCCACATATTTTTGTGGTTAAAAACCTAGATGTGCAGCGAAACATCAAAAATTAGAACAGAATGATAAATTTACTGCAAGTGTGGAAACAATTCAAACAGGGCAGTGTCATCTCTAAGGTATAAGGAAGTTGCTCTGAAGAAAGAGAGTGCAAATAGCTTATAAGAGCAGCATGTAGACAAGACAGTCTCTGGAAGGTCATTGCAAATTTCGTTCACATTGGTTTCTCAGAGCAGGTGCAGGGCTCCAGGGTAAAACAGTGAAAACAGGGTTATGAAGGACATTCTATAAGATGCTAAAACACAGCTTGCAGTCAGACCATGGTGTTCCTGCTTCTTGACACTTGCTATGTGCATAGATAATTCTTCAAAAGAGCTCATTACCCGAGGTGAAATGATCTCTATTAGGCTTTTATGATTTGAAGTTGATTTTAAGGAATCCTTAAAGACTCGAGGCTCAATTTCCCAAGGGCAAATGATTAGAGGGGGTCACATCAACTCCTTTGACTCAGAAATATGGATTCTAGGATAATTAAAATGGTTTCCCTGAAAATAGTTTTATTCTTTTTTTTCACTTTATTTATGGTAGTTTTACAGGAAAATTTAAGTTGTACTTTGGAATTTAAATGTTGCACTTTATTTTAGATCCAAGGGTCATTGTTGAAAAGCTCAATGCTATTCTCTATTCTTCCCATCTTTTGTTGTTTTAATAAGAAAGGGACAAAAAAATTCAGTGAAAAAATTATGTTATCTTTTTAAAAATCATTTTATTGGGGGCTTGTATAACTCTTATCACAATCCATACATCCATCCACTGTGTCAAGCACATTTGTACATTTGTTGCCATCATTATTCTCAAAACATTTTCTTTCTACTTGAGCCCTTGGTATCAGCCCTCCCTCATGAATCCTTGGTAATTTATAAATTATTATTATTTTGTCATGTCTTACACTGTCCGATGTCTCCCTTCACTCATTTTTCTGTTGTCTGTCCCCTAGGGAGGGGGTTATATGTAGATCCTTGTAATCGGTTCCCCCTTTCCACCTTGCCTGGAACAGATAGGAACTGGAAACACAGGGAATCCAGGACAGATGAAACCCTCAGGACCATTATGTTATGTGTTAATTCCATTTTCCATTAACTTCTTTTTTTATACTTCAAAAATACTATTTTATTTTTACTCATGTATGAAAAAGGCTGTATTATCATGTTTACATACATACCAATATTTGAAGCAGTTTGATAATGAATCACATCTTAATGTCATAAAGAACACACCAACATTATAACACTGATTGGTTATGTATAGATAGCAGAGTGGGTGGGGGGAATCAGTTGCTATAATTTGAATTTTAGGGATGGAACAGCACCCTCTGAGAGGAACCACAACAATTGGCAAGTCATCTATACTATAGAACAATGTGTACATAGGAAAAGTTAGTGATTGTACTGACTTTATTACTTTTGCTAAGTCATTGTATTCTCCTCACATTCAGTGCCAGGAAATAACACATCATAGGGAGAAAACCGGGCTCTCCTCATTATTCACAATCAGCAGGGTCTGCTTCTTACTGCAGGCTGGGCATCTTTTACAAAAGGGGGCACTTGGTTCACATGGGTCACTGTATCATCCACTGAAGAGAATCTCATCTACATTTGGTGACAGAACTTAACTCCATGGGAGCCATGGCAGACTGAACCATTTCTGTGGTATTCCAAGATCACACAAAATAACAAAACACCCCAAACAAGAAAATATAACAATCAATCTGTCCAGAAATTACATTTATAGGCTCTTTCTTTTAGTCAAAGGTAGGAAAGAGGGCCCTGTCTTGGGTAAAGAGATACAAGTATCCGTGGGGTCTAGAGACTGCTGAGTTGGTACTGTCTGTACAATGATGACAAGGCAGACATCCAGACCGCTGCCCGCTTAAGAAACTTCCACAACTTGTCTCAATTCTTCAAATAACGGGGCAAGTTCTGTTTCTAGGCTGACAATTAGTCCTGTATTGGCATTGCTGCTGGCTAGGAAACTCACCACCAAAGCAAACGGTTCAATTGAACCACCTGGTAGGTGTTATCGGAACAGATGATACTTTTGTTTTTTGAGAGACCGAGGTTGCTGCCTTGGTCAGTTGCGAGAGCGAAGGTAGACAAGAAGCCGGGTCTCAACGCGTGCTCTGGAGCACTGTCATTGGCCACTTTAATAACAGGTACCCCACCCCTATCGAATACCACGATAGCTTGGAGTCCCTCAACACGGCAATGTTTTATACAGGAATCTCTTCAGGTCATCCGCCATGAGGAACCCTTTCTCACGCAGATGGAGCTGCACTCCTGGGTTTTCACTCCCGGGGATACGCGGTCCACTGGGCTCTGTGTCACTTTACGGGCAGCCTCAGACACAGACGCCTCTGCAAACAGTCAGCATGTGACTCGTAGCCTCGTGGGCTCCTCAGGAAGCAAATCTCCATGAACTTCTTTATGTCTTCTTGTATCTGAAATACTTTGAAAATTCACACTTGCTGTTCTGAAGCTTCATGATCACATGCCTTTATGTAAGTCTTTTTCATTATTTTGCAAGGCACTTTTGCAATCTGGTCCTCCAGTGTTGGGAAAACATCATGTGTTCATCTGTCTCTCTCTCTCTCTCTCTCTCTCATTGGGAGTCAATGCTAACTCATCAGGAACCCCTGTGGGCTGACAAGCCTGGAACTGTTTATGGGAGTAGAGGGCCCAATTTTTCTCCCATGGAGCTGCTGGTGGTTTCCAACTGCAACCAAATGGATCACAGTGCAACACGTAACCACCACACCACTACGTGTGTGTCTGATATATATATCCATATATACACACTCATAAGTACATACATATATACGAGTACACAAAGATATATTTATACACAAATATGAGACCTGTAACATATATGATACACATAACACACACACATATACACGGGAGCCCTGGGGATGTAGTGGCTATGTGTTGGGCTGTTACCTGCATAATCAGGAGTTCAAAATCACCAGCAGCTCCTCGAGAGAAAGATGGCGCTTTGTACTCCCATAGACAATTTCAGTCTTAGGACTCCACAGGGCAGCCACTATGAGTTGGCATCAACTCCATGACAAGTGAGTCTTTTTAATATCTGTATACAAATACTATATGTATGTATATATATAATTTCTGTTCTACCACCCATCTCCTTTTCTTTGGGCAACTTCAGTAAATTAGATAGCTAATCTGAAGTTATTCGCAATTTTGATTAAAAAACTTTTTTCTCATACTTTTGTACTCTGCATTTATTTTTTTGATTAGAAATTTCTTTACTTCATTTTCTGCATCTTACAAGTGACTTTTAAAGTTTCATATTTTAATATCTTAAGGTCATTTTTTCTCTCTGAATATTTATTTTAAATTTCTCTTTTACTCATAGATGCAATATTATGTTTCTTCTCTCAGGATACCACTCAGTGTTCTTTTGAAAATTTCTGTCTCTCTCTGCTTTGTTTCTGTCGTGCCTTCAAAGTAATTTTCAATTTGGTGTCTGATTTTCATGACTGTGGGTTCCTCAAAAGTGTGGTAATCCCCACTTGTGTATTTATATTTAAGGGTGAAAGAAGCTACCTGAATGTTTAGAAACTGTGTCCAGTACTAATTTTCATGAGATTAATCAAGGGGA
>NW_022111373.1:36130083-36173534 GCF_000313985.2 Echinops telfairi | reverse complement strand
GATAACCTGGATTTATGTTTATTCAGTGCAAAAGAGTTTGTGGACAGAGCAGAAATAAGTGCCTGTATTCAATCCACTAGATTGACCAGATCTACTGGTCTCATTCCAAACATACAAGTTTTCTGAACTCTTCCCCAAACGTCCAAACCAGAGACTTTGAGAAGTTGCTATTAAAAGGTCCTCAGGAGGTAATTCTGATGTTGTTAGGTGCCATGGAGTCAGTTCTGATACACAGATAGTCCTTGGAGCACACAAGAAACACTGCCTGATCTTGTGCTGCCCACACAATTGCTGCTATGCCAATCTACTTCATTAAAGGTCTTCTCTTTTTTTGGATGCTCTACTTTACCAAGTATGATAGTTGGGTTTTGTGTTACCTTGGCTTGGCTAGGATGATCGGTGATGTGACCTAACAGTGTGACCAACTCCATGAAGGAATCTGTGGGCAGCGGTTGTAAAGGGATTAGGAAGTTCAGTTTCCTTCAAGTCACATGCCTGATGTGGTTGAAAGGAAGTTTCCTCAGGGGTGTGGCCTACTCCTCTTTAAGCTGATCCCTTCTCGCTCTGGAGATTGCGTTTGTTTCACTGACCTCTGGTTCTTTGGACTTGAGCCAATCACTCACCATATTGCCTGCCTATCCTGGAAACTATCAGTGACTTGCCATTTTGCCTGCCAACCTCAGATTCATTCAACTCTGCAGCCACAATTCTAGCCTATTATCCTTGGATTTACCCACCACTGCCTCATCAGCCTTTGATCTTCTTGGTTCATCTTTCTGCTACCTAGTTTGTCAGCCCCAGCAGCTATATAAGTTGGGAAAGGCCTCCAGCTTAATATCTGACTCATAGACTTGAACCAGACTGGACTTACCTACTTCTACAATTGCATGAACCATTTTCTTAATATAATCTCTCTGTCTCTGTCTGTCCCTCTCTCTTTCTGTGTGTGTGTGTGACTAGTTTTGCTTCATAAAGAACCCAGCCTAACATACCAATCATGATGTCCTTCTCCAAGGACTGACTGGTTCCTCTTGATAACATGTCCAAAGTACATGCCATCCTCATGTTCAAGGGGCATTCTGGCTGTACTTCGTCCAAAAACAGATTTATTCATTCTTCTAGCAGTAAATGGAATATACCATATTCTTCAACAATAGTTATAATTCAAATGTATCAATTGATTCCAACATTGCAAGTCTATCAATCCACATTAACAATGACTCTAGCACTTTCCCATTAGTACATATACGACCATTATCTTTGAAGGAACAATAAATCGAGAAGAAGGGCATGAGTTAAAGGATGGGTAAATTCTCAGACAAGATGCCCAAGGGTATTTGGAGAGAGTGTGTTTTAAATTGCATTAGGTAAACCTGCTGCACAACATCTTTTTAAAATATTGCAAAACAAGGAGGTTACTTTGAAGACTACGGTGTGCCTTACTCAAACCACATTTTTTTTAATAGCCTCATATGTATGTGAATGTTGGATGTTGAATCAGGACCACTGAAGAAATATTGGTGTATTTGAGCTACAGTGTTAGTGGAGAATATTGAAAATACCATGGATTGCCAAAATAACAAATAGATTTGTTTTGAAAGAAGTACAGCCTGAATGTTCCTTAGCGGCAAGGAAGGCGAAATTTCATCTCACATACTTTGAACATGCATTACAGGAGAGCCTAGTTCCTGCAGAAGGACACCGTTCTGAGTGAAGCAGAGAGGTAGAACAAAAGAGAAAGGCCTTGATAAAATGAAGTGATAGGGGTTGCCACAATGGGCTCAAATATAAGAACAATTGTGAAAATTGTGTGAGACTAAGAGGTGTTTCACCTGTTATACACAGGGTCCCTATGCATCAGAACTAACTCGATGGCACCTAACAACAACAATATGCCTTGTTTACACAGTGGGTTACCCACAGCACTGCTAACCACAGGCCAGTAGTTCAAAACTATCAGCCACTTCGCATGAGGGCATGAAATCCATGAGGGCAGTTCTAGTCTGTCATATAGGATTACTATAAGTCAGCATTGACTCAATGACAGAGAGGTGTTTGTTTGTTTAACTAGTTTAGGTACGAGATATAGACTAGATAGAGGAGTGCCACAAAGCAAATATTAGCAGAAAGCAGGAAAAGAGAAGTGGCCTAGATTCAGGAAAAGAGGGAGGGAGAGTATGCAGAAGTTAAATTGTTTAATATGGCTCCTCTATCTTTATAACGTCCACCCAGTTACAGATGGAGGCATGTAAATAAGGTGTAGAAAATTCTAACTCAGAGAGGAGTCAGTTTTGCCATTTCACTGAGTGTCAGCCGGAGCCATCTCAGAAGCATGATCAGGAGTTCCCCAGTCACCATGAAGAAAAGCCCACCAGCCCAAGCACTCGCAGGAAGTGGTGGTGGCAGCAGACGCACCAGAGATTGCAGCGCAGAAACTACCAGACTCAGCAGGGAAGCTTCAATGAAGTCACGAGACCATGAGGCAGAGTGATAGGCTTCCTGGCCCATGAACCAAGGCAGAAGTCAAGGGACTTTGAAGTTGAGAGGCCAAGGACCAGAGACCCCTGCCAGCATGACTGAGAAGAGCTAACAAAAAACCTGTATCTTTACCATTATGTGACCAGTTGGTTTCTCTAATAAACCTCCATCATCCAGAGTATTGTTTGCATGGCCATTGCAATGAATTATTGAACCCAGAAAGGAGTACTGTCATGAGAGGGAAGTTTAGTGTCAGACTAAGGTCAAGGAGAATGGAGGGCAGAGGAATGTCGGGACTCAGTGGCAATCAGTCTCGTGCTGGTGTGGAGTTGGATTCTCCTCCTTTTGCAGCAGAGGTCAAACATGACTTCCACGCTGTTTCCCCAGATCGTGTGAGGACTGTTGACCTAAAGTAGCATACAATCAAGATTCCTCAATCACACAATCAAGCTAATGCAAAACGAGAGATTTTAAAATAATGAAAAAGGAGGAGGAGAGATGGGATAGTGCTAATGAAAAAGAGTAGACAATTGTTTTTGATGTTTTTACTAATCACATAGTTTTCACATCAACATTATTCTACTGATTTGTCCAAGTAAGTAAGGTGGTTAGAAGAGGTAACAAGTGGCATTTGGAAGAATTTGGGAAAAGGCCTTATTTGGCTATAGCTAGGCAGTACTATGGCATTTCAAAGTTATGGTCATATGTGGTATGGGTTTAAATCCTAACAATAGTAGAAACATCTCTTAAATCCTATGCTGAGATAACATATCCCCCTTGGCCCTGTGGAGACACTTAGTATTTTATGAAGCCCATGGATCATCTGGACAGGAAATTATTTTCCTTCACTCCTCCATATTCTTTCTATATTTATACATTAGGGAAGTTGCACAGCTTGTTCAAATTAAGGGAAACAAAGTGCTGTTAAATATGTTGCAATGCAAAGTGATAATTACAATGGGATAAACTAGATTTGCTAGATTTCTGTTTTTTCAGTTTCACATGCATTCCCTTCCAACAAGCTCATTCAGAAAGGCATTTCTTAGTACAATACAGGACACACAATAGGCAGTTTGGAGGTTTCTTGAGTGAATTGAGGATGAAGAATAATAGCAATAAGGGGCTTGAACATCACAATGGTTAGGATGGCACAGGGCTGGCAGTGCTTTATTCTGTTGAACAGAGTATCCCTGTGAGTCAGAACTGACTAGATGGCACCTAACAACAAGAATAATAGTTGAAGAACAGGAAAGATTCTTATTGTTTTCAGTGATTTGAGTTCCTTACAAATATATGCACCCAAATGAAGGCTGAACATGAAAGTGGGACAAGGGGAAAGTAAAAGGAAATAGAGGAAACCATTAGGAGGCAAAGGGCATTTATAGAGGTCTAAGTACAGGCACGTACATATGTAAATATATTTATATATGACAATTGGGAAACAGATCTATGTGCATATGTTTATAGGTTTAGTATTAAGGTAGCAGATGGACATTGGGCTTATAATCAAGTACTCCCTCAATACAAGAACACTTTGTTCTATTAAATTGGCATTCCATGATGCTCACCTTCCCAACATGATTGCTGAGGACTTTATAGATTGGTATCGGACATATGGGCTAATATCACCAGACTTATGGCCTTGGACTGGACTGGGCTGGGAGGTTTTCTCAATGTTCAATTCCTCTAGTATATAAATTTCTTTCTTATACACATATGTGTGTTTATGAATTTGTTTCTCTAGCCTACCCAGACTAATACAATTATATGTACCCCATGTGAATTTTGAGGACACCCCAAGAACAGGGTTTGATGAAGTAAACACTGACAAAATACTTCATGAGCTGTGGGATGACATCAAGAATATCATTCATGAAGAAAGCAAAACGTCATTAAAAAGACAAGAAAGAAAAAGTGATCAAAGTGGAATCAGAAGAGACTGAAACTTGCTCTTACTTGTAGAGTAGCTTAAGTAAATGGGAGAAATGATGAAATCAAAGAACTGAAAATTTCAAAAGGCAGCTCAAGAAGACAAAGTCAAACATGATAATGAAATGTGCAAAGACCTAGATTTAGGAAACCCAAAAGAAAGAACATGCTCAGCATATCTTCAATGGAAAGAACTAGTCCACGAAGACATCAATTAAATCATTCTATTTTCATATTGGAAAGAATGGGAATTCTAGAATGCTTAATTATGGTGATATAGAACCTGTACATACAAGGGTGCTTCAGAAAGTTTGTGGGAAAACGCCATTATTTTTTCATTCCATCTTTCCATTTTTGAAGCCCCATCATATATCAAGATTCAGTTGTTAAAATAGGAGATATTGCATGGTTCAAGAAAGGTGTGGATCAGCATTGTGTCCTTTTACCATACTTAACTCAAAATGAATGTTTGCTTATTAGGGTTTATCTCAGAGGTGATATGCCATTGGGGGTAAACTTCTTGAAGTTGTGTTATATGTCTTTTTGTCTTTCAGTATAGGAAATCTAAGATTGATGAATCTATAGGGACAGCAAATAGAATAAGGGTTGGGGGGCGGGTGGGGTGTATGTGTGGAGTGTACAGTGGTGGGGTAAAAGGGAGATGATGTCACAATACTGCTCGACATAATTGAACAATCAAATGATATGTTCAATTAATTATAAATTATATATATATTGATATATATATATATAAAAAATATAATAAATTAAAATAAATATTTAAAAAATGTATGTATGCAGTATTAGTCTGGGTAGACTAGAGAAACAAATTTATGGGCACTGATTTATGTATAAGAGAGAGATTTGTATAAAGGGTAACTGTACATTAAGAAAGCATCCCAATCCAGTCCAGTCCAAGCCCATATGTCTGATACCAATCTATAAAGTCCTCTTCAGACTTATGAAACATACGCAGGAAACTGAGTGCAGGACGATCATAGGCTAATGGTTAGAAAGTCTTTGGATCCAGTGGCGTTGTAAGCATCTCAGCGCTGGCAGGGGTCTCTACGTGGCCTCTCCGACTCCAGAGGTCCAGTCACATCAGAATAGGTCCATGTGGCTTCTCCAGCTCAGGGCACTAGCATAGTTCCATGTGTCTTGTTGGCTGCAACATCTCCCAGGGAGTGAGCAGAGAAAGAGAAGTGTCTCCTACCTCCAAGGAAGAAATACATGATTTCCCAGTATTCTCAGGAGGAGGCCATGCCCACATAGAGGCCTCATTGGCTATAATCCAATTGACAGACTAGACTCCACTCCTTCACTCTTAATCCTATCAAGTCCCAAATTGACAACAAATTACGTAACTAACACATATGCTGAGTCAATAATCTTAGAAACTGTTGAAAAACCAGATATCCCAGGAAGGCTTAGTAATAACTTTTTCTATATATATGACACAACATTGTTTGATGAAACTGGGGAAAGACTTGAAACACTACTGAGGAAGATCAGCTAATATGCATCCATCAGTATGGATACAACTCAATAAGAAAGCCCTCACAACTGGACCAATAGATAACATCACGATAAAAGGAAAAAGATTGATGTTGTCAAGGGTTCATTTCAATGATCAGGGAAGCAACAATCATGAAATCAAACAACGTATTGTAGTGGATCAATCTGTTTCCCAAGACCTCTTTAAAGTGTTAAAAAGCAAGAGGACCAAAGTGTACTTGACCCAAACCATGTTGTTTTCAATGGCCTCATAAGCACGCAAAATCTGGACAATGAATAAGGACAACCAGAGAAAAATTGACCTATTTGATCCATATGGTGTTGGCAGAGTATCAAAATACATCAATAAATCAAAATACAGTTGAATAATTCTTATAAGTGCAGTCAGAACGCCTCTAAGAAGGGTGGATGGTGACGCTTTGTACAAAAACATGTACTTTAGAGATATTTCAAAGAGAAGAACATCATATTTGCTAAAATAGATGGGTCAGTGAACAAGAGGAAGATCTTCAGTGAGCTGGGTTGACACAGTGGTTGCAACAAAGGGCTCAAACGTAACAATCCTGAGGGTGGTGTAAGACCGGGCAGACTCTCTCTTAGTCAGTGCTGACTTCTAGGTAACTAACAATGGTTTCTTCTGTGTCTTTATACTTCCTTCAAATATGTATTCACGAATTCACCAACCACACATGCACCTTTCCACACATGCATCTTTGTAGATTCCCTTTGCATTAATATAGGGAAATTGTAAGGTTCTTAGAAAAGATATACTCTTGGTAAAGTTGTATTTTGACTATATTTAACTATTTAATTCACAATTCTTTTATTCAGATACCACCACTTTTAACATTCACAAAAAGAAAATCACTTTAAAAAAAAGTTTTATTGGTACTTCATCTACATGTCATACAATTCAATAATTTAATCATATCAAGAAGAGTTGTATAATCATCACCACAATCAATTCTAGAACATTTTCTTCTTTCTTGTATTCACTGTTATTTATGTAATTATTTAATTGTGGAAAAAGATACAAAAGAAAATGTTTTACAAATTCAATAATTTCTACATTATAATTCAGGGCCATTGATTATATTCTTTGTGATGGACAACCATTATTGATATCCTTTTCCAAATTGTTCCACCACCATTAACATAAAGTCAATGTCCCTAAGCAAAAACTCTTCCTCCTTCACTCATGGTAACCATTGGCCAAGTTTGCTTTTCATTTTTAGTTTTCTTGATATAATGTATGACATATCATACATTTCCATAGTGAAATCACTTTTAAATAGTTCTGTATACATCATCATAATCAGTTCTCCCTGCCCCCCTCCTGCATTGTTTAGTCCCCAAATTACATCACCCTCCTCACACACCCCTCTCCACAACAAAGGTAAACCACTGCATCAGCTATTGTCTCTGTGCATCCACTCCTGTGCTTCTCAAACTGGGAAACCCAACAGAATAAAAAGCAAAACCTAAGCGAAACAGCAAGAAGAAAATAATAATAATATAAAGATAAAAATAAAGAGTAAGAAAGAAAAGGCCAACACCACTATTTAAAAAGCCAGAGAAGACATTGCTGTCATGGAACAAGCAAGAAATATTTGAGCCTAGAGCAAATTCACATTGAATCAAGAGGGAGAACAATTAACCCAAGTATCATATTATAATGTCATTCCATCCGCCATGTGTTAAGCCGGGTTGACTAGGGAAACAAATCCAGAGGCACTCATATATGTATAAGAAAGAGCTTTTGAGCCCACTCTTTTCTTTTATTAAGAGTCCTGTTTGGTCGCAAGAGGGCCTCATGGTGCTGTGAGATAAGTAAGCTCTTGGCTGCTAGCTGTACAGTTAGCAGTTCAAACCCATGAGTCACTAGATGAGGTTATCTGCAAGTATAAAGATTTACAGTCTAAAAAACCCTAAGGAGTGGTTCTACTCTGTATAATAGGGACTGTGATAGGTTTATTGTGCCAACTAGGCTTCTGTAGGAACATGCTGGCAGAGTTTAATCAGGTCGCAGCTTGATTGGAGGGTGACTGAGAGAAATGCTTTCTGAGGCTGGCCCCCTTCTCTCTTTCTCCCTAGTGATTGGATGAGGGTGCTGCTGCTTGAGCTAATCCTTTGCCTGAGGCATGTGCTACACTACCTGTGGGCCAAGCCAACCTGTGGATCATGTTGCCTTTCCATGTATCACTAGAGTTTGAGGATTCTTCTAGACCTGCTTGGCTACGCTGCTGGTGGATTGTGGAGGCATGCTTCACTATGCTCCTGTGCATGGGCTGTTGCTTCCCCATCCTGCTGTCTGCTGCCTGCTCAGACTCTGCTTGTCTTGCCTGACTACTTCCTTGACCAGCAGCCAGAGTGAACGGAAGGACCTTCAGTATATTAACTGTTGAGGAAAGTAAGTTCAACTGAGCCCTCTGGACTTCTGTGTAGACTGATTAACTCAGGCATCCTCAAACTATGGCCTGTGGGCCACATGCGGCTCACCGAGGACATGTATCTGGCCTGCCGGGTGTTTTTGCCCCATTTGTTTTTTTAAATAAGATATGTGCAGTATGCAAAGGAATTTGTTCATAGTTTTTTTTTAAAACTATAGTCTGGCCCTCCAACGGGTCTGAGGGACAGTGAACTGGCCCCTGTTTAAAAAGTTTGTGGACCCCTGAATTAACTGTTATATTCCTTCTTGCTGTATGAAATTATATATATATATATATACAATAAAAAAAGAAAGAGCTTTATATCAAGGATTAATTGTATATCAAGAAAACATCCCAGCCTAGTCCAACTCAAGTCCATTGTCCAGTACTAGTCCATAAATCCCTTTTGAGACTCACGCAGGCACAAGCAACAATGCAGGAATATCTCAAGTTGGTGAGTGCAGAGTCTTGTGGCTACAGTGGCGGTGGCTCTGGCAGCAAACAGGGTCAGCCAGCAGGATAAAGTGAAGGCAGAGAGAGAAGGGGAGGTTCCCTTAGGGACCTCCTTAGGAGGCCACACCCAGAAAGGAGGAACTATCAGGCTGTGACCTGATTTGCAGGTTGAATACCACTCCTACGGTTTTATCTATCAAGTTGACATGAAATTATGTAACTACAATAAATCATAATCAAGTTTATATTAATCTATCTGATAGTAAAGCAGTTTGAGTCCTCCACCTGTGGCCACATGGGATCTGCTGGGGGCTTAATCTGACTAGAGACTCTGCAGGTGGCTTTGAGTTCCCATTGTCCTCCTTACCCTTTTACAAGGTGAGTATTCACAGTTTAAACACTGATACTTTTCCCTTCATCATATTTGGGCCACAAAGGCTAGTGTGCTTCTTCCATGTGGACTTAGTTGACACCTCACTTAAATGGCTGCTTCTTTGATGTCAAGTCTTTAAGTCCCCTGACACTTCCAATTGAGAGCTAGGCACCATCTGTTTTCTTCCCCACACTTTGTTGTAGCCTTTATCTTCAGTGATCTTTCATGAAGGCCAGTATTGAGCAGGGCCATGTTAACTGTTCTTGGAATGGGGCTAGGGTTAAGTGGGAGCCCAGAATCCATCTGCTTGTCCATGGGTTATGAACAACTCTGGTTTACTTTGGTAGTCATATTATGACAAAAATACAAACAAACAAGAACAAAACCAAACAAAGAAAAGGCAGAAAAACAAAAACCCAAAGAAACAAAAATGAAAAGCATTGTCAGTCATCCCCAGGGTATAAGGCGATTGCATTGATAACATCAATAATTTATCCAATGACATGTAATTTAAGATACTGTGGTTATGAGGAGTTATGGGACTATAGTCTATGAGCTGTGATCCATGAGCTGTTGCTTTGATTGAGCTCTGTCTACAGGGAACATGGGAGTTGGTGTGAGGGGAAAATTTTCTGTACTATTTCTTTCAAGGGCAGATCCTTGCCTCTCAGATAAAAACCTGTCATTAATGCAAGGGGAGCATTAAGGTACTGAATATATGGTGGTTCTGGGTCTCTTTTTGTTGGACTTCCGCTGAGCTACGGGTCCCACCCAAGGTCCAATGATCACTATTTCCAGTCTTGGGTGGCCATCCTTTGCTTCCTCTCCCATCAGTTTTTCAGTCCTAAATCTGAGGGTACGAGTAGTTTTGAGGTAGAGCCCAGTTCGTTCAATTAGGACTTCCACATTGCATCCTTCTGGTATGGTTCTTACAAATCACTCTCTTTTCTGTTTTAAGAGGTTTACCACCATGAAGGCCTAAGCTATAGTTAGCATTAATCATAAAATCAGTCATTATAATTTCTGACTACATTAAACCTTATTTGTAGTTAAGGGGTAAGATATCATCTAATGTGAAATAATTTTAGAGAACTAATTACAACTAAAAAGCATATTTTGAGTATAAGCATGCTTTGGTTTCTTTGATTTTATCAGTAGCTGGTAACTAGTATTCTGCAGGAAAAAGGGTTTCTACTCCCATGAACACTCTCAGAAACCCAGAGGCAGTTGTCCCTTGTCCTGTAGGATCCCTGTGAGTTGGCATCCATTCCGTGGCAGTGAGTTTTAAAGAGGACTGTTTACATAGCCAAAAGTAGGCAACCCAAAAGAACTCAAAAAAATTCTCCACTTGTCTTTGGCACCTATATAACAAAAAGTTTTTTTCGAGGGAAGGGTGGAGATGCAGTTATTAGATATGCTCCAGGCAAAGAATGTGGTTCAACCCAATTTACAGGGTAAAAAGCCTCTGACAGGAACAGGTGAGGGTCACACCCTCAGAGAGTGACTAACACCTATCACACAGCTGCAGATCACCTGGTTATCTGTTCAGTTCACCGTATTCACTCACCACTTAATTCTTTGGGTGAAGGAAGCTTCAGCAGCAGCCCTTACTGGAAGAGCATACAGGTTGGGGCTCGACACGCATCTTAGATTCTTGAGAAGGTAAGGTGTTACAGGGGACCTGCTGTAGGGCTTTTACCAAAAGCTCAAAAAATTCAGCTCTGAAAGTCTAATACATTTCAGGCAGTAGAAATATTTCTTAGGCAGCAGGAATCCTTCCTTTAAAAAGTGTCTTCCGAGTCCATGGCAGGGGCAGAAAACCATCCTAGAGCCATCAACGTGACTAATAGGATGTAAGCAAAAATACTGGAAAGTAGACGAATAAGTGACTGATTGGGGGGACAAAAGGGGTGTGTGTTCGTGTTTGGAGTGGCGGGTCCTCAGCAGCAGCGTCCCTTCCAGAGATTTCACGTCCCGGGTTCGCCCAGCACCCGGTGGGCACACCTAGCATTTTAATCTCGCTTCCGTCCACCCACCCCCTCCGAATTCCTTTCCGGCTGCGGACCCGCCGGGGGCTCCCTTCCAGGCCGCCCCGCTTATCACCCCGGCCCGGTCACTTTCCGGCCGCGGCCAGACGAGCCTCGCAAAGTTTCCTGTGACGCCCCGTCCGTGTCCAGCCCCATCCCGTCCTCACTGCCCCCCTGGCAGCTCGGGACACCCGCTAGAGAGGAACCCCACCCGGAGCCGGGAGCAGGCCCAGAGGGCGGCGGCTTTGCGCGCGCCCACCCGGCCGGGAGCCTGGGCCCCGCCCCCTCGGGGGTCCTGGCCAATGGGCCGCGCCCCGCCTCCTGGGAGGAGGTGAGGAGGGGGTGTGGGGTCCGGGCGTCAGCGCCCGCCTTCCGCCTGCATCCATTGGCCGCGGCCTCTTGGGTGCCCGGAGACCGGAGTGCAGTGGGATTGGCCACAAAGGCCCGTGACAGCTGCGCTTATTGGCTGTGGAGGTCCCCGTGACGCGGGGTGGTGACTGGCTCCCGTGTCTGAGGGGCTCCGGCTTGTCAGGTTCTAGGTAGGTGCATTTCGCGCCGCCCGCGGCGGGCGCTGTTGCCCGGGGCAACGCTGGGGGAGGGGGTAAGGGAACGAAGGGCCGGTCGATTGCGGGGGTACTAGCCCCCGCCCGCAGGGGGGCGCCCGGGATTCGGCCCTGGCGCCTACGACTGCGCGGAGAACTCTTCCTGTGTCCTCGGCCATCCCCCCCAACCCCCGCCCCAGGCTGCGGGGTCGCCCGCCCATCTTCCTGCCCGCGGCGGAACATTCCTGGTTGGGGCTTGGACCGTGCTGCACAGCCGGCCCTGCGAGGCCCGCCCCTCCCACCATCCCGGGACCTGGAGGCTGAGGGGGCGGGCGCGGGCGCGAGCGGGCGGTGGCGGGTGGAATGGGCCCCGCCCCGTCGCGGGATCCGGGTGCTGCGGGACCTGGGACAGTGTAGGGGTGCCTGGGACACAGCCCATCACGCCTGCACTGTTTTACTCCGCGTGCTGCTTTCCTCGGCCCCGCCTTCCCGTTGGAGTGGCCACCCCCGAAGCAGAGGTGTTCCCCTAATTCTTTCCCACCTCCGGGCCCTTTCCTCTCCCAGGACCTCTCCTGAGTACACTCTTGTGCACCGCCCCAGTGCCATCTTCCTCTGCTTTTAGCCCCCACTTTGCATCACCTCTCCCATCCCGGCCTTCAGTGTTGCTCCTCAGGTCCAGACCAGAGACTGGCTCTGGGTTGGGAGCTACCACAGCGGAGGTCAGAGGTGGAGAGGCAGCATCTGCTCTGTTCCTTCTTGGCCATTTAGGTTTGGGGAGGTGTATGGAGGTTTTGAGTCAGCTTCAGGCTTAAAGTCTTACGTAGATCAACTTTCTAAAACACCAGCCAGGCTGGTGTTGGTAGGGCCTCATCGACAAATGGAAGGTTTCCTATGAAATGGTTGCTTTATTTTTAACTTTGTACATGTGTGAATTTCCTATCTAGTGCTTTGTGATTACAAAATCGATCATTTATTTGTTGAGGTAGCTAACTTTATTGCCGTGTTTTATGCCTTATGGTTAAAAATAATGAAGTTTTAACTTGTTTTATTCAGAAGAAGATGCCTATAGCAGTCTTACCATCATTTTGACATAAAACTTCACTGAAAGTGCTGAAGTACTGTTTTTCTCCAAATTGTTTAAGATCCATTTTTTTTCAAACAGCTTCCCTATTTATGATTGTAGGGATAATATCAGTAAGAAGATAGACCAAGACAGCTTTAGTGCTTAAAGACTAGAACATACTTTTCAACCTGTGCACTCAGAACAGGATTAGAGGGGAAAAGGTATTGCAAAATTCAATAACTTCACTAGTGCTTGTGGGCGTTGTAAACCTATGCAGACTAGAGAGAGGGCTCTATAAGAGCCACCGTTATCAATGTGAAGAAAGCAGAGGGTGAGTGAATCTTTTGTAATTTAGGGCATCATTTCTGCTAGTACTACGAGCCGAGCTGTAGGAAATATCCTTACAAATGTATTGGGAGTATATTAAAAGAGAGCATATAGGCATACTTTGAACTTAATGTTTTATAGGAAAGACTTGGAGTTCTGTTTCTCTTCTGCTTAGTAGTTAACAGCATGAACTGTATACCATCTAACATTACATAGTATCTCTTTAGTGCAGCTTCTGCACTGTTTTGAAGGATGATTTCAATAGTGTAGAAGAAGTAATTTAGGCTTTTGTTAGATGAATCACTTTCATTTCATCTTCAGCTGTTAGGTAGCTAACTAACTCTGGTCTGAGAACATTGCAAATTTGTTTGTTTCCTGTTCCATTATTTTATAATGAAAAATTTCAAATATGCAGACAAGTTGAATTATATAGTGAATATCCACCACTTGGACAACAATGATCTTTTTGTGAGAGTGGTTACAAAGGTAAACAGTGAACAGAGAGATGAGAAATTATGAAGTTTGAAAACCAGCATAAAAGTATTTCATAATGAAATACCGTAAGGTGCTTATTTCTGTGCATAGGTGGGAATAGTGTTTGTATAAACAATAATAATTTCGTTTCATGAAGTTATTCATTACGAAGCAGTCTGGTGAGGGAGAAGGAAGTCATCTTTGGTAAATCAAAGCTTGTATGATAAATTGCATTTTGATAATCAGAAAAAAGGAAATTAGTGAACTTGCTATACAAATGAAAGTTTTAAGATTAGACATCTGCATTAATAGTCTGTAGTTTGGTATTTGATTTTTTTTTGAGTGTGCATTCTTCTCTTGGAGAGCTGCATGGAGCTAACAATTCAATATGATGGTCACATAATAAATTGGATCAATCTCTTTTTATAAAAAATACGAATATATTGTTGTGATGGATAAAAGCTTTTACATGTGGCCTTTTTTTTTTTTAACATTTTATTAGGGGCTCATACAACTGTTATCCCAATCCATACACACATCAATTGTGTAAAGCGCATTTGTACATCGTTTCTCAAAACATTTTCTCTCCATTGAAACCCCCAACATTAGGTCCTCATTTTTCCCCTCCCTCCCCGCTCCCCCCTCCTGCATGAGCCCTTGATAGTTTATAAATGGGCATTTTGTCATATCTTGCCCTGTCCGACGTCTCCCTTCATCCACTTTTCGGGTGTCTGTCCCCCAGGGAGGAGGTCACACACAGTTCCATGTAATCGGTTCCCTCTTTCCTACCCATTCTCCCTTTACCCTCCCTGTTTTGCCACTCACACCACTGGTCCTATAGGGCTCATCAGTCCTGGATTCCCTGTATTTTCAGTTCCTATCTGTACCAGTGTACCTCCTCTGGTCTAGCCAGACTTGCAAGATAGAATTCGAGTCATGGTAGTGGGAGCGGGGAGAAAACATTTAGGAACTAGAGGAAAGTTGTATTTCTCATCATTGTTACATCGCACCCTGACTGGCTCAATTCCTCCCCGCGACCCCTCTGCAAGGGGATCTCCAGTGGCCTACTAATGGGCTTTGGATCTCCACTCCGCACTACCCCCATCATTCACTATGGTAAGATTTTTTGTTCTGATGATGCCTTACACCTGATCCCTTCGACACCTCGTGGTTGCATAGGCTGGTGTGCTTCTTCCATGTGGGCTTTGTTGCTTCTGAGCTTGATGGCTGCTTGATTACCTTCAAGCCTTTAAGACCCCAGACACTATACTTTTTGATAGCGGGCACCATCAGCTTTCTTCGCCACATTTGCTTATGCACCCATTTGTCTTCAGTGATCCGTTCGACACCCCGTGATCACACGGGTTGATATGTTGTTCCATGTGGGGTTTGTTGCTTCTGAGCTAGATGTGGCCTTTTTTTTTGCAGAACGTTTTATGCAGACAGAACTAATTTATCTAGGGTGACAAGTAAACTGATAGGACTGAAAATTGTATTGGCCATTTTGTCTTATGATGTTGATAAAGGAATGCTTTGATCCAGAACTTTATAATAAAGGAATAAGTATAAATTGGTGTGAATTCAGAAATGTGTATATTTGTAATTTCCCATTTCGGGAAACCCTTGCGCTGTAATTGTTTGAAGCGTGCTTTTCAGTTTTCTTATATCCTAAATCTGTTTTTCATACTTTCTCATTTATGTAACTGATTTCTTAGATAATAAAATTATGAACTATATCTTAGAATGGATAGATCTCTAGGTTGTTTCATTGTAATTTTAAATACCCCTCATTTGTCTTTAGCATGCTTGTACAGTTAATCTATCATGCCATTGAGAGTTTAAAGAGAACAGTAGGAGTCCTGGATGCAGCGGGGTTATGCATTGGATTGTGTGATACACAAGGTCAGCAGTTCGAAAGCACCAGCTACTTCGCTGGAGAACACCAGGGTTTTTGTAGAGTTAGTCTCTGAAACAAACTGGGGCAGTTTCTACCCTGTCCTATAGTCAGCATTGACTCGATGGCAATTAGCTTGGTTTGGTTTTTGGAAACAGGTCTTAGTTTTAGAACTTTAGTGGTAGTTCTAAAAGTTTGAGGACTCAAGTTAAATCAAAGCTCGAGCTTTGCCCTTTTCCTCCCTTTTGCCCTCTCTTTCCTACCTCCTTCCTCTTATTAGATTGTTTATGAAAGTCACGTGTTTTAATTAATTCAGAAAACTATATGAAAAAAATCACTTGTCATTTTAAAACTGCTGTTGAGTCAATACTGATTTATAGTGATCCTATAGGACAGGGTAGAACTGCCCTGTGAGTTTCCAAGACTGTAATTGTTTACTGGAATTAGAAAGCCCAGTCTTTCTACTGCTGAGCAGCTGGTAGTTTCAAACTGCTGACCCCTCTCATCACAGCTCAATGCATAACCAATACACTACTAAAGCTCCTGTCGTCATTCTAACATAATTAATGTGAAATATCTGAAACCAGGTTCTTCTGTAACTTTCTATTTTTTTTCTTTGTTTTTATCAGTATCATTTTGGGGGATCTGTGCATGGATTTAAACCTGCAGAAAATTTTGCATTTGAGACTCAGTTCCTCTAAATTAGAAGAGATGTTCAAAGGAGGGAGGTTTGAAAAGATTACAGGATGAGGTAGGGCAGAACAAAGGAGTCAGATCTAGGCAGCTACCCAGTTTTTTGTATTCAGTAAGTACAAATACAATCCTACTTACCCTTATAAAACTAATGTGCCTGACAAAATAAAGGGCTTCTCAGGTTTTTTATTGGGAATTAAAAATATTTAGGTGATAAGAAATTTACTTAGTACCTTTCTAAAAAGTAAATTTCTCTATTCCTGAGATAGTACGTATTCAGTTATTTAAATTTTATATTATATGTGATTTGTTATTATTAAATAATCTGCTTTTATTAAACGATGACTAATTTTCAGTCTTATCAGCACTTGCCATTGTTTCCTCCTTTATTAGTAATTAAAACACTGAAAGTGTTTGTCTAGGTATTTCTTTTCAGGTAGCGAAAAGAAGATCTATTTATTTTGGAGCTAGACAGTCTGTATTTCAGTTTTAGTTCCTCTTCTGTGGGATTTCAGGCAAATTACTTAAATCTTTTAAAACCACTGTTTCCTCTTGTATAAGACCAAACAAAACCCAACTCTGCCATCAAGTCAGTTCTCACTTGGGTAGAACTTCCCCCTGTAGGTTTCCGAGACTAACTCTTTATGAAAATAAAAAGCCTCGGTTCCTGTACAGTGACTGGTGGTTTGGAACTGCTGACCTTGCGATTAGCAGCCCAGTGAATAACCCACTATGCTACTAGGACTCTACTCCCCAGAAGTTTGTTAGGAAGCCTAAATGGCACATTCTAGGTAAAGTGCTAGCATTGTGCCTGAATTTAGGAAGGGCTCAACTGCTATTTTCAGTTCCTTACAAGGTAATTTTAATTTCCTCTCATTAATGTGTGTTTTATTAGTGTTATTGTTAGTTGCCATCAAGTGGATTTTCACTCATAGCTTCCCCAAGTATACGGAGTAGAACTACTCTGCAGGTTCAAAGTCCTGGCCTTTGGGAAGCGGGTTGCCAGGATTGTCTTCTCAGGGGCCACTACGTTTCAGATCGAGGACATTAAAATAATGCACATACAATTTACTTAGATTGAATGATATTTGTATTTATATAAATGACTAGAAATATCTCAAACTGGTTATTTTGTAGTCTCTTTTCAGTGGGGATCATTAGAAATTTAAATTGTTTGTTTTTAACCCCCAAATATTTCCAGTTTGTCTGGATTCCTGAATTCTTTCCCATTAACCTTAGATTACTATCTGTTACGATGTAGGGTCCAAATTCCTTTCATTCAAACCACAAGTATTTGTCTAAAAGTGCTATGTTGTTGTTAGGAGCCTTCCAGGCTCCCACAGGAGGCAGTCTGACCTGTGTACGGCAGACGGACACACTGCCCCATCCTGGGCTGTCCTCATACTTGTTCCTTCGATGGAGCCTCAGTGGCATAGAAAAGCTGCCTATGGCCTTATTTATTGTAATTTAGTCAACTTGAACCACACTTATTTAAACTGTGTAACACTAACACTCTAATACATAAAACTATTTGTTCTTTTTTTCTGCCTCATTCCAATGTATTTTTAAGGTGTGGGATCTTATAAATATCCCTATTTCAGAATTTGTCCTCTAAGTGTAAGGTTCTGGTTTTTAAAGAACATACTTTCAATACAGAGGTCAGCCTAGAGTTATTGTGTGGAGTGGAGCTACAAGTTTCACTGCCATCCAGTCGCTTCCAACTCCGAGTGACCCTCGAGGACCGGTTAGAAAGACTAACTCATTAGGGGAGTAGAAGGCCTCATTTTTCTCCTGTTGAGAGGCTGGTGGTTTCAAACTGCTTTTGGTTAGTAATCCAGTGCATAACCCACGATGCCACCAGAGATTCTGAACCGCGTAAAAATGAAAAATAAACCAAACTCGCTGCTATCCAGTGGATGGCGGCTCATAGCGACCCTATGGGACAGGATAAAACTGTCCCTGTGTGTTTCCGAGGCAAATTCCTTAGGGCAGTAGAAAGTCCCATCGCTCAGAGTAACTGGTGGTTTTGAATTGCTTACATTGGGAAGCACAGTCCAATGCATAACTGCTATGCCACTGGGACTCCGAACCAAATAAAATGGGTTGAATTCAGTAGCCTTCCTGTTATCTTCAACAATAAAACAAAGATTTTGTGACCTGAGTCAGTGATCCTCAGTATTTTTCCCCATCTGAGTACAAGATGCTCATGTGTTATGTATTTCAATGTGCAGTTTCATATTTTTGCTATAATTCCGTATCTTCGACTCCCATTTCAAGAATGCTTATAATGCAAGTGACTGAGGATGACATCATTATAAGGATGAACTTGAATCTCCTCATTATTAGAAAAGTAATTAAAAAATATACTTAAGTATTTTTACTATAAATACTTAAGAAACACCTTAAAGCACTACATTGGAGACTTAAGTGATAGCCAGATTTCCCTGAAATGTGTAACTCTTTACTTCTTATCAGTCTTGTAATGCCACAGAAGAAAAGGTTACTACAATAATTTTATGTGGTGGATAATGGAGAGTTTCACATTTTAAAGAGTATTTGTGAGCACTTAAAAAGGCTTTAATAACAGCACCATTTGCCTTTCTTGTATATAAATAACACCATTTTTTTGTAGAAAGATTGAACTTAATTTTTTAGCATAAACTATCTTACTTGCTGAAGAGCTATTTCCATAGTTGAACTAACAGTTTTAGAAAGAGAAACTCTTGATGCTCCATTAATTATAACTGTCCAGTTGATATAAAATTTTAGCATTTCAGGATGAATTTTTATATTCTAGATTTGCTTAGTGTTTAAAAAGGTCTTTTTAAATATTGATTCAGAAAGATATCTTTAAAATTTCATTTGTATGCATTAGGTTGCTTTTAAATTGCTTACTTTACAGGTAAGTAACAGTATAGAATAAGAAGTAAAGACTTAGAAAAACTAAGTTTAGTAGTCTCCTGTTATTCACAAATGATATTTCTGGAAACCTAGGAGGAGCTCTGGTAGCCCTATTGGTTAAGTATTGGACTGCCAACCCCAAAGTCAGCAGTTCAAGCCCACCAGTGCTGAGTGGGAGAAAAGATGAGACTGTCTTGCGTCAGTGAAGATTTACAGCCTTGGAATCCCTATATAAGTTTGCAATGAGTAAGAATTGACTCGATGGCAGTGGATTTAGGTTTGGGGAATCTAGGATGTAACTTCCTCCATAAAATAGCAAACTCACAGTGAAACTCACTGCCATTGTATCAGTTCTTTGACCCTATAGGACAAGCTAGAACTACTCCTATGTATTTCTAAAACTGTTAATCTGTAACTCTTTACTGGAGTAGAAAGCGTTGTCTTTTGCGAGTGGCTGGGGTTTGGAACTACTGACCGTTTAGATCAGCATTTCTCAACTTGTGGGTTGTGACCCCTTTGGGGGTCGAATGACCCTTTCACAGGGGTCACCTGCTTTATAGCAGTAGCAAAATTACAGTTATGAAGTAGCAACGAAAATAATTTTATGGTTGGGGGGTCATCACAACATGAGGTGCTGTATTAAAGGGTTGCGGCAATAGGAAGGTTGAGAATCACTGGTTTAGATAGTAGCCCAATGTATGACCACTACACCACTAGGGCTCCTTCCATAAAATACAGTAAATTTAACAGAAAAATGCAAGTGATCCCTCAGGCCCTTTATGATTTTGTAAATAGGCCTCAGCCATTGAAATTGTTAAGAAAAAATTTGTTTCTAAAGCAAAAGCTGGATGATTGCTTTATAGCCTTACTACACAGGCAAAGATTCTTATTCTTGGCCCTTGTGTCTTGGGGTTTGCAGAACAGAAGGACTTTTCTTGGCTTAATCACAAAATTGTTGTATTGTCACAAAGTTGAGTTAGTCTTTGGTCTCTGTAATATTTGATGTTTGTTGCGTTTCTTTGGATATGTCCTCCCAGCCCCACACCCCGGTAGGAACTGAGCACATCTGTAGGCTATGTTCTTTCATCTTGCTGATCGTCTTCAGCATGGGAGAAATTTCCCAAGCTTCTCCTGTCAGTTGTTGGGGCTCTACTGTTAATTTCACATTGTGCTAAAAAATGACATTTCACTTGTTTTACAATACTCAGTTTTGGTAACAGATGGCTCAGTAACTGCTTTACCACCTATACCACTTTCCCATAAAAATGCTTTTGCAGTACCTTTGACTTTCTCTTGAATTATATCTCCTAGGGAAATCTCATGTACTTTGTGTACATTCTTACACAGGCTAACCATCATTTCAACTTTCAAAAATATCCTGAAAATTTTTTGGTAGCAATAGTAAAATAATGCTTGATGTGATTGAACTATGGAACAATATGATACCTGTATTAGCTCCCAATAAAATGGGTTAAAAAAAGCTTTTTATTTTTTTCTTCTGGTAGAAGCAAAGGAAATATTTTCAATCACCTTTTTTTGTTTGTTTGTTTCCATGTGTATTCTGTGATGTAGTGGATTTAGTAATATTACAGATCTAGTCGCCATTACATTTAACGTCACTCTGAATTTATTCCAAATGGTATACATTGTGACTAGCTACCAAAATTAACATCTGTGGAAGGTGTAAACAGTCAGGAACTCAAATGACCTATTGCACTGGGTGAATTTCTACAAAAGATCTTTTTAAAGTGTTAAAAAGCAAAGATGTCTCTTTGAACACTAAATTGTACCTGACCCACGTCATGGTATTTTAAGTCCCCTGTAAGAAGAGCCCTGGTGGCATAGTGGTTACAAATTGGGCTGTTAACTACAAGGTCAGAAGTTTGAAAGCACCTGTAACTCAGAGGAGAAACATGGGACTTTCTACCTCTGTAAAGAGTTACAGTCTCAGAAACCCCCAGGGGCAGTTCCACCCTGTTTTACAGGGTTGCTGTGAGTTGGATTCTGACTCCATGGAAGTGAGTTTCTTATGCTTGTGAAAGCTGGACAGTGGATACAGAAGCCTGAAGAAGAATCGATGCCTTTGAATTATGGTTGGCAATTCATATTGAATATGTCATGAACTGCTAGACAGAACAAACAAATCTGCTTCAGCAGAAGTAGAAAAGACTGTGTCTTAGAACTGAGGATGGTGAGACTTTGTCTCATGTACTTTGGGCGTGCTGTCAGGAGAGGCTATCATGTTTGGTAAAGTACAGGGGCAGCAAAAAAGAGGAAGAGCTTCAGTGATATGAATTGACAACCATTGTTGCAGTCAGTTGACTTGAATATAGCAACAACAATAAAGTAGCAACAATTGTGAGGATGGCACAGGACTGAGCAGTGTTCCATTCTGTTGTATGCAGGGTGGTTGTGATTCTGAACCAACTGGATCCCACCTAACAACAACATTATCACTTTCTTAGGCTTCTTTACTTTTTATGCATTGAATAAATAGACAGTAGTAGTTAAAATAAGAGAAACTGAACAATGCAGTTGTCATAATTATTAATGACAAATACCCTGATACATCACGACACCAATCATTTTTAACCCTATAATGGCTGCATTTTTAATTTCAGGAAAAAAAAGTTTTTGTTCTTTACTTTCATAGTTATAAATATATATAAATATATATTTATATGATCTATTATTTATATTTATATTATATATACATTTAATTAAATGTTACAAAGACGTCGTGCTCGGCGTTATAGGGATAAACAATTTTTAGAATCTGAATTGACTAGAAGGCAATGGGTAGTTGTTTGCTGTGTGGTAGCCAAAGTATACATATGTTGAGATTTATATGCAATAGTAATTTTTTATAAAGCAAGAGAATAGTTTCTCTTACTGTCATTTATATATGTGTATGTGTATATGTATGCATATATATTTATATGCACATATAAACGTGTATACATAAAAACAATGTGGTTCCAAAATGGATTTTTCCATGAATTTTTAAAATATTTATTATAGATGCATGACGGTAAGTAAAACGATAGTGTTTCAGAAACTTCTGTTAAGCAAAGTAAAACGTGAACCTATTGCTTCTCAACATACTTCCTCTAGGTCTGTACATTTCTGAAGGCGATGTTTCCATCTCTCTAACCCTTCCCTGAAGAATTCTGCGCTCCTCTCTGGACACTACGTCCAAATGGCAATTTGGACATCCTGGAGGGACTCAAATCATGTTCCTTCTAAATGTCTTCTGAGTTTTGGGGACCCAAAGAAGTCCAAAGGGGCAAACTTAGGAACTGCACAGTGGGTAGAGTAAGCTTTCCCAATGAAATTCTTAAAGGACAACCATTGCTATCCTCCATGAATAACCAGGTGCATTGTTGTGATGGGAAAAAATTTCATGGTGCAACTTGAACAGGTCTTTTTTCCCACTAGTGCAGTTTTCGATTTTCTGAAAACTTCTTAAGCCCCTGTGATTATGCTGTGTCTTTTGAGAAAATCTATCGACACCTCCTTTGGAATCCTGAAAACCATCACTATAATCTGAGCTGCCCTCTCTGCCTTGAATTTAACTGACCCAGTAGTTCCCATTAGTAGCCACTATTTTGAATTAACTTTACTTTTGAAGGCACCCTAAAAGACTAAGAGAATTGTACCACTCTTCTGATGAGAGAACGTGTGTTCTTAAAAGAGTAATCTTTAGATGAGAGAACTTGTCTAAATAGTCTCACTAGACTATGCAGAGTGACTGTCACTATGCAGAGACATAATGTTTTGCTTGGAATAAACCTGTGTTCTTCTGAACTGAAACCCTAGTTGTGGTACTTTTTTCGAACGCACGCACGCACGCACGGTATGATGGCTGCTTGCTTTTATTCTCAGGAAGGCTTTTTCCACCCAGCGTCTTCTGGTGGCTCCAAGATTACATTCTCTAGGTTTTGCAACTTCATTTAAAAAGAGGTTTCATAACCAAAGTTCTTGGAAAAAATCCTAGATTATGTGGCATTCAGTTGATATGCTCATGTCTTTGATCCTCCCTGATAAATGAGACCGGGTTGCTACTAGAAAGGGGAATAGGCAATGTTTTAGTCACCTCTGAGCTGCATGAACTGAACGTCACGGTGTGGTGTTTCACTGAAAGAAATGCAAAAACACAAAACAACCCGCCCCCCCCAAACCTGAAAAGACATAAAGGGGAGTGGATGCTGGACAAGCTGTAGTATATTCCCAGTGTGTATAAATGCCCACCCTTATATATACCCTTGAGAAAAAGGCCTTTCCCTAATCTAATGCAAATATTTCACTTACATTTTCTAATACACCACCTGTCACCCACTACCAAATGAAGACAACTCAAGGACTTATTTAGTTACTGTATCTGACTTTAGTATCTCTGGATAAATCCTCACAATTGTGTTTAAATAAAGCTCATTAATGCTTAGCAACCTGTGATTAAATGATAAATATAATTAAAAACAAAAACAGCCATCCAAGTTGGAAGGAAAGTAGCAACAAAACCTCTCCACTGGAAAAGAAAGAAACCACAGAGCTTTTACTCTGTGGCACACATAGGGAGAGCTCATGGCACAGGAATGTCACAGGCTTCCTGCACTGTCAGGAAGGAGACTCCTGGTTAGCCAATATGGCTGCTTTTGGTTTTGCCACCTGGGAGGATCTTTTGTTCTTTTTCTTCATGGTATTGTGGAGGCTCCCTTACTGGGGACTGTATTACGTTAGAAGCCTGCTTTTTGTTCGTGAGGAGTTTGGTCCCATGGAATCCCTACGGGGACTCATGAATAACAAGCCTTTCCTTATTGGGAGTTTTTTTTTTTTTTAGCAAACCCCAAAAGAGTGTTGGTACACATTGGGTTGTTAGCTCCAAGGTCAGCATTTTGAACCCAGCTCTGTAGGACAAAGATGAGGCTTTCTGCTCCCTTAAAACTTTCCTGCCTTGGAAACCCAGAGGGGCAGGTCTATAGAATCTCTGAAGGAGCCCTAGTGGTATAGTGGTGAAATGTTGGGCTGCTAACCACAAAGTTGGAAGTTTGAACCTACTACCAGTTACTCTTTGGAAGAAAGATCAGCCTTTCTATTTCCATCAAGCGTTACAGCCTTTGAAATCCACGTGGGGCATACTACCATGCCATATGTAGTTGCCGTAACTTGGCATCACCTCCATGGCAGTGAGGTTGAGATCAAGATCGGCACTGTGCCTTAGGATTAATTCCATGATACTGAGTGGAAGTTTATAAGTCACCATCTTGGCCTTTGCCTCCGGCTTCTCCCACACCACTAGACTTAAGTGGCATTTACTTCAATTAGTGGTTCTAACATCCTGTTTTTAAAAAAACTAAGTACCCTATAGTTCCATCAAACATAGATACACAATCTGATCCATGAAAGATAGCATTTTACCAGCTCTTTTTCTTATTTAGGAGACTGATTTCTCACTAGAATAGTGAGGTTCCAGATTCCCTCCATTTTCCATCGTTGACTCTCATATTTACAGACTACATGTTTGTCACTTATCGCACTCGATTCCTTGAATCAATTTTCATATTTTCAGGCTGCTTTTGGCTGCTAATAACAGGAGCCTCCCATTCCCTCCCCATCCCTGTTAGTGATAACTCAATTCTTGTGTTTGCTTAGGCATAATACTTTGAAAGGCCTCATACTTTTCTTTCACTTTGCCCACCCAGTCTTTGGGATTATTCCACTGACTCCAAACCATATCTGAAATTTGCTCTCTTTTCACCACTTCTACCTCAGTCACTCTGCTTCAGTACCATTCTGTCTCTTCTAGATAAGTCTTGACAAGTCTCTGCTAGTACTATAGCTTCTTCAATGTAGCCTGTGCCACTCTTCATAAACAACGACGCGATTGTATCAGTTTTTGTACTCAGAATCGTTCAGTGTTTTCCCATGCAACTCTTAGTGAATAAGCTGAAGTCCTTAGTTTAGGTGAGCTACAGTTTTTTTCTCTGTCATGCTCTGTTCACGAGTAAGTCTGAACTCAGATTTTATTATTTGCTCGACTACTCTCTATATACTGGCCTCCTTGCTCTTCCTTAAATAGAGATGTCACACCTGCCATTCCATCTGCCTGGAATACTCTTCCCCTACGCATCCATGCGGCTCTTTTCTTTATCTTATGGTATTGGTTTGGTATAATCTTTTATGATCACCTACCAGAAACCTGAAATCTCTACCCTCCCTCAAAATCCTTATTAACTTTTCTTGCCTCCTCATTTTAATAAAATTTATTATTATTTAAAGGAACCCTGGTGCTGCTGTTGCATCAGCATTGGGCTGTTAACTACAAGGAACTACAAGGTTGGTGGTTCACACCCACCAGCTGTTCCAAAGAAGAAAGGTGAAGCTGTAAATCTACAATTTATAAATCTATGGAAGAATATAAAATATTGGGTCACTATGAGTTGGAAATGACTCGATGGCAATGGGCTTGCTTTTTATCATAATCTAACATGACACATTTTATTCATTTTATCTTTTGCTTGTTCTCCCTAGAACAGCGGTTCTCAACCTGTGGGTCGCGACCCCTTTGGGGGTTGAACGACCCTTTCACAGGGGTCACCCGATTCATAACAGTAGCAAAATTACCATTAGGAAGTAGCATCAAAAATCATTTTATGGTTGGCGGGTCACCACAACATGAGGAACTGTATTAAAGGGTTGCGGCATTTGGAAGGTTGAGAAACACTGCTCTAGAATATAGTCTCCAGGAGGATAAGAATCTCTGTCTATCTTGTGTAGGCTCTCAGTAAGAGGGAAAAAAAAGTAGTGCATGTCATTTTTAAGTTGGAAACTTTGGAGGATCTAAGAATATCCTGCTTGCAGGCCAATAAGTTAGCCTGCCACAGGTTTATATACATATATTAAGAGAAGAAAATTAGGTCAGAGACTCAGATGGTTTGTTAATTACAGTATAAGCAGCTGCCAGAGCAGCATCTTAAGCTCCTGTTCCTCTCTGCTCATCACTGCCAGTCCAGGTAGTTGTTTATGCCTGTGGTGAATTTGCATCCCAGTCACGTGACTTCCAAGTTCTGTGACTCTGAGTGAGTATGAAGGAGCCCTGTGGGCCCTACCTGGTGAGCTTCGGCCAGCTGATCACCAGAGCAGCAACTCAAACCTACCACTGCTGCAAGGGGAAAGAGCAGGCCATCTGTTCTGGTTAAGATTATAGCCTCGGAAACGCTGCGACTCACTCACTACCCTTGAGCTGTTGCTGGCTCATAGTGACTCCATAGGACAGAAGAGGAACGCCCCCCTGGGTTTCTGAGGCTGTAAATCTTTACAGGAGCAGAAGAGCTTCATTTTTCTCTTGTGGAGCAGTGGGTAGATTTGACCTGCTGGCTTTGTGCTTAGCAGCCCAATGTGTAATCCACTGGGCCATCTGGACACCTTGGAAGTCTCATCTAGGGTCACTGTGAGTCAAAACGGACTCAGTGGCAGCAGGTTTGGGATTTTGTTTAGTAAGTATGTAGAAGAGGAAGGCTGGCGGCACAGCGGTTAAGTACTTGGCTGCTAGTCTAAAGGTTTGCGGTTTGAAACCACCAACTGCTTTGTAGGAAAAAAATGTGGCTATCTGCTTCCATAAGGATTTACAGCCTTTGGACACTATGGGGGCGTTCCTACAGGGCTGCTCTGAGACAGAATTGACTGCACAGTGGCGGTGTGGGTAGCCTTGTTTAGAACACTGGCACATCTGTCCACCTTCCTTCCCTTCCAGATGAAGAGGTCTTGCTCATTAAATCTCCTTGAGAGAGGAGAAAAGTTATCTCTTGTGAGAAAAACGTGTTTTTGTGTGCTGTCAACATGCTCTGACTCATAGAACCCCTACGGGACACAGTAGTCCTGCCGCACATGGTTTCCTAGGCTGCCATCATCCAGGCCTTTTCTCCCAGGGAGCAGCTAGTGGGTTCACATCACTCACCTGACCCTTAACCGCAGAAACCATAACCACTATTTTTTTCTTCTAAGCTCTTTGGACATGTTTATCTTTAGAGAGTCACTATTGCTAGTTTATAAGGCTGGTTATTACGCAAATACCATTGTGACTTTTGCTCAGACAGGCCCTGACTGCAAAAACATGAGAAATCATTGTTTTTCAACAGTAACTCCAAATCCAAGCAGCCATTCACCAGAATCTCAGGTGTGACGACAGTTAGGGGCAAATGTTTTCTCTTTCTTCGTTTTTCTGTCTCTTGACTCTTCCTTTCACTGGGTTGGCTCATTGTCAAACAGGAACTTACCTTATTCTTTCAGTTTAGCAACCTCAGCTGAAAGAGAATGTTCCTTTCTCATTAGTCAGTTTTCCTGCAGTAATTTCGGGATTGAGTTGTACTCGTCCCCTTTGGCTCACCTACCCATTCTTGAGACACGTAGGGGAGGGAGTATTCTGATTTCCCAGACCTGAATCATATGCCTATTTCAGGAATTTGAGGGTGGGAATGACTAACTGCTAGGTAACCACAGCAGCATCAAGTTCAACAAAACAGAGTGGAAATACTGCTACCCAAAGTGGGAGAATAAAGGACAACACAGCTTTATTACTTACTTGCACACATAATCGCTTGGGCAAGGGGTGGGTTGGGGTAGAAAGAGAGAATTTTCTTGTGTACAGGCTTATCTGCCTCATGTATTTTTCACTTAAACACACACGAACAAGAACGTTTCTTTGAAAACATGGTTTTAAATGGATATTAAAATCGGTTTCTTAGTTTTAGATGTTTGGATTATCAGAATTGGATTTCAAAGTAAAATGATATTACTTTGAAAAATAGGAGGAGTGAAAGTGGGAAGGAGAAGCCTGCCCAGTTCCTGCCTAACCCACAAGGGTGCATCCTGTATGCTTTACTAATATCCCATAAAAATCTCTACATATTCGTTACATAGCTATTGATTTGTCAGTCTGTCGTATTCTTTAGACTGTAGATTCTTGGAGAGCAGAGAATGTGTCCTATTCATATTTGCATTCCATGACTTGAATGCAGTATTTGCCATGTAGCTCACTTTGGTTGGATGATCATTGAGTGCATATGCAAGTCGTGCCCTAGTCTTTAATTCTCCCATCACTTTGTGTTTGTACCTTAATATGAGGGGGCTACAAAAAGTTTGTAAAAAGTTGAATTAAAAGATAATGGCAATTTTCTGTGGACTTTTCAAACCCCTTGAGACTTATGGATTCTGTTACATGGAATGTTACAATGGAAAAATGTTATTTTTCGGTCATTGAGAAAAAAATTTAGGGAAAAGACTGAGTTGGAATTCAAGTCATAAATAACACATGGGTGTTGTGAATAGCTTCCTTGAGAAAGGCACTGGCTGCTGCTCAGTGGGGCCCGTTAAGTCCCTGTTAAATAGTTGCTTGTCTTATACCTCATTCATTGCCTTGAGTCACTTCTGACTCAGTTACCTTATTGGCCAGGGTAGAACTGCGACTGGAAATCTTCATGGGAGTAGAAAGCCTTATCTTTCTCCAGAGCAGTGGCTGATGTAACCCATTATACCAACAGGGCTCCCTGGGTCTTTGGAAATGACCATTGCCATATCCCAAAATATAGAGTTCTAGGTAATAGACTTCAATGACCTTTGCTGATAGACTTAAAAACTTCAAATTAAATGAGTGATTCAGTAATTTTTGGTTCTGTCCTGAGAGCATAATCAGATTCAAATGTACACATGCACTTCTAGGTACATGCTGTATTTTGTTGCTTGAAAATCCTTATGAACAACACTGTCTATTTGGACTTTATGTATAATTATTGTACTTTAGCTTTCAAATTAAACTGGAGAGTTTGAGTTGAAATGAGAAGTTGAGCAGTCTTGTCTAAAATTTTCATATTTAATATTATTTTAAGTCATGAGTTTTATTATAATTTACATAATAGCTCTTGTTAAGAACCAAATTTACACCAGAATGTACAAATCAGAGAAAGCTGTAACTCATATTCGAGTTCCATTCATTCGGTAATCATTATTTGGTGACTACTATGTGGCACATGAAGAGCCCTCGTTGTATAGTGGGTGATGCCTTGGCGTGGCCTGCTAATCGCCAGGCAAGCAGTTTGAAACCAATAGCTGCTCCACAGGAGAAAGAGGAGGCTTTCTATCCTGCAATGATTTATAATCTTGGGAACCCACAGGGCAATTGTGCTCTTCCCATAGGCTCTCTCTGAACCAGAATGAGTTGATGTTAATGAGCTTATTTTTCACGTGGCAAAAACAGTGAAGTGCTTGGCTACTAGAGAAAGGCGGGTCCCTCGGAACCTAGTCTAGCAGTAGACCTGGCAGTCTGCTTCCAAAAGGTCTCACCTTTGAAAATCCTTTGGAGGAGTTCTACCCTGGTCACATGGGTCGCTATGAGTCAGAATGGACCCAGACGTAACTAACAGCAATGTTCTGTGTTATATACAGAATGCT
The DNA here is from genome assembly GCF_000313985.2 of Echinops telfairi. Lineage (NCBI taxonomy): Eukaryota > Metazoa > Chordata > Mammalia > Afrosoricida > Tenrecidae > Echinops > Echinops telfairi. The sequence continues at coordinate 36,143,990 of NW_022111373.1, read as the reverse complement.
GGCAGTGTTAAGGTAAAAGTCACTTTCCTCGATCATGTTAAGTGGAAGAAGAATTTTAGCATTGGGAGTTTGCTAGGTTACCATATCTAAAAGAGAATGAACACAGCAAAGTGAAAGCAAGCAAAAGCAAAACGAAACAAACAAAGGGATCTGGGGTAACCCTTTTGGAAATGGGTAAAAAGCTTACTTAACAGAGTAGCTGGCTTGGAGAACATACTGTATTTTGTCAGTTTCCTGTCCCGAAAGCAGGGAATAATCTTATTGGAACAGATATGCAATCTTTACCTGTATCAAGTGGAAGTCAAGGAAGTAGTGAAAACAGAATTGGCAAATAAAAGGAGCTTGAGAAAAGAGAACTGATCAATCAGAGTTAAAAGTCGAAGGGCACGAGGCAAAAAATGAGGAACTGAGATGGGGCTATACACTCAGAAGCTCACAGCTGTCAAATCAGTGCCGATTCATGGCAACCCTATAGGACAGTGTCGAACTGTCCCTGTAGGTTCCCGAGACTGTTCTCTTGATGGGAGTAGAAAGCCCTGTCTTTTCCAGCTGAGCGGTCCATAGTTTCAAACTGCTGACCTTGTAGACCACAGCTTAACCATGATGCCACCATATATACACTGGCATTCGTGGAAAGAAGGAAGCCGTTGACTATCTTAGACGAGGGGAGAAAAGTCAATGCAAGGCCTTGCTCTTGTGAATGGCAGCCTATTAAAAGAAAGTCAGTACAGTACTTATGTGCAGGGGTATTGCTGCACAGCCCTTCCCAAGCATTTCAAGTAGCTGTTCTCATATAGTTAATCAATCAGTTAGGCTATGATAATATTTTAAAGATTATAGTCACTTGTTTCTGTTGTGCTTAAAACTTGAAAGAAAGTTTTTACTGTGAAAATAGAGAATAACATATATTACTTCTTCAAAAATTCAGAGAACAAGTTGGGGAGGAAGTCCCCTTCTTCACACATTGTGATAAGTTGTGAAGCGAAAGGGGAGAGAGAAAGAATAGATAAATAAGGAAGTTATTTATTGGACTTCTCATTTTTAATTTGGTGAATGTGGTAAACTATTGCTGTTAATTCCCAGTCATAACCTATTATGTTCCACGTAGACATCTCTCCCTCCATCTGTAGTGAACAGGTCTAACACCTTGAATTTCTTCTTGCAGCTCATGTTTTCTGGCTAGACCTGTGAGACTTCACTGCGGGGTTTCTCGTCTTCCTCACCCCTAGTGTGTAATACCTCAACATGGACCTACTACTTTACCTAAATTATGACCAGCAATGAATAGTAGCAAGGTAGGATGATGTTACTCTTCTTAGTAAATTTCTAAAAATGTTTTTAAATTTGGTCTTTGAAACTGTGGAATAGATTTTGTTTCTCTTGATTTTTAGTGTTCTTTATGTTAGATGGTTCCCTACAATGGAAGTTGCTATAATTTTATACCTAGGTTCTTTCTTTTTTGTTTATTTTTTTATCCTAGTGAATCTTACATTATGTGTGATGTAATTTATAAAAACTAGGGTTTATAATCAGCAGAATCCTAATCTATGTATCTCTCAATTTGTGTACCCATCAGTTCTAGAGTTTTAGCTGCCTATTACTAAATTTAGCAAATCTTACTTGGAAGCCAAATACTTTCTTCTTCTGGTTTCTGTAAATTATCTTTCCCATTGTTTAATTTCTAAATTATATATCATAATGTAGTTATTGATTTTTATTTATTTATTTGCTATTTTATTCATTTGTTTACTACCATCAGACACTATGTTGCCTCCTGGGGAAACAATGCTGAATAAGCTGACTGCCCTTTCCTCATTGCTTCTAGTCTAGGGGAGAAGATGAGTTAAAAGTGAATCGATAAAACATTGGTGAAATATGATACCTTTTAAAAAAAGTGATTTGGAGATGTGGTAGGGGCTACTTAAGGTAGGGTGGTCAGAAAAGGATCCTTTGAAGAATTGTTACAGTTGAAGTTTATTCTATTAAATATTTAAGGAGTGTGTGTTGTATGTTGTATGTATGGGATGTGTGTGTTTGGTTCAGGAAACATGCACAGTAGAAGGAATAGGAACCACTGCTTTTGAGTCAATTTTCACGCATAGCCACTTTATATAGGGCTTCCAGGACTGAAAATCTTTATGGGAGAGATAGCTTTAACTTTCTCCTGCAAAACAGCTGGGTTTGGGCTTTGTACCTTGAGGTCAGCCGTCTACCTCTTACCTGACCATACCATCAGGGCTCTCTTATAAGATTAGGGAATGCAAAGATCTTGAGAGAGGAAAGATGAATTTGACGAACACAGAAGCCAAATTAAATTCTATGATTGAGTTAGTGAAAAAGAGGAAAAAGTTACAAAAATTGTCTTAAAATCTTTTTTTGTGTGTGGTTGTAGTAATCACATTCATTTCTGACTTTAGTAATTTTGAAATTTTTCTTTTGGTCTAAAAAAGTCTTTGAAATTTTATTGCTTTTTTCAATGAATCAACTTTTGCTTCATGGATTCTATTTATTTAGTTTATCTCTGCCTAATCTTGATTATTTTCTTTCTTCCTTCTGGTTTGCTCTGCTTTTTTTTCATTCCTTAAAGTGTAAAGTTCCTGATTTGGGGTTGTTTCACTTATAATTATTTTTTGGACTTTTTATTGTGATTTGGGCGAAACTTTATTAAACTATTAGTTTTCCATTCTGCAATTCATGCACAGTTTGTTTACTGACATTGATTGCAATCTCCATTATGCAACTATACTCTTCTCTTTGCCCCCTATGTTTACTGTTTTCTTTTGTCCAATATTCCTGTTCCTCATTGCCTTTTGAGCTTTATCCTTAAACAAATGTCGTTCCTTTGATCCCATAGAGTTCCTTGTTTAAGAGGTATATACCTTCTTGGCATTATTGTTTATTTTATAGGCCTGTGTTATTTGGCTGGAAGTTGAGCCAATGACGTGATTCAATTCGAGGTCTAAAAAGTACTTAAGTCTCTAAAGGGTGCCTAAGTCTAGCAGTCTCTATCCAACCAGTAAATCTTGTTTTTGTTTTTTGTTTTTGTTGTTGTTGTTTTCTGACTTTCAGATTTGTTCTGCAGTTTTCTTTTACCCTATCCAGAACTTTTATTATGCTCCATTTCAGAGTAGTTGGCCATGGTAGCCAGGCACCACCTAGTTCTTCTGGACTCAGGGTCTTAGAGGCTGAGGTTAGCATGGTTCATAGTCCTTTGGTGGAGTAGTGTGTTACACTTTGGACTGCTAGCTGCAAGGTTGGTAGTTTGAAACTACCAGCCACTCTGTGGGAGAACGATGAGACTTTCTATTTCCCTAGATAATTTTGTCCTCCGCTCCTTCTATTTCCCTAAAGATAAGGCTTTTGATTCCCTGAGTATTTACAGAAACCCACAGGAGCAGTTCTACTTTGTCCTATAAGGTCACTATGAGTTGGAATTGACTCAACGGCAGCATTTAAAAAAATTTTTTTTAAGCATGTGTCTTTGTTTTTTTTCACTGTTGTTTGTTTTGGATGAGGAGAGACCAGCAGTTGCACCTTCGATGACAGCTTACATGCTTTCAGGATCCACATTGCTGGTCACCAAAATAGCATGTAGAACACTGCCTTTGTGGACTTGGTTTTGCTAATTGATCTTAATGCCTCCAGAGCAACATTCCTCAAGGTGTTCGATTATGGCTAAGATGTTTTCATAACCGCTTCATATGCTCTGTTATACTCATGGCTATATTTGTAGCACAGATGCAGAAATGACATCTGTGAAACTATGCTGTCGGTATAGGCTCATTTACCTTCTCGCTCCTGCTTGGCTTGATGTCTAACTATTAATTTGTAGATTATCGTTATTATCATTATTGCAGGATTGTATATGTACTAATGAGTACTGGAGGTGTAGTGGGATTAGCATGACTGCTTACAACCAAGTTCAAACCCATTAACTGTTCCATGGAGTAAACATGAGGCTGCTTTGGAAAGATTTACAATTTCAGAAACCCAAAGGGGCACTTCTCTGTCCCATAGGGCATCTGTGAGTCAGACGACTCAGCGGCATTGGTTTTGGTGTTTGGGTGTTAGCTTGAAGGAGAACTAGTGCATCTTGGAAGAAGTTCAGCCAGAATGCTTAGTAGGAAGGTAAGATGATGAAAATCTGTCTCATGTGATTTGAACATACTGTCAGGAGGGATTAGCCCTGGAGAAAGATAATGTGCTTGATAAAGTAGAGGGTCAATAAACAGAGAAAGACCTTTAATGAGAGGGATTGAGTCAGTGGCTAGAACAATGAGCCCAAACATAGGAAACAATTGGGAGGCTGGTGTAGAACTGGGCAATAAAAATCTGTACAAATCAGAACCTACTCCGCAGCCCCGGATATCCTAATACCCATTCAGTTACTGATTTACCCTTCCCTTCCCATCCCATCCTGGTGACCCTCAAAGAATGTTTCTCTTTCTGCACGTATACTTTTTCTTGAGTTTTTACCGTACTGGTCACGTAGCATCTTTGTTCTTCAGTGCTTCATTAATTTCCCTCAGCATAATATCCCCTAGGTTCATTGTACAAGGTTTTTGCAGATTGCTAGTTATTTTTTAGTGTTACCTTGTACTGCATTGTGTGTATGTATTGTGGTGTTTATACATTGATGGACAGTTGGATTGTTTCCATTTTTTTGCTATTGTGAATAGTGTTATGATGAACTTGGGTGTGTATTTATCTGTTCATGTGACAGTTATTATTTCTCTAGTAGTGGGATTGCTGCATCATAACAGTAAACATAGTTGTGAGATTTCTGGGCCATAATGATATTTCTGCTTCCAATTTCTAATTTCTAAAGTAAGCACCAGAACATTTTTCCACAGTGAGTGCATTGTTGTGTAGTCCTCTCAGCAATGTCTGAGGGTTCCATACTGCACACCCTTGCCAACCTTTGTTGTTGTCTGCATTTTTAACTTTGCTATTAATGTTGGGGGGAATTGATATTTGATTGTTTTCATTTGCATCTCTCTAATGACTAATGGGCACGAACAGCATAACTTTTTTTGAGGCTCAAAACTTTCCATTTTTGAAGTGGGGATTCCTTCATGACTGCGTCTGGTTTGTTTTGATATGGGCCTAGTGGTCTTTGGCAGCCTCTTTACTTTCTAACACTAGACGATATCTAGACTCTCTTTGTACTTTATGAACCAGAGCTGGAATCAGCCAGTTTTGGAGTCAGGCCTCTTAATAAAACCCTGAACTTTATTAGACTGCTGCCTGTTGCGGGCAAGAAGTTATTTTCCAGTGTCTGCATGCCTGTCCTATTCTTCCAGTTTAAAAGTTAAAAATATTCCTGAAAAATTGTTAACCAACTACAATTTATAGATGCTGCTAAAATAATGGCTTTCTGTGTCCCAAATAAAAGTAAAATAAAACCTAAAACTGCTTACTATTAGTAAATGGAAAAATACAACTAGCTTCCCTTCATATTTAAATGTGCTGTTTACTAGTTCATTGGTGATTCTGTAAGGCTTATTTTCCTGAGATAGTATAGCGTATAATCATATAGCTATAGGTAGTCTGTCAGTAATTGTAGCATGTTTATTATATAGGATTTTATCATAAATCATATTTAACTTCTCTTTTGACTATACTTATAATTTAGTATTGTAAATCTTTTGCTAAGTTTTCTAGGTTAAAAATGTTTCATATTCATATTTTTAGTGGTATAATATAAATGTTATGTTTATGTGAAATATAATTGTGCCATTAACCTTGTATTTGATAAACTACCCAATGTATCTCTAGTAATTCATTAAAAAAATCTTTCTATTTTATTGAATTTTTAAATGATTATCAAATACTTTAATTAGGAATTATTGACATTCAGGTTGATTTTGTAATGAAAAATAAATAGAACTCTCAGGAAACTACTCAACAGAAGACAATTAAAAAATTGAATATTGTCTACTTTTTTTTAATCTTTTTATTAGGCGCTCATACAACTCTTATCACAATCCATACATACATCAATTGTGTAAAACACATTTGTACATTCATTGCTCTCATCATTCTCAAAACATTTGCTCTCCACTTAAGCCCCTGGCATCAGCTCCTCATTTTTTTCCCCTCCCTCCCCACTCCTCCTCCCTTGTGAACGCTTGATAATTTATAAATTATTATTTTGTCATGTTTTGCACTGTCCGACATCTCCCTTCACTCTGTTGTCCATCCCCCAATTGTCTACTTTTAAGGACAGTTTTATGTTATTTCCTAAGATAGGGAAGCTTTTATAAGACTGTTAAAATAGCTTTCAGACTTCCTTAAAGAAATACATTTTGAAAGTTTGTATTTACTATGAATAGTTTTTTGGCATATAATGTTGAGATTAAAAGACATTGCCAACAAAATTGTGATCTGAGATTGTTCAAGTTCATGTTAGCTTAATGTATGGCTATTGGAAATACTACTGACTTTAGTAAAGTAATAAAAGACATCCTGAGGTTTTGATCAGGAAGAATTATATGGAGAACTAGGTAACTTTTTAAAAATCAATTTATTGGGGGCTCATACAACTCTTATCACACTCCAAACATACATCAATTGAAGTAGGTAACTTAAGGTTGCTTGAATTTTACCTTTCCTTTAGGCAGCATTTCCCAAAGTGGAAGATACAGCTTCTGGGGGCACTGGAATGATCCAGGGAGGCTGCAAAGGCGATGCCTGTATTTAATCCTGGATTATGGACAGTAATGCAAGCTTTTTTAATTGGCAAAGGTGTGCTGAGTAAAAAAAAATTTTTTTTCCCTGGAAATAGGACAGTAGAACTAATACCATATGTACTCATGTATAAGCTGAGTTTTTCAGCACATTTTAAATGTAGTTTTTGTGGTAAAATTAGGTGCCCTGGCTGATATTCAGGTTGGCTTATACTCGAGTATATACAGTATGTTTGGAAATCTATTCTCCAGGGTTATTTTAACTTTAGCTAATGATGCTAGCATATTTCGCCCAGATTTTCCTTTATAACTATTATCTAAATATGATAAAAAATACACTTCCCTTATTCTCAAAGCATAATTAAAAGAGGCTAGAGCTTTATAAAATGCCAACAGAAACAAAGGGAGTACGAGAATAACATGTATATGTAGCAGTTTCACCCATTTTGATTCTGTATTGGCTACCTTGCTCCCAGGGTTCACGAAGAACTTAAGAGAAGTTAACTATGATCATTTTTATCACTGCGTGTTTGTTTACATTTCCATAATTAATACCACATTGGGTGGATATTATATAGTCCCTGGCCTCTGTTGTTCCTGGGTGGCACATGCCTAACGATTGATGGTTAAAGCCACTGAGTGGCACTGCAGAAGAAAGACTTGGTATCTGCCAAGGAATCCCTATTGGGCAGTTCTACTTTGTAACACACGGGGTGGCCAAGAGTTGGAATCTACTTTTAATGAATGCTGACTTTTTGCCTATGATCTACATTATCCTTAGCAAGAGAAATAAATGCATCCTACTCTACTCTCATCTTTTTTCTTACCTATATATTTGAAATCTGATTTTTATCTTTAAAATCCTGTTTAAAAAAAAAAAAAGGAAAACCCCAAAAGTTGTTGGGTAGTTTTTATTTTTCTTTATATGTATTCTTATATTATCAAACAAACACATGCTTATTCTAAAAATAGAAATTAGTAATACATCAAGCAGAAAGTGATCTTCTGACTATTTTTAAGTCTGACTCAATAGGGTTACTGAATGTTAGTAGTTTTATGTGTATCAATTTGAACTCTTATAATATACATATTCAAAACATGCTTTTGTGAATTTAGTCTTTAAAAATGTAATTTTTAATGTGTAAGTTCTGTAATTTGCTTTTCCTACTACTTATCATTTGATTTTACTTAGCCGTCATGTGCTTATAATATGTTTGATGTAACTGTAGATTAGAAATTTAACAGAAAGTCACCAGCATAAACTAATAGACTGAAGCCAGAGTGATTGAATAAGGGAGATCAAAACTGTAAATTCAGGCTAAGGAAATACATGTACTAGTTTTTATTAGTGTTGTTGCTACTTTTATTATTTATTTTATTAATCATTATATTCGGGGCTCTTACAAATCTCATAACATTCCATCATTCAATTGTATTAAGCACACTTGTACATCTGTTGCCATCAACATTTCCATCCTTTAATAATTTAAAAGTGTCTTCTGTAGCTCTGTCTGGTGGTGCTGTCGGGTAAGCATTGGACTGCAAATAGCCAGGTAGTGGCTCAGACACACCAGTCGCTCTGCAGAAGACAGTTGAGGCTCCCTGCTCCCTTACAGGCCCTTTGTAGGGTCACTTGGAGTTGGAATAGACTCAACAGCAGTGTGTTTGGTTGTTTGGTTTTGCTGACTCAAGTATAAGCTATGTGAAATTAAAAAATGAATACTTTTAAAAATGTGGTATAATTTGGAATGAAAGACTTAGGCCAGTAAATACTTTATTATTTGCACAATACATCTAGGTATCTACACTTAAAAACCTGACGTTGTGTGAGAAGTATGAGGATATAAGTCGGAATAAGACCGTGTTATAACTAAGCACTGTGTTAACAAAGAGCAGAGGAAGGAAGACAAGACTCCGTGAAGGAGATGACATGAGCATCGTGTTAACCTGCTATAAGAGCTAGACAGACTTAAAAAAAAAAAGACTAAGAAATACAGAAGCATTGAGTCAGAGTTGGAAATTGGTAGGAAAAGCACAATGGCAAGACAGAAAGGGGAAATTAATATGTATAGACAAAGAAACAAAGTAGACCTGAGGCATATGCACAATCCTGGCATAATTAGCAGCATTTTCTTTCACTCTTAAAATTATCCTAGATTGGATGATAAATAATATGCTCACTCTAGAAGGTAGATTCCTGGGTGAGCTGGTACATTTAAAGGTAACACTAATTTGTGAGTGACTTGAAAGGATATAATTGAAGTTTTGATGCCAGAGGGCTGGAAGGTTTTAGCCTAAAACTAGAATATTAAACATTCACTATGTTTAATTTTGTTATGTTTTACATTTAATTTTTAATTATGTTTATTTTGGATTCAGGCTGTGGGCAGGAAGAGTGGGTAGTTGAATAGGTGTTGAAGGCCTTTGGAAAAGAGAAAGACAATAGACGTTAAATGTCCACAGATGATGGCAAGAGTTGAATTAGGAAATAAAATTTTGAGGAAAGTGAGGGATTGAGAAACAGATTTGTACACATTCGTATCAGCAAGATCAGGTCCAGTGCCCTCCGGTTGGTTCTGACCCATAGCCTGGTCCTGTGTCATTCTCACAGTTGTTCTTATATTTGAGACTTTCACTGCCCCTCTACTTTACCAAGCATGATGTCCTTCTTCAGGGACTTGATCTCCTACAACATGTGTGAAGTTCTTGAAATGAGTCCCGCTATCCTTGCCTCTAAGGAGCACTCTGGTTGTACTTCTTCCAAGACAGATTAGTTGGTTCTTTTGGCAGTGGACAGTACTTTCAGTATTCTTCTCCAGAACAGTAATTCAAATGCATTGGTTCTTCTTTGATCTTCTTATCAATGTTCAACTTTCACCTGCATATGAGGCTATCAAATGCACCATGGCTTGGGTCAGGTGTACCTTAATCCTCAAAGTAACATCATTGTTTTTCAACACTTTAAAGAGGTTTTGTAGGTATTTGTGTTAGACAGGGTTCCCAAATGTGTTAGGCAGGGTTCTCTAGAGAAACAAAATCTGAATGCTAATAATTATATGTATATTTTTATAGATAGGTAGATATAACATAAGAAATAAACAGTTAATTAAATTCTAAAGCAGTACAAATGGCTCAGTGCAACTCACTCCCATGAGACAATTGTGAGACACTGGCAGTCCTTCAAGTCTTGAGGGCCGCTGGGTAGTTCTCTGTAGAGCAATTCAGGCTATCCGGGCACAGGCAGCAAACAGCAAGGCAGGTTCACCAACAGTCAACCAGATGACAGGGTCTTCGGACAGTCCCCAGCTCAAGAGATGTAAATTCCATTTGTGTGGCAAAGCAGGTCTTGAAGGAACCTCAAATTACAGCGACACAGTCCACGAGTTAGGTGTCCCACAGGTAGTGTAGCTTGCAAATTGAGGCAAAGAACAAGCAAGGCAGCTGCTCACTGGTCCGATGATCAAAGAGCAAGTGACAAGAAAGGTGAGGCTTGCCGAGCCATTTATCTCTGCACCCTTCAATTAATCCCACATGTGTTTATTGGCCAGGTTGGCACAATAATCTAACTACCTCAATATTATTGGTAAAGCTAATGTATAAATTTCAAAGAAGAATAAAGTTTTGCATAAGATTGGAAGAATAGTGATTTCCAAATAACATTGAGGAGCTAGGATAATATTGATACCCTTGTCTTTCACTTCAGCCTTGCAGATGAGGGTGGCTGAATGTAGGGAAGGTGTGGCCTCCACCTGAGAGCACTGCTGCTGGACAGCCAGGTTTCACATAGGACTAGAAGTGGGCGGATAGAGATTTAGGCAAGTTTTTTTTTTTTTACAAATCGCCTTCGATTCTAGAGGACCAAATGGACAAGATTGAGTAAAACAAATTGGGGATGGGGACTGGGAGAAAACAGTAAGATCATGGAAGGGCATGATCATAGAGAAAGGATGGGGTAGGAATGGGGATTTGCTGTTGTTAACTGGCTGTGGCTCCTGGCAACCTTATGAATGAAGGAGTGAGATGCTGCCCAGAAAAAAATCTGAATTACACAAAATTCAAGGGTGGAAGTGGCCTTTTCTATGTTCTAAATAGTGGCATGGGGCTTTTGGAATTGATTGAACGAGTGTCTGATCAGGACTCTCTGAGAAGCTGTTCCACTGCAGGGGAGAGACTGGCGATGGCTTAGTACATTTAAAGTGGAACCGATGGCAGTTGGTCGGCTGTCATTCTGTTAGGATATGCCTTCCATGAGCCTGTTAAAAAGTATACACATCGATTTCAAAATTGTGTTGATTTCTCACCGCATTGCCACTCTCTTTAAAGAGTAAAATACATTTTGCTGGGTGGTTTATAGATGTAAGGGTTTTATTTATTGTCTCAGCCGAAGGCCGGTTGCTCTTTAATAAGACTCCAAAGGACTGGTTCACTGTAGTGCAATTTCACTCGAATTTAACTGTGATTTTAAACTGAGCTCAAAACAATACTTTCAAATACAGAAAAGAACAAAAAAGAGCTTTAAATTCTATATCTGTAAGGATCCATAGTCAGTATATATTAACTGGTAATGCATGATTTATCTTGGTAGTTAAACTTTGGTGACTCTGCTCATTCTTGCCTGTTTAAATGCACCGGAGAAACAAAAACAAAAATACCCTTTACTTTGTATTCATGTGAGAGCAGCCCCCCCAAGCCCCCTCTCCCCACTTTCATTTTGTATTTGCAACTGTGTTTATTACTTGCATTCTTGGAAATGACTTTTTGTGACTTTGTTTCTGTCTCGCTGCAGGCAGCTGAATATTTGTTCCGATAGAGCCATTCTATTTCTGATTTCGGTCAGCATTGAAGCATGTAAAAGGTAAGAAACCCTCCAGATAATTCTTCCTGCACTTTAACTGGTTAATGATTTTATAGTCTTTATCACCGAGTTACTGATAAAGTAACTTGAAACATAAACCGAGTATGATAGGTTTTATTAGTCAAGGATTATTAATTCAAGCCCTGTTCATTTCTCTTCTAGTTTTTGAGAATATCTGTTGAGGAAAGAATGAAGGATTTCCTACTTCTGTTACATTGTTTCTATCCATTTATTTGCTGATTTTTCTAAATTAACATATTTCCTTTGCTTGAATCTGTCAGTGTTACAATAAAGGAAATAATTGAACAAATATTTTTTTTACCATAAGACATAAACTGTGTAAACATAAAAGCATTTTTACTTGGAAGAGAATGTTCCATACATATTTAGCTTCCTTTATATTTTGTAAAAACAGTGTCTTTATCATTGCACTTGGAGAATGTAAAGGTTGCTCTTTGTAGTGTTGGAAGTTGAAGTTGGAAAACATGGAAACCTTCAGAACAGATTTTGTATTTGCTCTGGGTATTAATCTCAGTGTTAATTTTACAATAAATACCATGGACATCCTGTGATTTTACTAAGGAAATGAGTTAGCAGTTTTACATTTTGCGATTTAGTAAAGTCTCTTTTGGTTTAAAATTATGTACTTACATATTTATTTTATGGAAATTTTAGAAAATATAGCAAGCTTTAATGGTTCCTTTAAAGTTTTAAGTTACTATTTATGGTGAATTGGAAACCGAATGCATATGCATTCATGTGATATTAATAGAAACTGAGTAGCATTGGATAAAGATATATTTCTTTACTTCATAGTTTAGTGGTTTTTACAAGTTTCACTAAAAAATGTTATTTAAAAATAGATACCTTTGATGATAGCGTGCATGTACTTTTGACCACTATTCTTTGTTTCTGACTTATTTATATTTACTGTCCACTAAAGGATGGATATTTTAAATTTAAAATCTAATTTTACACACATTTTTTAAAATGGGCTCACTCTTACAGTAATCTACAGAACATTGGATGCCTACTTTAATCTGTTTAATAAGCCTCAAAGCTACAAAAATGAGAAGTACACAATGGTCTTGTTTCCTAGTAGCTTCTAGCGTATAGTCTAATAGAGGAAATACCGCTGAGCAAATAATTGAAACAGAATACGGAAAGTTTTGTATGAACTAGAGATGCACATGAGGTACCTAGTATCTCAGTAAGGAGGGCCCCTAATTGGCCTGGGCTAAGGTGGCTATGGCCGTGGGGATGACCAAAGAAGGTTCCGCAAGAATATAAATGATAAAGTTAAGTGGGTGATTCCTTAGGCAGACAACGAAGGGGAAACACTTAGATTGAAGGCACAGGAAAGGTAAAGACACAGAGATGTGACTGATCATGAGACATTTGGAACCTGAAGTAGTGCGTTGTGTGACTGCTAGAGGTAGACAGTTGTCTGTCTTTACTCATTAAAGGAGTCGGAATTTTTATCTCTAAGATACAACAGGAAATCTACTGCTATCAAGTTAATCCTGACTCTCAGTGACTCTGTTCGGTTTCTGAAGCTGTAAATCTTTTGGAGATCAGCTAGGTTAATCTTTCCTCTGTGGACTGACTGGGGGTTAGAACGGCCAACCTTGCTGTTGGTTAGCAGTCCCATGGTATCCAGAGAGTACCACGGGTAAGGGCTGTAAAATCAATACTGAGCATGACAAGTTAGCATACACGTGATTATTTTCAGTCTGTAATATAATTTTATCTGTCTCTGTATTTGTCTGCCTGCCTGCTTACCTACCTATCCACTTATCTGTGTAAGTTTTGACTACAGCCTGAGTGTGTAATTTCAGCTGAAAGGTCTTTGGGCTGACTCCAGTTTTTGGCTTTTACAGATAAAGCTGCTATGAACACTTGTATGCATTTTATATGAGCTTAAGTTTTTATTTCTGTGGAATAAATGCCCAAGAGTGCAGTTGCTGGTTCATATTGCAAACTTATGGTTTAGTATTATATGCTATCAGAGTGGCTATACCATTTTGCATTTCCATTGGTTTACATTATACAGCAGCAAAGTACTGTATTCATGATACAGTTTCTCTGTAGCCTTATCAGAAATTGATGTTGTCATTTTTTTAAGTCATTTTATTAGGGGCTCGGACAGCTTTTATCACAATCCATCCATCCATCCATCCATCCATCCATCCATCCATCCATCCATCCATCCATCCATCCATCCATCCATCCATCTTGTGTCAAGCACATTTGTGCATTTGTTGCCATCATCATTTTCAAAACATATTCTTTCTACTTAAGACCTTGGTATTAGCTTTTCACTTTTTATCTTCCCTCTCCCACCCTCCCTCCCTCACGAACCC
>NW_022111373.1:36106267-36128868 GCF_000313985.2 Echinops telfairi | reverse complement strand
ACCCCAGGGAGGGGGTTATATGTAGATCATTGTGATCAGTTTCCCCTTTCTCCCCCCACCTTCCCTTTACCCTCCTGGTACCGCTACTCTCATTATTGGCCCTGAGGGGTTTAGCTGTTTTGGATTCCCTGTGTTGTGAGCTCTTGAATCTGTACTAGTGTACATGCTCTGGTTGGATTTATAAGGTAGAATTGGGTCATGATAGTGGGGGGGTTGGAAGTACTAAAGAACTAGAGGAAAGTTGTATGTTTCGTTGTTGCTATACTGAGCTGAACTTTTTTTTATTGCTACATTTGGTTTAAGATAATTTGCTACTGGTTGTTAAACTATTTTTATGATGGCAGCTTTAAAATCCTTGTCAGATAATTCTAGCTTTTGATTAATCTCAGTGTTGATGCTAGTTGATTGCCTTTTCGTATTCAAGTTGTAACTTCCTTGGTTCTTGGTATTATGGGTGAGTTTTGATTGAATTCTATATATTTTATCTAGTATATGAAAGGAGACTGAGTCCTATTTTAGCTGTTTAGTTTCGTAAGCAGTCATTCAGTTTAGGTTTCACATGAAATCCTGGCCTTTTATCCTGCTTCCTGACCCGCGTTTTATGTACCCATTTATCTATTGATGGACCCTTTTGAGGCTTTTTGCACCCTCTGGGGATTGCAAATATGCTTCAGGGAAGATTGGTGCTCATGCACCTGCCTGTTTGAGTCCCTGCTTTCTATTTTGTGTATATATGGTGCTTATGAGTGGAATTGTTGGATCCGTTAGGAGCCCTATTGGCATAGTGGTCTATGAGAGAAAACAGTGGCAGAACCATGTGGGATATTTTCACTACCCCCTGGAGCCACTGGGAATTGGCATTCACTTGCCAGCAAAGGGTTTGGGGCTTTGGTGTGTACTAAGCCTTTGAGGAACCACTCAGCTGTCTCCCTCAGCTGCTGTGCCATTTTTTGTTTCCACCAGCAGTGGATGAAGGCTCCCGTTTCTCTGCATCTTTGGTTTGATCTATTTTTTGTGAGTGGTTGTTTCCAATAGTAGTTTAATTTTCAGAGTATTATTTTGATGATCCTTTGTCCCCCAAGGATCTAGATCTTAAATAAAACCCAAAGTCAAATTTACTGCCAGAGTCAATTGTGACTCAGTAGAGCCGATTAGATGACATGACCAGAGAGCTGAAGCCTGACTTCACCTTCACCTTGGAGGTTACCGTCATAGCGGAGGACTTATACAGTTTTTGTCCTTTTGGGATTACCTAACTAATGTCACTCAGCAAAATAGTTTCCAGGTCCATCCATGTCATGAGGTATTTCATGGTTTCAGTGCTACTTTTTAGGAATGCAGAGGATTCCGTTGTGTGCAAATGAACATGGGCTAGCATGTCTATTTGTGTTCTCTCTTTTACTTCTTTGGGGTGTATTCCCAGCAAAGGCATTGCTGGGTCATATGGTCTTACTATTCGTAGTTGTTTTAGGTAGTGCCATCTCGCTTTCCCCAATGGTTGTCCATCTCTAGTAAGGTTCTATTAAATATCCTGGACTCTCAGACTTCATCTACTCCTACTTCATGGAGTCCTGACAAATGACAAGATGGGACTGCCTTCCCTGCACTTAAAAAAACCGGGTAGGAATGAGGGGCTTTGATCTTTGGCCTTTTCCTGACTTTCTACCGGGCTGCTTTCTTACTCTTTCACTGTGCTTCTTTGCAGATGGAGAGGCTCAATGTAAGTTCTTAGGGTTTTTGTTAACGCTTCCTCAGACTATCTCCTGGGATGATGAGTGGAGCATTGGGCATCTTGCCATGCTGCCAGAAGCACCAGAATCTTCTCATTTCCTTTGAAAATTTACGGCACAAGTTTGTTCTCCTTTATTTGCTGGTGGTTTAGTCTTCAAAAACAGTTTTGTTCTTTTCCTTAGGTATCGGCGGTGGACATTTCTGGGATTTTCTTTCATGATTCTGGCTTCACTCCTAGATCTCCAATAATAACTTTTTGTGGTTTTCACTGTTCCTTCTTACATTTGATATTGCAAGTGTCTTCCTTTCCTCACTTGTTTCTGTGACTCTGCCAAGACTTTTTAAATTCTTCTGTTTACTTAATTTCTATCCTTTTGTGGGCCTCTCCTTTCATTTTTGAACAGACAGATTCTCATAGGTTTTGCTGTTGACTTTTTCTGTCAACATCTAGTTTGTTAGTTTTATCTAGGTAATTGACTTTTACAGATTTCATATTATACCTAAGGATCATTTTCACCCCAAATCAATGCTTTCTTTAAAGTAGCTATTTTCTTCTTATTATTTTTAACCTCTGTTGTTCTTGCTATTATTCTTTCATATTAAAACCATTGGTTGTTTCTTTCTTGTTTTCAATCTACTCATCACGTCAAGACTTTTCTATATTCATTTGCACTTATGTTGTTAGTGCTGACTCACAGTGATCCCCTGCAGGTTTCCGAGACTACAATTCTTTATGGGAATAGAAAGCCCAGGCTTTCTCCTGAGAAGCTTTTGGTGGTTTTGAATTGCCAGCCACGCAGACTGCGGCACAACATGTAACCTCTTCACCACCAAGACAGAGCTACTAAAATGGCTTCTTTATCTGTTTTCTTTCTTATGGCTATCATGTAACATCTGCCAGATTAAAGTTTCCCTTTTAAACTATAGCATACGAGAGAAAAGTCTGCAAGTCTATGTGCTGATCTTGGTTCCGAACGACAGCAAGTCTATGACTGATAGAATGAAGTGCTTGCATGGTTCAGCGCCATTCCCATAGCCGCAGCTCTGTTTGAGCCCATTGTTACAACCACTGTGTTTACATATCTTGTAGAAGGTCTCCTCTTTTTCACTGACCTTCTGTTTTATCAACATTATTGTCCTTCTCTAGGGACTAATCCCTCCTGATAATATGCCCAAAGTATGTGAGACAAAGTCTTGCTGTGGTATAATATATCCATATTTCATAATATATTCAGAGTCTGGCAGTGCATAATATATTCAACGTTCCCTTAGAGTAAATGGTGGGTTCTAACTGCCCACCTTTTGATTAGCAGCCCAGTGCTTAAACCACCAGGGCTCAGGTAGAGGAATCCAACCAACCTCATTGCCATCGAGTCAGCTTCATAGGACAGGGTAGAACTTTCCCAGTGGGTTTCGAAGGCTGTAAATCATGGGAGTAGAAAGCCTCATCTTTCTGCTGTGGAGGAAATTATGGTTTTAACCTGCTGAACTTGTGGTTTACAGCACAATGTGTAACCACTCTACCATCAGGGGAGAACAGCATAAGATAAATTGGCATACATTCTCCCATTGCTTGACACACATTTCTTGATTTTGGAGAGATTTCTCTTTTAACTGTACCTCATATTCACTTTTTTTGTCCCATGACTTACTATTTTTCTCCTACTTTCTGTGAAGTACATGCAATTCTTTTTGACTTTTCATAATCTAAATCAGGTCTTAGCTCATCTTACTATTTGTAGAAAACTTTGTGGACTTTCCCAACTTCTATTATCTTTTCTTTCCCTCTCAAAAATTCTACATGACCATTTTTTTGAATGGGTAATATCACACCTGGTATTAAACAAAATTTATATGTATTGAAGGTTATGCAGAACTAAAAATCTTATTCCTACTTCTGTGCTCCAGCCATTTGTGTTCTAGAAATATAAGCAAAAATGAGGAACTTTTATGTCACTTATTTTTTTAAAATAGATGGTAGCATACTGAATTCTGTACTATTCTTTCTTTGCTCAATTAATTGGTTTTAATGATTTTTCCATGTCAATTGACAAACTGTTTCCTCATTTATAATCAGTACTGATTGACCTTCTTCCACATAAACATGCCATGATCAGATCTACCACCCAGAGCCATTAACATTGGGTGCTAAACAAATTCACATAGACTGTGATTTGAATGGCACCCAATACAGTTATTCAGTTACAACCAAATGTATAAGCCTTGATTGTAATGTGTTTAATAAGTTACTGTGGATGGATATTTCCAGGGTTTTTGGTAATCATTATTTCCAACACTACTGTGATAAATAGTCTTATACCTAGGTCATATTTGCAACTATAGGAATATATCTGTAGGATATGTTTCTCTTAATATCTAAAATATTTGTATTTGTAATTTCTACTAGTTGAAAATTTAGATCCAGTCTTTTTTTTTTTTTAATAGTCTCAGCTTCCTCCTGTAGAGCAACTGGTGGTTTCAAACTGCTGACCCTGCCCAGCCAAGCACATAACTGAAACTCACTAGATACAGTCTTAATTTTTATCAAGTTAACTTTCTTCTGTCATTCTTATAAAAGTGATGCCACTCGAATTCTTTTGTATCCACTCTCACCTAGGATGCTCATGTAAATGGGCCCATATTTGGGTTGGTGTGTTTCTCAGTGCTAGCTGCCAGATTATGTTTCTCTTCATATTTTTTTTTGAGCTCCTCACAATTCTTTGATGGATTCTAATAGTAGGAAACAAAAAGGACACTTTCTAGGTTTAGATGAGAACTAGTCATATTTAGAAACAGAAGTAACATTTATCTTGAATTACAGAAAAAAAGGAGCCACAATCTCCAAAATGAGGGGGCTTCAAAAAGTTTGGGGATAAGGAGGCTTTCTTCATGAATATTTTGGAGCTCTTATACATTAAAAAAATCAAAATCAGTACCTACAAAACGCTTCCTTTTTTATTTTTTGGCTTTAAAAATGTTTTTTATACTTTAGAATGGATCAACGGCAGTGAGTTTTGGTTGAAAATATAGGATGTGATCGAATATATTTCTATGGAGACTACATTGAAATAACTGCATATAAAACAACAGAAAAATGTTCATTGTAAAAGCATATCAAAGTAATTTTTTAAAAAGCTACCACATACAAAGAAAAAAAAAGTTTTATGTGTATTTCCTTGACTGTTCAAAGGCATTCAACTGTGTGGATAATTGCAAACTATGGATAACATTGTGAATGAAGAAAAGGAATTCCAGAACATGTAATTGTGCTCATGCAGACCCTGTGTATGATCGCATACAGACCAAGAGGAAGTTGTTTCAATACAACAAATAAGTACTGTGTGGTTTAAAAGCAGGAAAGGTGTCAGGGTTGTATCCTTTCATCGTACTTATTCAATTTGTATGCTGAGAGGTGATGCGAGAAGCTGGACTATATGAAGAAGACTGGCATCAGGAGGAAGGCTCCTGTGCAGGTGCCAGCTGAAAGATGACTTGCTAGCTGAAATGAAGAGGACTTGGAGTACTTACTGATGATGATTAAAGGCTACAGCATTCAGTCTGAATTACATATTCAAAAAAGAAACAAAAGAAAAGAAAAACTGGATGAATAAGCCATGCCATGATAAATGCTGACAATATTGAAGTTGTTTAGGATTTCATTATTTGGATCTATTATCAAGGTCTATAGAAACAACTGTCAAGAGAGCCAATGACCTATTTATTGCAATAGGCAAATCCATTGTAAAAACTTCCTTGAGGTATATTAAAAAGCAAAAATGCCACTTTGAGATCTTAAGGGGGCTGACCCTGATATTGTTTTCAGTCACCTTATATGCATGTTAAAGCTGGACAATGGACACTGAGCAATAATTGATGCTTTTGAATTATGATGATGGCAAAGAATATTGAATATATCACAGACTGCCTGAAGAAGGAACACTCTCTCTTGGAAGAAGGATAACCAGATTGCTCCTTAATAGGGATGATGATGAGACTTTGTCTTATGTAATTTAGACATGTCATCAGGAGGGATCAGTCTTTGGAGAAGGACACCATGCTTGGTAAATAGAGGATCAGTGGAAAAAGAGGAAAACCCTTGATGAGCTGGATCGCTGGAGTGATTTAACAATGGGCTGGGGCATAGGAGTAACACTGCGGGAACAGAACCAAGCCGCCGTGTTTTGTTCTTTCGCCCACAGAGTTACTGTGAGTCAGAACTGACTTGACGATGCCTAACAGCAATAACATCAACACGGGCGAGGCAAACCTAAAAATAGAAAATGTATAACTGTCCTTGAAGGACTCATTCCCCCCAATTCTAAAAGACTAAAGAACAAAATAAATTCTACAGGTTTTAGGATTGATAACAAACAAACAAGATATGTTGGAGAAAATTCTAAGAACTAATATGAGATAATCATAAGTTCTACTGTAGTGATTTTAAAAACAGCTTTATTACTGTATAATTCATATCCAAAGTAATTTACCCATTTCAAGTAGACAAGGAGTCCCTGAATGGCACTACCAGATGAGCACTTTGCTACTAGCTTAAAGGGTTGGTGATTTGGACCCATACAGATACCTTATAAGACAGACC
Source organism: Echinops telfairi (assembly GCF_000313985.2). Taxonomy (NCBI): domain Eukaryota; kingdom Metazoa; phylum Chordata; class Mammalia; order Afrosoricida; family Tenrecidae; genus Echinops; species Echinops telfairi. The sequence goes on along the minus strand of NW_022111373.1, from coordinate 36,122,540 downwards.
AGTGAATCTGCTTCTGCAAGGTCATGGCCTTGAAAACCTTATATGATACTGTTCTTCTCTGACATTCTTAAGGTCACCATATATTGGAAATGATTTTTTAATCAATTGGAGATATGGATTAAAATATTGCAATGTATTGATTGAATATTGGAAATATTGATTAAAAATGTGTTAAATCCATGTTTTTCTAGAATGTTTACAGAGCTGTGTAGTATTGATTTACAATTAGTTTTATAAAATTTTCGTCATCTCCAAACAATCCCAAGGAAAAACAATGGGACCAGTGGTCCCAGGGGCACATGGGAAAGGAGGGGGCAGGGAGGGGATTGGGGAGCCAACAAACTCAGCGACAAGAGATCTAAAAATTGATGGCGAGGAGGGGGTGTAATTCCTGGTGGGGTTATTTTTATATGTTAAGTATTGAGATAGCAGATGGACTTTGGGTCTCTATTCAAGGCCTCCCTAAATACAGGAACACTTTGTTCTAATAACCTGGCACTCTTTGATACTCACCTCTTGACATGATCACTGAAGACAAAATGGGTGCATAAGCAAATGTGGTGAAGAAAGTGGATGGTGCCCAGTTATCAAAAGATGTAGCATCTGGGACTTAAACAAGCAACCATCTAGCCGGGAAGTAACAAAGCCCACATGGAAGAAGCACACCAACCTGTGTGATCATGAGGTGTTGCCGGGATCAGCTATCAGGTATCAAAAGATCCCAAACAAACAATTATATTGATATGAAAGACAGGGGCTGGAGTGAAGGCCCTAAAGCTCATCTGTAGACACTTGGACATCCCCCCACCTAATGGTTACAAGGAAGGGACGATTCAACCAGGTTGCAGAATAGCACTGATGAAACATACATTATTCATCTAGCTCCTGAATGCTTCCTACCCGCCCCCACCCCTCACTACTATAACCTAGTTCTACCTTACAAATCTGGCTAGATTAGAATATAAACATTGGTGTTGATAAGAGCTTTCGATACATGGAATTTAGGATAGCTAAAACCCTTAAGAATAGTAGTGGGAGTAGTGATATCATGAGGGTAGGGGAATGGTGGGGGCTAGGGGGCAGGGAGAAAGGGGGAACCCATCACAAGGTTGGATATCCAGCGCCCCCCACCCCCAGGAGGATGAATAACAAATGTGGATGAAGGGAGACAACAAACATTGTAAGACATGAAATAACAATAATATATAATTGATCAAGGATTCACAAGAGTGGGAGTGTCAGGGAGGGAAAGGGAAATCGAGGAACTGATACCAAGGAATCAAGTAAAAGAAAATGTTTTGGAAAATGTTGAAGGCAACATATGTACAAGTGTGCTTAATACAATTGAATGATGGATTGTTAAAAGATTTGTTGGAGTCCCCCAATAAAATAATTAAGAATGAAAAATTTTGCCATCTCCCAAAGAAATCCAGTAACCATTAATAGTTCTTCCCCTATATGTCCCCAGTCTTAGGCAACCACAATCTACTTTATATTTCTATAAATTTATTTGATTCAGACATCTCATAAAAACAAAGTCAAATGTACAGTATATGGCCTTTTTTGTTTGTTTTTAAACATTTTATTAGGGGCTCATACAACTCTTATCACAATCCATACACACATCAATTGTGTAAAGCGCATTTGTACTTCATTCTCAAAACATTTTCTCTCCACTTAAACCCCCGACATTAGGTCCTCATTTTTCAGTATATGGCCTTTTGTGATTGTGATTGTCCTCTTTAATTTAGAATAATGTTTTCAAATTTTATCCATGTTATAGCCCATGCCAGTAATGTACTTCATTTCTTTTAATTGCTGAATAATATTCCATTGAAATTGGGTAGTGTGAGCCCTCTTATTCTCTTTGAAGACTGGTTTGGATATTCCATCCCTTTTTTATTTTTATATAAAATTTACTTATGATCAGCGTGTCAATTTCTGCAGAAAAACCAACTGAAGTGTTAATTTGGACATGTTCAATTTGTCTTCATAGTTTATTTATCCTTCGATTTCCTGATAGACCTTTAAGTTGTTTCTGCTTTCTGGCTGTTGTCAACAAATGTTTCTATGAATATTCACATAGACATGTTTGCATGGACATATGTTTTCATTCTTTGGTGTGTGTGTAGAATTGTTGGGTAGTACACTAATTCTGTTTAACTTTTTGAGGAATCACCCACCGGCTTTCCACATTGGCGGCACCATTTCAGATTTCTATCTGTTCTGTATGAGATTTCTGATTTCTTCACAGTTTTGTCCCACTCGTTATATATGTCTTTTTGATTATAGGGAAATCTAGTGATATCTCATTATGGTTTTGATTTGTAGTTATCTAATGGCTAGTGATGTTGAGCATCTCCTCATGCTTATTGGACATTTCTTTGGGGGAAGTGGTCTGTGGAGATCCTTTGTCTGGATTTAGTTGGTTTGTCTATTGTTTTTTTGTAAGAATTTTTTATATATTTCAGATAGAAGTTTCTGAGCAGATATGACTTACAAATATGAAAGGGCTTTAAAAATTCATGGACAACTGGAATAAAAAGATAATGGATCTTTTTTCCATGAACTTTTTGAAGCTTGTGTTTTCTCTTATTCCATGGTGCTGCTGTCACACTTTTTTGCCCTTTTTATATAGTGTATATTTTATTAAATTTTATACTAATTTACCCTCACATTAAATAGGTAATTTAGTGGAAAAAGCTTCCGTTTGAATCATCTATTAACACAGTGCTAGACATTTAAAAATACCCATTTATGATAGCAAAAAGACAACAAAATTATTTTCCTTTTGTACAGGTGGACATTGAAGTAGACCTAATTCTGTTTTATTTTTAAAAATCTCCAAAATTAGAAAAGCAGACTCAGTGCGAATAAAATGAATGTCAAAGGTGGTTTATTAAGCTACTGGTTTCCCATACCATTGTCTGTTTTCTGTTGTTTGGATGCAGGCTCTTCTTCGTCTGCTTCTTCTCTTGTGCTTGCCACTGGTTCAGCCGCACCGCCGATTTCATCACCATCATCCTCACTATCAAATTGTGTTTTCTTGTCCTGAACCTATCCTTTTTCTTTAGCTGATCCAGCCTGGGCAACTCTATTTCCCTTTCTTTTTCCTTTACATTCGCGACCTTTCAACTTCCATTTCTCCAAGGATGATTTTTGGTTTTCCATGATATTTTTTCAGTGCTGATTTTTCTACTTCTTTTTCTAGTGCTTCCCACATCTCTTCTCTGTTTGTTTTTTTAACTTCTCTATTTTTAAATTGTAGGTCATTGGTATTTGCACATTTGGTTTTATCCAGCACTTCTTTCCATTTTTCTTTAAATCAGCGGTTCTCAACCTGTGGGTCACCACCCCTTTGGGGGTTGAATGACCCTTTCATAGGGGTTGCCTAATACATCCTGCATATCAGATATTTAAATTATGATTTCATTAAAGTAGCAAAATTGCAGTTATGAAGTAACAACAAAAATGATTTTATGGTTGGGGGTCACCACAACACAAGGAACTGTATTCAAGGGTTGCAGCATTAGGATGGTTGAGAATCACTGCTTTAAATAGAATTACTCCCCTTTTCACTCCTCTGACAAAGTCTTATCTCCATGACTTGCAAAAAGGATATGGAAATCTTCTTTACAGGGCTGATCAGCTTGTTGTCCAAAAACTTCAGCAAGGCCTCTTCTGCTAACTTCTGTTTCTCTTCTTGCTCTTGTTTAACTCATAATTTAGTTCCATTTTATTTTGTTTTCTTTCTTCATTCTTTTTGTAATCATTCTTGAAAATTATTAGCAGGTCTGTGTCTTTATACTTTGGCCAAGGGTCTCTATGAATTTCTTAGCACATTCACTTCTCTCAAGCACAACAAATATTGATCCCTTAAATGTTCTGTGCAATGTTCTTCTCATCTGAGTAGTTCGTTTTTCACCTTTGCCTTCTAACCATTCTATTATGTCATTGAGGTTGCATCAGTTGGGAACGCTTTAATATAAACAGATCTGTTTTTTTCATCATTGTTTTTGGACTCATCAGTCACTTCAGAGATATTCTGATTTTAGTTTTATCTTCACTTATTTCCATGAGCTCTACTTTTGATTTTCTTAGTGCTTCTATTATATTAAAGTCTGTTGTTACACGATTTAACCTGTTGAATTTTATCATTATTTCAGTGGTTCCCAACCTTCATCTAGTTTGATTTATTTCTTTAAAAATTTGTCCCGAGGCACATTGAACGCACCAAAATAATATACATTCTGATGACAGATTTTGGCTTCCAACTCAGCCATTTTTTCGCTATCACCATTTTCGGCCATTGTGGCAATCTGAAAATTTTCCTTATGATTCCAGGCCCTCAGAAGCCCTGCACTGGATCAGTAGTAACAGCAGCATCCTGACCTGTGCTGCCACTTGCCTAAGGTGCTTAAATAAGATAGGGAATAGGCTGTCACACTTTTTTATTTTATACATATTTATAGTTAAAGCTAGTAGGCCCTTGTTAAATATTTTGGGTATCAAACCCTTATTAGATATATGGTTCTTTCAAATTGTCCTCCAACTTGTGAATTGTCTCTTCATTTTGTTAATTAAAGTCCTATGATGAGCAATTTAATTAAAACAAAATTAATGTATTGTTGAGAATACACACAGCAAAACATATACCAATTCAGCCATTTCTACAGGTACTGTTCAGTGACACTGATTACATTCTTTGAATTGTACCACCACTCTAAGTTGTATAGTTGTTGTTGCTTGGGCATTTGATATTCTATCTAAGACCTCATGATTAAAAATGAGGTCCCATAGCACCACCGTTATATTTCCCTATAAGAGTTTTATGCTTTCAATTTTTACATTTAGATCTTTGACCCATTTTAAATTAGCTTTTTTGGCTGGCATATTTAACGCTGTTGATGCCATTATAAATATAATTTTCAAATAGATCAATACTAGTGTATAAAATATCCTTTTTAAAGATTTACACTGCTGCCTTGTTGAACTTATTAGTTCTAATACCTTTTAAAAATTTGATTCCCCCAAAACTTTTTTTCATTCCTTAGAAGTTTCTCTAAGATCATGCCATCTGCGAATAGAGATCATTTAGTCTTCCAGTCTGGGTTCCGTTTATTGCTTAGTTATTTGCTCCGTTCCTGGTTGGAGGTTCCCCTAGGGGTTGAAAAGAAGTGGTGAGAGTAGAAGACATTCTCAGTTCTTTCCTCATCTTAGGGGAAACATTCAGTTGTAGTGATGTTTACTTTGAAAAGAATGGGGGATAGGTTTACTTTGAAGACACGTTTCTTTTGATTTAAGACTTTTCTTCTGCTTACTTACACAGATATGTGCTGACTGGAAGGCTCACTTGTGCAGTGTGGAGAATAAAGGTAGTGCCTTACAAAAATGGGATTTGGGAGTGACCTGAAGAATTCGCATGAAGCTTTGTTAAAATTGCAAGACTGGGAATTACGGTTATTGGAAACAGTGAAGAAATTCATGGCCCTGAGAATAAAAAGTGATAAAGAATATGCAACTACTTTACAGAACCTTTGTAATCAAGTTGATAAGGAAAGTACTGTCCAAATGAATTATGTCAGCAATGTATCCAAGGTAAGAAGAATAATTTCATTGTCTGTTACGGATAACATTATAATTCTACTTAAAGCAAATCGAGTATACTAAAGGCAGATCTCAGGTTCTGAATATCCAGCTAATAAACAACTTGTACTGCCCTTTAATGTTATGAAAAAATTTAAGTTCTTCACCATAATCCCCTTCACTTGTTGCATCTGCAGGTTTTCAATCGCTGAAAGACTTCTAGCCTTTTTGTTGTTGTTAGATAAGAACTGTATGAATCTGTCCTGCTTACCTATAAATTAATGAAAGACACGCTAGGAATGATCTCATTGGTAACCCAGGACTGTCTATATTTACTGAAATATCAAAGACAGCATTTTAAGATGGTGATTCTAAAATCTTGCTGATTATCAGAATCTTGCGGCAAAACTTTTAAAAGTTTCAGATTTAGGGGCCCTACCTCTTGAAATTCTCATTTAGTCAGCTTGGGGGTGGGGACTTTGAAATATTTTTTTTCAAGTTGTTTAAGAATGAAAAATAAATCCACTGCCCTCTGGTCAATTCTGATTCGTAGTAGTCCTAAAGGCCATGGTGGGAAGTGGAACTGCTTTCCAGGATTTCCAAGGCCATCTGTCTTTATGAATGCAGCAGACTGCCTCATCTTTTTGCCTCGGAACAGCTGGTGGGTTTGAACCATCAACCTTTCCGTTAGCAGCTCAAAGCTTAACTCATTGTATCACAGGGCTCCTTTCACATGCTTTTGTAATGATTATTCATTGTTATAAATCTTGTTTTCTTTTATTACCTTACCTGCTTTTGGTCTCATGAAGTTTTTCCTTATAATCTACTGTGTTAGGTGGGATTGTCTAAAGCAGCGGTTCACAAATTGTGGGTTGTGACCCCTTTGGGCATTGAACGACCCTTTCACAGAGGTCGCCCGATTCATAACAGTAGCAACATTACAGTTATGAAGTAGCAACGAAAATAATTTTATGGTTGGAGGTCACCACAACTTGAGGAACTGTATTAAAGGGTCATGGCATTAGGAAGGTTGAGACCCACTGGTCTAGAGAAACAAATTGAGTGACACTCATATTTATGTAAGTATAAGGAATAGCTTTATATTAAGATGAAATTTTATATCAAGAAGGTGTCCCAGCCCAGTCCACCTCACATCCATTAGTCCAATGCAAACCAGGTTCCACTTCTGACTCATGTAGCTGCTGGCTAATGATGTAGAAAGTAAACAGAAACAGAAAGATCTCAAGCCAGTGGGGGCAGAGGTACATGGATGCAGAGTCAGTGGGAACATGGCAGGGCCACATGGGGCCACCCTGGAGGCAAGCAGAATCCCAGAAAGCAGGAAAGTTAGAGGAGAAGAGAGAGGGAAAGAGAGATCCAAAGTTCCAAATGTCTATCATTCTTACACAAAAAGGCCTATGACACCAAGCAGGTGTCATTAATCTGTGACATAATTGGTAGAACCGTGTCTAGTTGCCATAATCCCTAACCAGCACACTCACCTCTCAGCATCTTGTAGGAATCCTTAGTCTAGAGAATCCAATGGACTATTGTAACAAGCAAGGTTTCTTTGTTACTGTATTAGTCTGGGTACTTTGGAGAAACAAATCCACAGCAACTCATGTATGAGAGAGTTTTATGCAAAGAAAATGTGCATCACGAAAACATCCCAGCCCAATGCTGCCCAAGCCCACAAGTCCAACATTAACCCATACCCAACACCAGTCCACAAAGTCCTTCACCTCACAAAATAGAGGCAATGATGCCGACTGCAGGAGGAAAGCTGAGTCAGTGAACGTGTAAGCATCTCAGCACTAGCAGGGGTCTCCACACGGCTGCTCCAGCACCCAGGGCTGCATCGGGATAGGTCCATGCGGATTCTCCTTGGGGATGTCTTGTAGGAAATCCATCTTGCAAGCTGAAGCAGGGAACTGCTAAGGCAGCTGCACCCGATGCAATCATCACAAAACAAGAGACCCGAGAACTAGAAAGGCGAGGCTTCACCACCCATTTATCCCTCCGCCTTTCAACCAGCACCACATGTGATTATCAGCCAGGCTGGCACAATTAACTAACTCAGTTACCATTTTATTTATTATTAAAAACTAGTTTACTTGTGAATTAATCACATTAAAAATTCATTTGGTAAGCAATATGATTTCTTAACTGATAGATTATTCTGTTATATAAAAAGGAGGACCTGTGCTATCAAATTGTTCTTTGAGGCAGTAGGGATGAACTATTAGACACTTTAACAATTCTTAAATGTCTGCTTCATTTATTTCCATTTCCTTTTTAAATATCATGTTTCACCATATTTATTCAAATTCAAGAAAATCTTACCTGTTTTCCCTTTGGAAAGTTAAAAAATTACTACAGGTACCTCCACTTCTCAGAAGTTCACTTCATACCACTTGTTTCTTTTAAAAGTCCTACATTGGTAGCTCTTTTTAGCTAATAGAAAGAAATCAGAAGAAGATTTTAGTTTTTGTACAGTAAATCAAAAAGTGAAACCAGCCTAGAGCCTTTGTTTCCCGGAAGCTCGTAGAGACACCATGCACCTGGAGCAGCGAGTGTGGTATCACTGCGCTGCCTTGCCTCAGAGCTACACTCAGCATTCAGCATCACGCCTTCTGGGCTGTGAACTGTGGCTATGAACGTGATGTGTCAGTGTTGATGGAGCTTTCTCTGGTATTTGCTATTATATGTCAGGTTATTTGGGGGTTTTTGAATGCTCACAGTGTTTTTTCCATATAAATTAGTAATTATTTCTTCACATTTATGACATTTTGGTTTATGAAAGGTTTTACAGGAATATACTGCATTGGAATGGTAGGGGAAAGCATGTGGTTTTTTCTCTTTTTTTCAAAGTGAGTCAGGATTTCAGGAAATTGTAGAGGAAAATGGTTTTCATGGAAAATGGGTGCCTTTGCAGTGTATTTATTTGGTCAGCAAACGGCGTGTGCTTTTTTTGAAGGCCCTTTAATGTCAGTATCTTTAACTTTCTTTTCCTGGACCAGTTAGGTTCCCCAAAGAGGAATTCTCTAGGCTCTGGTCTACAGGTAGGGGTGCTTTATTTAGCAGATAAAATGAACTTATTTCTCCTTATCAGTGACCTCGTCATCTGGCATTTTGCATTTATGACCATAGTAAAAACTACTTTCTGACTGTTTTGCTCATTAAGGAGCTGTGTCTGGCAGTAAGGAATGCTGAGGGATGAGGTGGGAGTGATGCTGGCTGTGACGCCTAAGGCTAAGTGTCAGCCTGGCTGGGTCCTCACTCTCAGTGGTTTGGCAATTAGGTAATGATGCAGTTTGGCAGTTATGTAATAAAGTGGTCATACTAAACTGATTTTTCACATAATGACCTGATCCTCTGACTCAGCCATGTTGATAAGTATATTTAACACCTAGTTAAACATGAACTTGAGATAAACATCAAATGTTCTTTTTAATATTATGTATGCCCTATGAAATATTGGTACAGATTTAAAAGTATGGCTTATCTTAAATTTAATGAGTTGCTCTGTGTTTTATATGATAACTCTTTCTGTAGGTATAACCCTGGTATTATAAGAATAGATAAAGCAGGAATCGGAAAGTAGGCTGGATTTCTTTAAAGTCCCATTTCATGTAATCTTCTTGTTTTGGGTATACTTCTTAGTACTCGAGACCAGAGGCGATCTGGTTCATTTTGCCCATTTTCAACTGCATTGGTAGACTAATATCTGCCTGACTAGGGAGGCTGAGGAAAAAGACCTAAGGTTCCACCTGCTTTTTAACAAGTTTTGAATCAATTCTCCTGAGTCAGACCTTTCTCCTCTTCTATTTATGACAGAATATTTCGAGTTGTCTGACCAATAAATTGACCTTTTCTTTTTGACCTTTCCTGTTGTAGGCACGTACGTTTCAAATATTTCCATGGGAGAGATGTTAGAAGTCTGTTCCCATAAAGATGTACAGCTTCAGAAACCCTGTGGAACCTTCTTTCTCTGTCCTGTGAGGTGGCTCTGAGTGGGAGTTGACTAACAGCAGTGGATGTGCTAAAAATGAATTTGACTTTTTATTTTCTTATTCATCTAAGCAACATACCTGTCAGTATACAGTGATATGAGTAAATCTCCTAATCCCCCAAATTGTACACAACCTGCTTGACAGGAGATGATTGGATTATCTTTTTAACATTAAGTGAATTGAAATATATACTATGAAGGAATAAGAAATAAATAAAAAGGCTCTTTGATGAAAGGCTCATTTGCTTATTATTTAATAGTCACAAAATGCATAAGTGTTTTAACTTGAACTTGTAAAAATAGGGTTTCAACTATTTGTTAAATACATATATTTTTAGGGTAGTAATTTTTAAGTTGTGCTTAGTTTAAAAGTATGAATTGGTTCCAGTTGGCGTGTTGGTAAGCAGCTTCAGCATGATGTGCACTTTGTGTGTGCTTCTGTTTGACTTTGCTTGTGAGAAGCACTAGATTGATGGTTCTCAGCCTTCCTAATGCTGCAACCTTTAATACAGTTCCTCATGTTGTGGTGACCCCCAAACCATAAAATTATTTTTGTTGTTACTTCATAACCGTAATTTTGCTACTGGTAGAAATCGGGTGACCCCTGTGAAAGAGTCGTTCAAACCCCAAAGGGGTCGCGACCCACAGGTTGAGAACTCCTGCACTAGCTGAATACTGAAGACTCTACCCAACTGAAGTGTTGATAGGAAAGCACAGAATGCACATAGAATCACACACCCATCTTCTGTGTGCCTTTTGTGTTATGAGCCAACCCATTGCAACTTTGCCCAGTTTCGGATAACACTGAAAACAAGTAACAGATCACTTCAGATAAAGAATTAAAAATTGCAACCCTTCTGACACTGAAGTACTTTGACAAGCAGTCTTCTGTTCTTTTTCAAAGTGAAGTGCCATATTGTGAGTCTCTTAACGATTTAATATGTGTAAATCTGTACTTAATTTTTATTAGGTTCTGTCCTGTCGCTTATATGTCCCTGGCATCGTATTATCTATATAAGGAATCAATTTGTGTCAAACTATACTTCATTTTTATTCGGTTCTTATCTGTTGTTGGTGTGTCCTTGATGAGTTTCTGTAGTGTTGTATCTATTACCTGTTTTTTCTAAAACTCTATGATTCTTAAATTTACTCTGAAATTTTTGTGCTAAGTGGTGATTTTTGGTAACACAAATATGTGACTCGTGGAACTGCTGTAGGTTAGAATTACTTTAGTAATTTTAGAAATGCCCCCAGTAAGAACCTATTAATCAGAATCTGGTCATAGGACGCCGGAATTGCTATTTTCAGGTGATACTTATTGTACCTCTAGTGGCCTTGGCTAACCAGGAAGCTTTTGAGGAAAATGCAGAAAACAAGACGCAAACCAACTCAAACTCTATTGTTGAATTGATTCTGGCTCATAGCCACCCTGTAACTAGTGGAACTATTCCTTTGGCTTTCCAAGGCTGTAATTTTTATAAAATCAGACTGCCTCATCTTTTCTCCAGAGAAGCTGGTAGGTTTGAACCACTGACCTTAGAGTTAGCAGTTGAATGCTTATCTGCTATACCACCAGGGCTCTGGCAGTGTAGAAAGACTTGAGAATGGGAAATACAGGAGATTCCTTTGGCAATTGCATTTGGCTCTCTGAAAATTTTGGTTTTAGGGGAAAAATGAGTTATCTTCTAGATTTTTATGTCTATTAAAGAAGCAGATTCCAAAAAGCAAACTCTGAATACCTTTTGTTTCAGAGAATCATCTATTTTGAGTTTTGTGTGGTCCTGAAACTATGTTCTTTTTGAAATATTTATGTTGCATTTCTAACAAATCAGGAAACAAGGAAGAAAGCAAGAAGCTGTAAGATACAGACTACAGTGGAAATCTATTTATGACAACTGTTATTTAGGTATTTTTCAAGCATGAGTTATCTTGTTGATTATTTTCAATGCTTTACTATAATTATAGTTCCAGTAGTAGTTTGCTCTTTGACTCATTGTCCAAGAATAAATACTTTTTCATTTAATGAACTCAAAACACTTAAATTACTACCTGTTTATGGAATACTGATTTACCTCATTACGCATGTTAGTTCAAAAGTGGAAGACAAGAAAGGACATGGTGTACATTTCTAAAGGATATAATTTTTCCGCCTACATTCTTTTCTCTTTTAAAATTTGAGTGCAGTGTTTATTTACTTTGTATCATGTCTTCATCCAAGTATAACTGGTACTATTTATCTCTTTTGGCTTTCTTAGAGTGAAAAAGGCATTTTATGACTTGAATGAATTATTATAGAAATCTGGGATGCTATTTACTGTATGTAATGTGTTTTTGTTTTTCAGAAAGGGGAAAATAACAATTTTATAAATTGAATTATTTCCCTTAAAATTTATTTGAAATAATATGCATATATTTCTGGGAACTATTTTATTTTTAGCCATAAAACAACTGCAACAAAATTACATTTAGGTACTCAGAAATATTTTTGTAATCACAGATTTCAGGAAAAAATTTGTTTTGTGACACAATGTTAATATTATTCCTCACAACTTAAAATTTTGAGGAATATTCTAAATTTTAAATATCTTAGACTAGTAGTTTGTTTCCTTGGCTGGTAGTACTGTGTATGATATGTACATCACTGTCTTAAAAGTGGTATTATTTTTAGCTATCCAGTATGGTATTGGGGTTAATTAGATATGATGATAACTGAGACTTGTTTCTTTAATTGCTGTAAGGGACTTGAGGGGTGGATCATTATTGTAGCTAAAACCCTAGTTACTGTGAGAGAATGTTTGCATTTTCTTCTTTATTGCTTCTAGTTGAACGTGCTTTGTTAATGACTCACTATTTTTTTTTCTAGAAGAATTTCTTTGCTTTAGATGTTACTTATGCTATAAAAGTAGTTGACCTCAAGGGAGTGGATACCTTTTTCCTATTGCTAAGAGTGAAGTTACTGATAAATATATTAAGTATAGATTAAGTGAAGATTACTCTGTACTCTGTAATAGACTGTATAAAGTACTCTACTTATTTTAGCTTAATAATTATTCGCAAATGATCTTTAGATACAGGAGACTTGAGGTTTTTGTATATTTTTTCTGACTGAGTAAAAGCTCTAGTGGTATTTCAATTTGGAAGAGAATATCTGTATGTCATAATTAACTAACTATATTCTTATTCCTGTCACTTCTTGCATGCTAACTGCTACATGTGAAGAATTTCTGAAAGATTGATTAATTAATTTACCTATTAAGTCATTGATTTTATATCCTCCAACTATCCTAGTATGTGCCATATCTATACAATTAAGAGGATGAAATGAGTTTGTATCTGAGCACTTCTATTTATTAGCTGTCTAATGTTTGATAGGTTATGTAATATCTTTAACACTAAGTTTTCACATCAATAAGATGAGGATATTTGTGCCACATTGTGTTTTTCCTGATGTAATTCTTACATCACCAAAAAATGAACCTATTGCTGTTAGTTCTGCATAGTGAATTACTCATTGGACTGCTTGTTAACCACAAGGTTAGCAGTTTGAAAACACAAGCTGCTATCTGGGAGAAAGATGAGGCTTTCTACTCTGTTAAATAGTGTCGGAAACCCACACAGGCAGTTCTACTGTGTCCTACAGGGTTGCTGAGGTAGACTTCACTCAGTGGCAGTGAGTTTGGTTTTGGTTTAGAATCCTTGTGGAAGCTGACCGCCACATCTTTTTGCAGATTGGCAGGGGGGTTCAAATAGCTCTTTTCAGTTAGCAACTTTTTTGGTTAGCAGCTGAGCACTTAACCACTGTGCCACAAGGGCTCCTATATCAACACTGGGTGATATTTTGTAAACTTAGTGACACTAGTTTTTGTGAATTGTGGATTGACACAGTAACTAACAATGGGTTCAAATATGACAATAATTGTGAACATGGTGCAAAATAGGGCACCTGTTGTACACAGGATCTCTGTGAGTCAGAATCCACTTGACAACATATAGGGTGGATATCAATATTATGACCTGGACTCAACTTGATGGTAATGGGTTCAGTGGAGCAGTAGTCCTCTGCACAGAGGGCTCACTATGACTGGGAATCAACCACATGCCAAAGACAGCAACATGACAGGTACGTCGGTCATTGTGGTACAAACCTGAAACAGTAAACAAGGAGCCGTGGTAATTCCCTCATGGAAACAGTTGCAGAGAGATACAGAAAATGAATTTTACCTAAGCAAAATAGCGGTTTTAAGTGCTAAGGAGGTAATCAATAATAAAAGGGAGAATGGTACAGGCAGTTTATTATCTGTTAATATAAAAGTTGGCAGTTCAGATTCACCTCGTGACTATGGAAGAAATGCCTGGAGGACCACCTGGAAAATCTGAGAGGACAATTCCACTTTGTGACATACGGTGTCACAAGGAGCTGGAGACTGAGTTGATGGCAGCTAACAAAAAAAACACCTTACAGTAGAATGAGCAGATTCCTCAAGGAAAAGGTGGCCTTTGCTTAAGTAGGAGAAAGAAAAAGGAACGAGGAAGAGGGAAAACGTGGTGTGATCAGGGAACTGAAGAAAAAACCAATATAGCGAATATATTTTATTAGGTGGAGAGTGATAAAAATATTAGATTCAAAGGAAAAATCAACAAAACAAAGCAAAAAACCCAAATTCACTACCATGCAGTGGTTCTCAATCTGGGGGTAGAGACCTCTTTGGGGATTGAATGACCCTAAGACCATTGGAAAACACCTATTTCTAATGATCTTAGGACCCGAGACACTGCTCCTTTATCCATCTCCAGGCGGGTCCGCCCACTTGCAGATACGCCTACGTATGAGTACCCAGAGTGAAGACTGTTACCCATGCTATACCATGCTTCAAGACAAAATTTCATTTATTTGTAATTAGAAATAAATATTTCACAATATATAATTACATACTGTTTTTGTGATGAATCATTATGCTTTAATGATGTTCAGCTTGCAGGATGAAAATATATCCTGCATATCAGATATTTACATTATAATTCCTAACAGTAGCAAAATTAGAGTTATGACGTAGCAATGAAAATAATTTTATAGTTGGGGGTCACCACAACATGAGGAACTGTATTCAAGAGTGCGGCATTAGGAAGGTGGAGAACCACTGATCTAATATTCTGACTCCTAGTCCCTTTATATGACAATAAAACTTGAAAGCCCCTGTGGGTTTTCAAGGCTGTAATTTGTTACTGGAGCAGAAAGCCTCATCCTTTTTTTTTCCTCCCCTGAGAGCTTCTGGTGGTTTCAAACTCCTGTCCTTGTGGTTAGCAACCCACCACACTGCTAGTGCTCTTGGGAAGGATAAGCAGAGGACAGAACATGGGAGATGTTGTCTTTTTAAAAAATCCATTTTATTAGGGCCTCATACAACTCTTATCACAATCCATATATACATCAATTGTGCAAAGCACATTTGTACATTCATTGCCCTCATCATTTTTAAACATTTGCTCTCCACTTAAGCCCCTGGCCTCAGGTGCTCATTTTTCCCCCTGCCTCCCTTCTCCCCCCTCCCACATGAACCCTTGATAATTTATAAATTATTATTTTGTCATATCTTGCCCTGTCCAGCGGGGAGATGTTAAGTCTTAGAAGGGATTTTGGATTTTATTTTTAATACAAAGGAAAGCAACGTATTTTAGGCAGGAAAAGGACAGTCTGTTGTGCTACGTTAAGTAAAATGGATTTGAGAGCAGCAGGGAAATGACAGTATGAGCTGTTGTAATAGAGAGACGCTTGACCACAAAAAGGGGTGACTGCAGAGGGAGAGAAGATAGAGGTATAGTCAGTTTTGAAGCTTGAATCATAAAATCTTGCTAATGGATTGAGGATTCACGGGCAGGGCAAGCCTGAGCTTCAGAGGTGCTGGGAACTGTAAGGGGTGGTGTTGGTGTTTAATTATTTTATCTTATTTTTTCTAGCAGTTTTATTGGCACGTAATTTACATATCATACAATTCAGTAGTTCAGTTGTTCGATTATATCAAGAATTGCACAATCATTACCACATCAATTTTAGAACATTTGCACCACCATGGTTTTACAATGAGCTGTATGTACATCACAATCAATTCTAGTACTGTGTATACTTGAGTATAAGCTGACCTGACTTTCAGCCAAGGCGCCTAATTTTACCAGAAAAACTGCATGAAAAATGTGCTGAAAAACTTGGCTTATACACGAGTTTATACGGTACTCCCTCCCCACCTTGCCTTCATGGTTTACTTCCGAAATCCCCTTTCCCTCCCTGTCACCCACCTCCCCACCCTCCAACCCCTATAAACCCTTGTAATTAGTTATTATCACTGTGGATCCACTCTTCCTGGCTTCACAAACTGGGAAACCCAACAGAAACAATAAAAAAATCTAAGTAAGGTGGTAAGGATAAAATAATATAAAGAAAAATTCAAATAATGAGTAAGAAAGATAAGACAAGGCCCTCATCAGTACTTAAAAATCCAGGGTAGAAATTTTTGTCTTTGAACAAGTAAGAGATACTTGCACCTAGTACAAATTCAGGTTAGGTCTGTAGGGAGGTCATGTGGCCAAGTTATCTATTCAGCACAGTCAAGATTACAATGGTCTCTGCCTGATAGTAAGGCTGTTCGAGATTCTTTCCTGTGATTAGAGGTGATTTGCCAG
>NW_022111373.1:36102800-36105372 GCF_000313985.2 Echinops telfairi | reverse complement strand
TCTTCCAAGTGCAGATTCCTGCTCAACAGATCAGAACCTGTCATGCCACTGCAAGGTGGACATCGAGGTGCTACATATATGGTGATCCTGAGTCCCTTACCATTGGATACCCACTGAGCTGCGGGTTCTCTAATAAAGGCTACTTCCACAGCTGTTGGGTCGATACGCTCTGCTCCCTCTCCCATCCAAGTACCCAGGTCCTCAGTCCAAGGGTACAGACAGCTTCAAGGCAGGGTTCAGTTCATTTAGTGGGGCCTCTTTGTTATGTCCTTCTGGTGTTGCCTCTGTGTTACACCATGCTGCCTGCAAGGTCAGTTTCCATCATTGTGG
Organism: Echinops telfairi; assembly: GCF_000313985.2. Lineage (NCBI taxonomy): Eukaryota > Metazoa > Chordata > Mammalia > Afrosoricida > Tenrecidae > Echinops > Echinops telfairi. The sequence goes on along the minus strand of NW_022111373.1, from coordinate 36,105,042 downwards.
TTAGTCCAGGTAGACTGGAGAAACAAATCCTGGGAGACACTCGTGTGTGTGTATAAGAAAGAGCTTTATATACAAGAGCAAGTGAATATTGAGAAAACATCTCAGCCCAGTCCAGATTAAGTCCAGAAGTCCAACTAATAGCCCATATGTCAGATACCAATCTATAAATTCCTCTTCAGACTATCGAAACACATGCAATGATGCCGAATGCAGGAAGATCACAGGCCAGTGGGCAGAAAGTCTTGTGGATCCAGTGGCAGTAGAGGCATCTCAGTGTTAGCAGGAGTCTCCACATGGTTCCTTTAGCTCCAGAGCTCTAGTGTAGCTGCATGTGTCTTATCAGCAAGCATGTCTCACAGGGAGTGAGCCTGTGTTGTTCCGCCTCCAGTGAACTATTTATCTTCTTAACGCCACTAAATGAGGTCATCAAGCTGTGATCGGATTGACAGGCTAAATTCCACTGCTTCACTCTTAAGTCTCAAACTGATAACAGATTATGTAACTACCCCAATGATGAGCATGGCGATTAGTCCATGGCCTGGCTCACTGAAGGTTTGTAGAAATGTATTCATAGTGTCTACCCAGGAACATAAAATCTGCCCCATTGTCCCTCTAGGTTCCCTATACTGATTGTTTAGCATCCCTTCCCACTATGAGGTTATTTCCCCCCAATCACCCACCATACTTATCAACAGGACTATCAGTGTCTCCTTCACAATGTAGATGATCTTTTTTCCTGGTCTTGGCTTGAATTTCCAGCAAGCTTCTCCTACCATTCCTATGTGTGTGTGTGTGTGTGTGTGTGTGGGGGGGGTGAGTGGAGGGGGCCATTGATTTGCACCTGGGGTATGTTAATTAGCAGCATTTGGCTGGGGGTTTTGACAGTGGGCTAGAGAGAGGTTTTTGTTAAAATTGGAATATAAATGGAAAGCTTTGTTGAGAAGTATTAAGGAGTTTTCTAATCATACAGTGGGGATTCTGGAGAGTACAGGAGTATTTGTTAGGTAGGGGCTAGGGTCAGATTAAGAAGTTCTGAAAGAAATGTAAGGTTGACATTTGGGGTCATGATATATGAAGGGATTTAAAAACAACAGAAAATTTTCCTTTTCTTTAAATTCTATATTTTCACAAACTTTTTGAAGCTCCCTGGTGTGCTTAGGAAGGGCTGAAACATCTGGCAGTGAACAAGGCTGGTAGACAAACTGGGATGTTCCCTCTGGGAGTAGGAGGGCATTCTGATCTTGCTTTGTGGTCTTTAATGTTAGCTTCTCAGAAGTTCCTTAGATCATAAGGCCTCCTACCTAGAAGCACAAACATTTATTGTTACAAAGTTCTTAGAGAATATTTATTTTTTAAAGATAGGGCAACAGCACTGACTCCTTTTGTGTGTGTGCTGTGGGTTCTTCTTTTGTAACCATAACATTCTGCACATTCCGTAGAGCTTTTTTTAACCAACATAGCGTTTCTTAGAAAATGAGGTGAAAAAGTCACAGCTACATGATATATGACCATTTAGCTTATTTTGTAATCAGTGTTTTGTTTGTTTGCATCTGTGCTAAATATTAGGTTTTAGGAAGTATCACATTAATTTTAAATTGCTTTGTGGTGTCTAATTTTTTTTTAATTAGAAAGTAAATATAATTAGTTCATACACCACATATTGTATTCTAACAATCATGGAATCCCAGAACTAAAAATAACTCTGCTCTCTAAACAAATGTTTGCAAAGATTAATTTTTATTTTGAACATAAAATGACAAAAATTTTGAGAATTGTCACTGAGTCAGAAATGGCTCTTCATCTCATAACAGCTAACTACAAGAAAATAATAATTCTATTTCTCCACAGATTATTGAACAATAGAGTAGAAAACTTCTCGTATAAATATCTGAAACCCTACCTTGTGGTCTTTCAACATTTTTTAAATTGACTAAGCTCATTAAGGAAGCCCTGGTGGCATGTTGTTTTACATGTGGGACTACTAACATTGAGGTTAGCTGTTCAAAACCACCAGTTGATCTGGTCAGAATTGACTTGATGGTAGTAAGAGCCCTTATTATGAGCTTAACCCAGCCCCACACCCCCAAACTTATTGCATGGAATTGGTTCTGACTGTAAAAACTCCCCATGTGGCTGTCCGAGTCTGTAAGTCTTTTTTTAAAAAATCATTTTATTAGGGGCTCATACAACTCTTATCACAATCCATACATACATCAATTGTGTGAAGCGCATTTGTACATTC
>NW_022111373.1:36092180-36101085 GCF_000313985.2 Echinops telfairi | reverse complement strand
TAGTGCTTTGCCTCAGTGTGGTGGGATCAGATTGGGTGCAATTCCCACACTGTGTCCGAGTCTGTAAGTCTTAAAGAGGAGCAGAAAGTCTCCTCTTTCTGCTGTGGAGCAGCCCAGGTATTTAATTTTAAAAGGTTTACTTATCCTTTCTTAATATTATTGATAATTTTTTATTTTGAAGCACTCGTACTTGAATTTGAAGTTGTTAAATGCTTGCTGTTCATAGTCCATTGCACAATTACCAGAAACCTGCCATTTTTATATTACGCAATCAATTATGTAAAACTAAATGGAGTTTTTAACAAGTAAAGCGTACCTAAATAGAGACATCTAATATAAAGACTAACTTTCTTTCTTTCTTTTTTTCCCTCGAAAAGTCTTGGCTACTTGTGGTTCAGCAGACAGAGCAACTTAGTAGGATAATGAAGACACATGCAGAGGACCTAAACTCTGGACCATTACACAGGCTTACCATGATGATCAAGGATAAGCAACAGGTGAAGAAAAGTTACGTAGGTGTTCATCAGCAGATAGAGGCAGAGATGTTCAAGGTTCGTCTTTGCATTCTGAAGTTCTTTCTTTTATTTGTTATTTTTAACTTTGAGGAAGTATTTTATCTTGTTTGATGCTTTGAAATGGTTTATTGATTATTTTCTGACAAGAAATAGGTTTTGGTATCTCTAATAAGTATTTTCTTATTTTTGAATAGAATTCATTATTGATTACAAGATATTTTAATTTATGTTCTCCTAAGAAAAAGAAAATGCTTTCAATTACCTGTGATACAGTGATTTTATTATTGAGAATTTTTGGTTTTTCTTATTGAAATAGTTTTTTTAAGGCTTTTACAGAAATATAAATGGGTATTATGTAGTATTCTCTGCATACATAAAACATATAGAAAAATAGATTAGTTAAGGCATTCTTCAAGTTTCTTCACATTCAGAATTTGTTCTGATTAATATTTAAAAAAACAAAAATTTTTTGAGGTTAAAAAAAATCTTATTAGGCATATGCATCGAAGAGAAAAGAGGGATGGGAATTGACCTGACACACCATCAAGGTTTTGTCTGAGGGGATCCCTCAAAAAATATTTTTAAATTTGAAATATGCAAATATTGAAAAACCAAACCAAACCAAACTCCTTTCCAATGACCTGATTCTGACTTATAGCCACCCTATATCGGGCTCCTGAGACTGTACATTTTTATGGAAGTGCACAGCTTCCTCTGTCTCAGGTGGAGCCACTGGAGGGTTTGAAGAGCCAGTCTCGTGGTTAGCAGTCCAACACCTCACCTTAAGAGTTACAGGAACTCCCATTTACCCATCGGCCGGATGGCCCCTAAAAAGAAAATGTATACTCTCACTGACCTTTTTCCTCCTAAAGGAAATTCCAGATACCATTTCCATAAATGGTTTTGTATATATTGCTAAAATAAGAACTATAAAAAAGACTACATTACTGCATTATCATTAATAATAAAACTAATACTTTCTTATGGCAATTAAATATACTGTGTTTAATAATTACTGTATAAATTTTTTTCTTACAGTTGGTTTGTTTAAATTAGTATACAAAGGTTTGCATACTGTATTTCAATAATAATTCTCTTATTAAGAATTTCCCCTTCTCTCCTCCTTGGCCATTTACTTTTGGAAGAAATGGATCATTTGCACTATAAAATTGAATTTTTCTTATTTTGAATTTTGCTGTTAGCATTTTTACATATTGGGAAGCATTCACTTAATATCTGCTTATTTATCTTTTGCTAATATTACAATTGATTATTTGGTTCAAGTGTTGTCAAGCTGATGAATCTATTAAAAACCTTTACCTTCTAGTTTTAAAAATTAATGTTGTTCATTATTTAAGATCCTTTATTTTATTGGGCATTACAGTTTGGTGATATTTTACTCCTATCATTATTAATGCAGTTGCTTGTGGAATTTCTTTTAGAAAGAATTTTCCTGAATTAGGTATTTGATAACCTTGATGTAGAATTCACATAGGAAAGGCAAGATAACTGCTGTTTGATTGTTTTTTAAATGTACTTGCTTGTTGTTTTCAGAATAGAAAAGTTGGCAGTTTTCAATGAATTTGCGCAACTATCAGAATGAATTATTTCTGTAGCAATTTCAAAAGAAAACCAATGTGTATATTTTTATTCTATATGTTTTGAACTGATTTATAACATAATTGTTGGTGTTTTTGTTTTTTTCACCTATGATCGTCCTCTTTGATATCAAGAACATTAGTGATGAAGCATTTCTTAAAAACAAGCCTTTGCTATTATTTTGGGATTTTCTTTGATGTTGTGACAATTCAAGTTTACAGTGCTGCAGCTTTTATTTAATCTTCTCAGAAGTATGTAATACAAGGATTTCAGACAACATGTAGGACTCATATAGTATTTACCCAACTTGTTGACTACAAAGTCAAGGGGCTACATATATCTAATATTCTATGGAAATAATAGCCAACTTTATGCATACACTTTCATGGCAGTTGCCTGGCCAATAACAAGTACAAGAAGCATCTGCATATCAGAGGATAAAATGTTAAAATGTCACACACACAAAAATGTAATTTAGAATGAGTGAAATATAGCCTCTCAAAATTACCTTATAAAACTAAAAAAAAATTTCAATTAGGTTTTTGAATTATAGAAAAGATTTTTATACATAGCAACTTAATTTATTCTCACTAAATTTTAGGTGGTGATAGCATGACTCTGAGTTGCTTGTCTTTTTAAGAAAATATGATCTCTTTTCATAGTCCAATGAATATATTAGTGATTTTAAAACTGTTTATTTGCTATCCATTACATATGGAACTGTAACCTATAAGCAGTAAAATATATGTCACTTCTTAGGAGTTTAAGTTCTTGGAATGTAAGCTTGAAAATATAAAAACATTTCTGTATTTTGCTTCTTTGACAGGTTACAAAGACAGAACTGGACAAATTAAAATCCAGCTATCGACAGTTGATCAAAGAAATGAATTCTGCCAAAGATAAATATAAAGAAGCTTTAGCTAAAGGTATGGCAAAGTTATGAAAGACATTTATTTTAATAATTTCCATTCCTGCCATTTGAAAGTTATCTGTATAACTAATACAATGATTCTACTTAGATTATTAACATGTAAAAATCCCTCAATTAACAAGGACAAATTTTCAAACCTATTGTAAAAGTTGCTAATTTTTTTGCTGTTTTAAATGATTCAAAGTAGTTTTAAATAAATTGAATTATGTAATACTTAGAATGTAAGTCATCTTTAAATAGTTCTTTAGCATTGGATTTGCTTATCAATTGATAATTATAATAACTAGTTATTACAAAGTCATTGGTAATTGCATAGTAATAAGAAAAATAAGATTGTATTAGTTTATAGGCCTTTCAAAACTATCCCTTTTATCTAAGGTGTCTAAAAGCCATTGTAACCTGAGATGTTTTTATAGAATTATGTTATCTGCATAGGTTAATTTTTTGTATCTCTATTGAGCTAACATATTCATGAGAACTTTTAGAAGTAAATGGATATCGAAGTATATGTTTTTGTTTTCAGTAGATTTATGTAATAATTTTTGTTACAAATTTTAATAAAAATCTGATTTACCTAATGTTAGATTTTATTAGACATTAAACATAGATTATGAAAAAAAGCTTCTTTGGGCATTATTCTTATTAGTGATATTTATGTTTCAAAGTGACAAACTAATCTTCATTTTAGTATTTTAGAATATATGTTTTTTCCCTTCCCTAGATAACTATAAGCTCCATTAAAGATTTCAGACATTAAGTATAGCTCAATAAAACTAACTTTTTAAAGCTTCGTTTACCTTTTATTCTTAGTTTACTTTTCCCTTTATTAGAAAATTTTTTTACTTGTTACATATTTTTTTATTAATCTGTGAGAAAATGACTAACTCCTACATTCTATATCCTATATGATAAAATACTTTTCATTACTTAGGAATGATATGGATTTGAAGGCATTTGTTCCACAGTATCTCCTTTCATTCAAACTCTCGCAGTTTTCATAATGTTAGTGACACTCCACTCCCACTGTTGTCTGCTTGCCCATTTTCTCAATGTTGACTCTTCTCCACACACACACACACACACACACACACGCGCACGCGCACGCGCACACGCACACACACACACACCCCTTTTGCTGCCATTGAGTTGGTTCTGACTTGTAGTGACCTTTCTTTAGCGCAGGATATAAACTGCCACTGTGGGTGTCTAAGATTGTAACTCTTTCTGGAGATAGAAAGCCATATCATTTTTCTCCCCTTGAGAAGTTTGTGGTTTCAAGTAACTAACCTTGCTAGAAAATTAATAATGATGAATTAAAATGCTGGACAGTTTCTCTAAAACTTTCTTATAGAAGTTAATTGAAAGAAATCTGTTTTCAAAGTTCATGTATTTATCAGTAAACTTATTTCTTTTCTATGAAGAGCATGAGTTAAATAAAGTTTAATTAGTGACAATTAATAAAAGAAATTATCGTATTACGATGACATACTGCGATGATTTTTTTTAACAGTTTTACTGGATTTCTTCTTCCTTGCTCATTTGATCAGAGTTGTCTGAGTATATTGATTATCACTTTTTTTAGCTTCACTAATTTTTCCACTCTTTTAGGTAGTAGAAGTACAAATATACATACATGTTTGCCTCTGTTCATATGCCCTGTAGTACTTTGTTTCAAAGTGAACATATTTTTAAAAAGTAAATGTAAGTTAATTTTATAAAATTTCAGTAATACAATTCTGAACCACATGACACTGAATGAAAATATCTAAAAATGATTTTGCTTTGAAGGTTTGAAGTGTACTTGGAGACATACTGAAGTAACTACTTGTTGTTTTGATTTTGCCTGTCATTGGTTCTGTGGGGCTACAATTGTACTTGAGTTTTATATTGACCAAGCCTCAGAATAACAATAGCATTTGTGTGGCTTCTCTTGTAGGTAGGTGGCAGCCTGAGTGCTTTTGTGTCCCCTGAATCATGTTCAGGAAAAAGAAAACTGGCAGGTAGAGCTACTGAAAAGTACATGTGGCCACAATAATCTATATAGAGAAGCATGGAGTTCACTGTACCCTCCTCTTTTATTACCGGAGGTAATAAAGCACCTGTTGGTGCTGCTAGGTAAGCGTTGGACTACTGACCACATGGTTGGTGGTCCAAACCTTCCAGCTGCTCTGTGGGAGAAAGATGAAGCTGTCTGCACCTGTAGAGATTTACAACCTCAGAAACCAATGGCACTAGGCTTTTTTACATTATAGGAATAGGGAAACATTTAATGCTAATTAAAATAATCTAGTTATTTTTATGTTCTTTTTTTCTTAAACTTTATTGTGAACTAGGTGAAGGTTTACAGAGCAGATAATCAATTTTACATTCAACCATTCCTACTCAACTTTATTTCAACTCATCCATTGAAGTTCCCTCAGTGTATCGTCACTTGGTCCACTTCTCCCTGTTTTACCTGTTTCCATTGCTTTTTTTATCCCCTATCCCCCTGCAGTATGCCCTTGGATAAATGCTGTCCTTTTTATCGTAAATGACTGAGTATTCCAGCACGGGCTGGGGTAGAGTGTTCAGTTCTAGATCTGAAGAGTGACTAAGGGATGTAGTCATAGAGATCTCACTTGTCTCTACCTCTTCTTTCTGTGTAAGAAGTTGAGGCCTGAAGTTTTAGCAAGCTTACTGATCCTTTGTTAATTTAAGCAGATAGAATAAAAGGAGACCTGTTGCTTGAATGGCTAGTGGGTTATGGGTTGCGGTGCTAACTGCAAGGTTGGCAGTTTTGGAAGTTGGGACTTTGACTCCTGTGAAGAGTTACAGTCTCAGAAACCCAAGGGTACAATGATACTTTATCCTATAATGTTGATATGGGTCAGAATTGACTCAATGGCAGTGAATTAAATTATGGAATCCTTGAAATATAAAGAGGTAGCAGCTGCAAGTCTTATTCAAAAGTAGGTTTTTCTGTAATTGGGAAGTAGAGTTTAAAAAATTTCCTCTTCATGAGGTGACTTCAACTATTGAACAACCTAGTAGGACAGAGCAGAGTTGCCCCATAGTTTTTTTTTTACAGTTTTGAAGACTAAATCTTTATAGAAACACCCTATCACGTTTCTCACAGGAGTAGCTGGTGGATCTGAACTTCTGATGATTTGGTTAGCAGCCAAGCACTTTACTACTGCCTCATCAAGGCTCTTGTATTATGAATAATTCTGTGCTATTTTATAGCAATTAAAATTGATTAGATTCATTGAGTTGTTTCTTTAGAGTACTTTAATTATGAAAACTAGTTTGAAATGAGTCCAGCCTTGAGGCAGATGGTTAAATTCATGTCTAAATAAATCAAAATTAAAAAAAAAAAATCAAGGTATCTTTTATATAAAAAGGGTCTCTGTTGATTTCTTTAGTTTGAATCTACAGAGTATATGCCAACTGACCTACTTTCTCAATAGTCTCTGGTTTAAATCTGTTGGGAATTAAAAAAAACCCAAACAGAATAATGTATGGTTCAGTGAGGAAATGCTCTAGAAAATTGTTCTTTAATTAATATTTTCCTCTCAGTTCAATTTATGGAAATGCACTTTGCATGTAGCACTTGCTAAAGACCAAAATAGAGTTCAAGTTTTGTTTGTTGATCATTAATTCTATTAAAGTGATCTTGGAATGAGAGACTTCCTCTTTTTATGTACCTACTCATGAGTCCATGCTATAGCAGCTAACTTGTGGCATGAGTATGTTTCACTGTATGGTACATAATATGATAGGAGCTTCCTAAGGCCATAAGAGTAATGGTGCTCATACCAATTAATCTGATTTGCATTGGGCTAAAATCCTGGTGTCACAGTGGTTAAGCACTCAGCTCTAACCAAAAGTCACCAGTCGCTCTGCGGAAAAAAGATATGCCAATCTGCTCTGATAGTGATTTACAGCCTGAGAAAGCGTGTGGGGACAGTTTTTGCTTGTCCTTGTGTCGCTGTGAGTCTTAACTGGTTTGTCTTGTTTTTGTTTTTTATTTTAAAACTGAAGAAACCATCCCTTATTAGCTGTGGACATCTTTTGTGGGGTAGACTATGCAGTGTGATTCATTTATATTCTACAGATTTCCTAAACATAAAGTGAAAAGATGATAACTTAATTTGTTCCTAGTTTGCTTAGTTTGACTAAATAAAGAACAGTAAGTAGTTACATACAAAAGAGAAATTGTGTCCTTTTGCAGGTATACTAGGTGAGCTTCTTAGTAATATTAGGTTTTCACTTGACGTTTGAAAGATGATATAAACTGATGTGTAACATAAAAGCTGTAGTCTTTTTATAACTTAGCTTGTATGAGAATTAAATTTAAATTTATATTTCAATAAAAAGTACGTCAATTTATACATTTAACATTTATTTATTGATTTTTTTTGCTCTGTGTCCTGTACCAGGGTTAATAAAATAACAACAACAACTAAAACCAAATGCACATTATTTTAACCCTCGCCTCCTACTAAATTATCTTTCTAAGACGGCTGCATTGACTTTTACTTAGACTGTTGGGTGTTTTTCTCGAGTTAGTGCTGTGTGATTTAATGTGTGATTTACTATCCCCTTCTTTTTCCAGTATTTTTATATGAAGGATGAGTCCATTCCTTATGGTGGCTTTAGGTCAGGCTTAGACATATTTCTGGTTCTACTCTTCTCCCCTTAGTCCACACCTCCCTAGCTCCTACCCCATCCCCCAACAGCCCTAGTCATCATAAGGCTCCCGTGGGGCCAGTCAGATATCACATGCAGAGATCAGATGTTTCTTTTACTACCACTCTACTGGTTGCTGTTGAGTACATTCCTATTCTGTGTGACCCGGGTGTACCCGAGTAGAACTGTGCTCTGTTTAGCTTTCAATGGCTGACTTTTCAGTAGATAACCAAGCTTTTCTTCTCAGGTACTTCTGCTTATTAGTTATGTTGACAGTGTGGTTTTTATTTGTTTTTCTTGTTCTTTATTATACTTTTAGATGGCATGTGCGAAATCAAAACTACCCTAGCTGCCCAACATTCCTCTTTGTCCAGCTGTCATACATCATACATTTGGTCATGATGTATTACTCGGTTTACAATTATTTAGACCGTGGGTCAACTGAATTTATCATCACATACAATGAAATGATAGTACATAGATTTGAAGAACGTGGTGTTTCAACGTATAGTGAAACCTGTCGGGGCCAGAACTCAATGGGACTGCTTTGTCTTTCTAGAATTTGAAAGTTTTCCTTCTCTGGCAGGGTGTAGTCTTACCACTTTTCTGTTGCTCATTGATAGAGAGTATTTGGATTTTCTTTTGTTGAGTAGGTTTCTGCCTTCCACAAGTTCTAGCTTTTGCAGGTTTCACTGTGCTTATATTGAATTAAAAACAAAATAAACTCTCCAAATTCTACAAGATGATCAGAATGATGTAATTTTTATCCACCTATTTTAGTTCATTCTTCAGTATAATATCCTTTATAATGTTCAATGAATATTGATTCATGTATTAAATGATTTTATATCACAGAATTTATTAAAAGTAGCAAAGTATTTATATATATATCGGATTTTAAAAATACAATAGAGAAGCATATAATCAGAAAGGCTTTTTTCAGCTCTCCAAATTCTGTACATTAGTTAGCCTTTGCTAGTAACTATGAATGCTGATAATTTTCTGCCATTTGATCTTTATCATAATCCAGTTCATTAGGGCATATAATTTAATTCTCAGACTTAAACATTTGATACTACAATTTAGGCCAAATCGTTTGCTTGAAGTTGTACAGCTAATCAAAGAAACGTTAGACTAGAATTGATGTAAGTGTACCCATAGAACAAAACTGAGTCAGAAAAGGTAATTTCTT